>NW_001865039.1:2700244-2736536 GCF_000002865.3 Monosiga brevicollis MX1 | reverse complement strand
GCGATTAAGGACAGTGGCCGCAGTCGCAGCAAACAGCGCTGGGAAAAAAGGTGGTCAAATTTTCGTTGGCATGTACAGGATGGCTTTCAATGTAGTGCGCCATCAGCGGATCGCCCTTGCGCATTGAGCACACACATCCTGGCGCAGGACAGTCAATCCAGTTCAGAGAAGGAAAGCACTCGGAAGGGCGGCGGAGATCGGGTGGAGTGGAATGGTGCGTTTGAACATGGCGTTGCTCATTGGAATCCGAGACAAGCATGTTGCAGATTGCACAAGACACCGGAGAAGGAGTCGCCATAATGGCTGCACGCAAAGAAAAGAAAGGCAAGGTGAGATGGTTCACGCATCAATAAATGGCAGCGCATGCGAGGAATGAGGAAGGGTGGGGACTCACCGTTGAGGAGAAGGAAAATGCAACGGAAATTGTAACGGAAGAACGAATCTCAACGGTCAAACCATAAGGGATGACACTTGGTACGTGACCGAAGTTGTCTCGATGAACAGGTGAAAAAGTGTCTCCGCTCGGGGGCGCTTGTGCTGACATTTCAGCTGATTTGTCAGCAATTGGCTGGTTCGTAGGGCGGCACAGAATTCGAGAAGAGGGGACTGTGACCTCCCTCCGTATGAGGTTTTGACGGGGGAGGAAGGTGTAGGTGTAAGAAGAGGCGAATCTTGCTGCACGCTTCCACTGCTAAGGTTGTGCTGGCTTATCTAGCTGGACAGGGGTGCAAGAGGTGTGCAACGAGATGCAGGGGCGTTCGGGGCATTGGGTGAGGGGTTCGGCTAGGGGGTGAATGGCACATGCAATGCGTTCGGATCGCAGGTGAGAATTGACGTGGGCCATGGCTTGAGCGCCAGTACAGTCATCGAGGCTTCTTTGGAAGACGGTGCATCTTATGCATTTTACACCTTGGTGGTTCACAGGCACACACGGGCACAAACCTTTTTGGCTTTTTTTCGTTCTTGAGACGTTGAAGGTTCTTCCTCTTGTTAGGCAGCCATGGCCCTTTTGACCTCAACGCGCACGGTCGCCGCTCGGGTGCTGCGCTCTCCAATCCCCACTGTGGGCCGCCGCCAGCTGGGCTACCATCTCCGTGGTGGGGACTCGGACGAAGCTAGCATGGCGCTCAAGGTTTCTGTCGCCGTGGTTACGACAATTGCTGTTGCAGCGGTACGCGCTGCCCCCAAGCTCGCTGTTGACACGAGGGACCAGGGAGAAGGACGAGAAAACAAACTTGTGGGATGGCATGGGTTGATGATGGGCCTGGGCTGTGCCGGCCATCATCGCTCCCGCAGCCGTTTGTTCGGCAGCATGAGAATGTGATGGCACAGGTCTTGGCTCACACACGTTTGTACTGTGCTTGATGCTTGGCGCTGTGAATGTCCATGAATGATCTCAACAGTATCCCTATTTGGGTGGCATCGTCAACACCAACATGTTGCCATTGCGCGACGACGAGCGGCCCGAGTAAGCCATAGTATCGAATTCTTATCGCGCCCAGTAATTTTTGTAGCACACGGGCATGGGCACAAATTCGGCGCTGTTGCTGCTCCAAGGCAAACGTGGCTTCGGCTTTGCCATAGCTTCTTTCCATACCACCACGCTTCAGACAAATCTGCATGTTACCCCCTACCATTTCAATCAATTGTCACTTGCTGCTGCTGCTGCTGCTGATTATTATTATCAAGCCCGAAGCCTGTACCGCTGGGCTTCACTAGAGCAAGCAATGGTCAATTTGGTAGCGTCCATCTTTTGGCAACCATTGGCACTGCGTGTGTGGATGCGCACCTCCACACCCAGCCCAGCCAACTCCACCGGCGCCCCGGCCACCCACACACACAGAAAGTCTGACAAAACCACAAACCAAAAAATGATGACAATCGTTCTTCGTTCCCACGTGCATGTAACAACCGGTGAGAGGGGATCAGGTACTTTCCATGTTTCCATCTCCAAAGCAAACCAGAGGTACGTAGGCATCAACATCCCATCACTGGTGTCACGCCTTGTTCCCTGGGTAACCAAGATGCCAGTGGGTCTGGTGCTCAAATGGCAGTCAGCGTGTGTGAGGGAGGAGAGGGGAGGAGAGGGGAGAGTAAAAGGGGGGGGGGGGGGGGGAGGGGGGGAGCAATGTTAAGGAGGTTGAGAGCCAGGGAGGTCACATTCGTGGTAAACTTTGACATGCACTTTGTTGCTTGCCTTGGCTCCGCTCTTTGTCGCGCCGGGGGCGGTCCTGGGGACTTGCCCTATCCAAGTCAACGCCGTGATCCATCCCAAAGCCCTGCCTTCCCAGATTTCTTTCTGCCTGAACACATGCACACATACCCTCATCAGGTTGACTCGTTGCTTGCTCTTTTGACAGAAGCAATTTGATCCGACGCAATGGCAGCACGACTTGTGGCTTCGCGCACCGTCACCTCCAAGGTGCTGCGCTCCCCCGCTACCATGACGGCAATCCGCTCCATGGCCTACCAAACCCGTGGTGGTGATACCGATACGGCCAGCACCGCCTTGAAGGTTGCCTGTGGTATTTTTGGCGCCGGTGCCGCTGCCGCGGTACGTCCTTGCTGGGCACACCTCACACACCTCGCAATCATTTTTGCCTTGTCCAAGGTTTCTTGAGGCCATGCGACTTGTCGTTTTCCTGTGTGCGCGCGCACATACAGACACATACAGGCACAAGCATAGACACAGACACACACAGACACACACAGACCCACACACCAAGAAACGAAAGAAAGAGAACACTCATCGAGGGCAAACTCTGGTATAGGTGGTGTCAGATGGCTTCCTCGTCAACAACAACGTGCTGCCCATGGAGGCCCCCGAAGCCCCCGAGGTTGCCACTGCCTCTGCACCCTCAAGTGCCAGCGCTTCAAACGTTGGCACTGCTGCGGCCGACTTTGAGCCTTCCTACGATCAACTCGATATTGCCGAGAACAAGGATGGCTCCATCACCCTCACCTGGAATCAGGATGGCGTCCAGTTTGCTCAGGTGGGTAGAATTGGGTCTTGCTTGACGATTTCACTTTGTGGCTCAATGAGGAGCGATACTTGAATATTCTCCTCCTGTTCATTCCGACTCTTGTCTACTGTGTCCAACCGACACCACCATCGACCTTCATAGGTATTTGATGGCACGGGTGCCACGATTGCTGGCCCGGGTCCCGTCGCCCCTGCCGCAGCTGCCCCCGCCGAGGTTGAAACCTCCTTTGTCGTTGTTGATGAAGCCAAACCCGCTTCAGCTGTGAGTATGCATTGCCACGGCGACAGCCGTCAAATTTTTTTTTTTTGCGCCGCCTTGATCCTTCCACCCTCCCGAGAGCATCTCATGCCCGTGACGGCCTCGATTAGGTTCAGCCCGCCGAGGAGGCGACCTCATCCGCGACCAACGCTGCTGCGGCTGCCAACAACGATGCCAAGCGCATTGCCTTGGAGGACTTGGTTGCTCGACTGGAGGCCATGGAACGCCACTTCCACAGTGAACAGAGCCGCTCCCAGCTCGCTGGTCCTGCGGCTGGCCTGGCCGGCTATCCCAAGTTTGACGAGTCCTCCCACTCCCTTCTCAAGAAGCATCTGACCAAGGACGCCTACCTCCAGTGCGAGACCCGGTTCGTGTCGACGTGTCGACGACCGTGCTTGCACATCTATCGCTCATGCCGCGAGCTCTGCAGCGCCGGTCCATCACCTCATGTTGTCACATTGTATTGGCTTGCAATGCCGGCCATGTCTGTTTTCATCAACAGCGTGACGCCCTCTGGCTTTACTCTGCAGCACGCCATTCAGAGCGGCGTGGACAACCAGGACTCTGGTGTTGGTCTGTATGCTGGTGACGAGGTATGCCACCTGTCCCCCCATCACCGGCTCCTAAAGCTCAAGCGCACGACAAACAGAATCACATCAACCTCCGGCGAGGCGTCACCTCTAAACGTTTCTGGTGGCTTTCATAGGAGTCGTACACTGTCTTTGCACCCGTGTTCGACGCCGTCATCGAGGATTACCACAACGGCTACAAGTAAGCTCGCATGTGCTTCGCTCTCCTTTTTTTTTTTTTTTTTGGCTGGCAGGGACTGCTTTCCTCCTACTTGCTCGCTGATTGCTATTCCTGTCTTGATGCCTTGATGGTTTTTTTTTTTTGATTTTTGGTTTGTTTGACAAAACAAGAAAAGAAAAGAAGCGCAACGTGTTGCTCACGCGGTGTTCACCTTGTCTTGTTCTTGCTCCTTGATTCTTCGGCGTTTAGGCCTACTGACCGTCATGTCTCCGACATGGATGCCAGCAAGCTTCGCGGTGTGCCTGATCCGGAGGGTGACTACGTCATCTCCACTCGCATTCGCGTGGGTCGCAACATCAAGGGTCTGGGTCTGTCTCCCGGAATCTCGCGCGCCAACCGTCGCAAGGTCGAGGAACTTGTGGTCGAGGCGCTGAACCAGCTCGAGGGCGACCTGGCCGGTACCTACTACTCGCTGGGTTCCATGTCCGAGGCCGACCGCAAGCAGCTTGTGGCCGATCACTTTCTCTTCAAGAAGGGCGATCGCTTCCTGCAGTCTGCTGGTGCCAACCGTGACTGGCCTGAGAGCCGTGGTATCTTCCACAACAACGAGAAGACCTTCTTGGTCTGGGTGAACGAGGAGGATCAGATGCGCATCATCTCCATGCAGAAGGGCTCGGATGCCAAGGAGGTGTGTCGTTGTCTTCACACTGCGCTTGGCGAAGTGAAATGACTCTTTTTCACCCTGTCTGGAGCTCGTCTCACTGCATCGTTTCTACTCTCTGAATTGTGTTGTGTTTGCAGATCTTTGAGCGCCTGTCGCGCGGTATCTCTGCGGTTGAGGAGAAGATCAAGGCCGCGGGTTTCGAGTTTGCTCACAACGAGCACTTGGGTTTCATTCACAGCTGCCCCACCAACTGCGGTACGGGCATGCGCGCTTCAGTGCACGTGAAGCTGCCCAAGGTGGGTGCACACCCCGACTTTAAAAAGTGGTGCGAGAAGCTGCGCCTTCAGCCCCGTGGCATCCACGGCGAGCACAGCGAAAGCGATGGTGGCGTGTATGATCTCTCCAACAAGGAGCGTCTTGGCAAGTCTGAGGTGGAGCTGGTGCAGACCATGATCGATGGCGTTCAGGTCCTGATTGCCGCAGAGAAGGCTCTTGTTGCTGGCGAGCCCTTGCCCAAGGAGCTGACCGAGTAAGAAGGTTCATGCAGGTTATTGTCGCATATGGGCACTATGCTGGACTACAGGGGCCCTAGCAGGCCTTGTTTTGCTCTCGCGAGCCCCGTCCCGTAGCCATCCATTGTTGTCCCTCTCGCTCCAAGTTTCCCTTGCTTTTGACTTTCACTTTTTTTTGGCCGCATGCCCAGGTTGGCGTGCGGTGTTCTCTTACCTCAGTATTGAAACCAACATGACTGGCCGCAATTGCACTTCCTTGAGTTTTCACAATCCGCACAAGAAACTGTCAGCTGACAACCAGTTCAAAAAAAGAAAAAGCAAAAAAAAAAAGGAGATATCTTGGGAGAGAGAAAACGTTGGATTGTAAAAACAAAACCAAACACTACGAAGGATGAGTGACGCGAGGCTTTGAGGAGCCTCGTGCGCGCGCAGATCGGGGCCCTACGGCGGTACCAAAACACGTCACAAGGAATAGAACAAAAAAAACAAACAAACAAAAAAAAATTAAAAAAAAAAAAAAGGACCACGAATGCGCGACAAAGGGTTGCAATTATTCAGCTTCGATCAAAGAGCATGGATGGCGCGACGGACCAGCCGTCACGTGCGCTATCGGCCTAGCTCGGCAATGACCATGGCGCACAACTCAAAGAACTCGAGCGTATGAAAGCCAACTGTATCAGTCTGCGGTACATCTTCATCCAATGCATGAAGGCGGTCTTGCTCGCTCGTCGCCAGGTTATTGAAATCCAGCAAATATTGCTGATCGTCAGATTGGAAAAGTTGCAAGCTCATCTTCATCTGTATGCACCAAAAGTTTGTCAGAGGAGGGTGCGTGGATCGCCCAAGTCTGGCCACAGCCTGAAAGCTATCAGAGCTATCATGCCACAATGTTACAATGCACGGTATTTGCTTCTTACCATGGTTCCGCTGACTTGGTTCCAGCAACGGCAACGCAAGTGGTACGGTGTGATGACCTTCCATTGCTGCACCAAGTCACGAGAACAAGCGTGGGCTCAAATGAGGGAGGTGACACGTGACCGCTCAACGCATAGCGCGGTGTCATGGCATTGCGGTAGACTAGGAAAAAGACAGGGGGAGGGGGCGGCCCTGAACAAGAGGTTGGCTCGCGCCAGCTCACCAAGTTGAGCGCTTCAAGCGAGCGATAGACTTCACCCATGATCTCGGCAGGTCGATTGCGTGAACGCATGCCTGGGAGTGTGTTTGTTGATGAGGATATGCATTCTAGATATCACAAGCCTGAGCAAGCTAGAGGCAAACTAGGCGGGCGGATACAAACCGAGATGCCACCGCGATCGTTTGACAATTTTGCGACCAGCCCAGGCGTGGCCAGACGGCATGGGGACGATAAGGCTTTTTTTACGCTCGCGGACCATAATTGGGTGCGAAGGGTCTGCACAAGGCATGGTGAGATGGTTAACCACAATGGCGGGGGCTTTGCGAGCAAAACACGCAGCAGGTAGGTCCGGCGTGTGACAGACGAAGATCCAGCACGTCGCACTAACCGGTGAGCGGGACGGTGCGGTCAACACTGGCATCGAAGACAGCAGCTGAAGCATCGACTTCATCGCGGGTTTCCTCAACTAATGGAAGCATGACACAGGAGTATTTGACAAGTTGGTGAACAACACGTCCTTTTGGCTAGACAGTCGTCGCGACAAATGATGGCAGCAGCATGTGTTTCGATACGAACCGTGGCGGCGATTGTTGTCGGCAATGAGTTTATAAGCAATGACAAGCTGATTGCTGGGGTCATTGCTGTGGAGGGCGTCCAACACGTGGTCCTCATAGACGCGAAAGCGCTGTCGACAAACAACCACCCGTCAGTCCATGAATCTGGCTCTTGGCTCACGGCTGGTCCCTGGCTCACGCAGAGAGGGCCACAAAAGCGTAGCGGTGCAGGGCATGCATTACCTTGCAAATTTCCTCGACGATACCCTTGTCAAAGCTCGACTCATCAATGTTGCAATGCTCGAAGAGCTTGGGCGGTAAATCGATGAGGAACCAGGGGTGCTCGCTGCGATATTCGAAATCGGTGGTCAAGTCAGACGTCAGTTGGAGCAACAGTCTGAGCCTTGTGTACGACGAAGGCGGTGCTTTGACCGGGGGTGAGCGGTCATGTAGACGGATGGGAGACTCACCGGATCTTGTCGATGGTAATGCGCTTGATGGGATCAACATTGAGCATCTGAGTGACAAGATCACGGGCCCCTTCGGACATGTGGGAGGGAATTTGAAAGACGCCCTTGCGGATTTTGCGAAAAAGAGTCGGTAGGTGATCATCATCAAAAGGCAGCTGCGATGGCAAGGACGGATGCGGCTTGTGAGCTTGGTGCGAGCTCATCTGTACTGACACGACAGTTGCCAGTTGAGGAGCAGCAGGTCTACATGTCTGTGTGTGAGGGCGACCTACCTTGCCACAGATCAAGACATAAAGAATGACACCACAGCTCCTATGTGAAGGGACCGTTGCCTTGTCAGGTGACGGTGCGGCGAGGCACACAGAGTGCAAGAAAACGAGCAAGTTGGGTTCACGAGGGATGGCACCGACCAGACATCCACTTCTGGACCGGCATAGAGCAGGCCGGAGATGACCTGTGGTGATGCATAGTTGGGGCTACCTGTGGAACGCGCACGTGTGGTTCAAGGGCGACAGGCATGAGCGCAGCGAATGAGTGAAGCGGTTGGCGGGGGTGGGGAGAGAGAGAGAGAGAGAGAGAGAGAGAGAGAGAGAGAGAGAGAGAGAGAGAGAGAGAGAGAGAGAGAGAGAGAGAGAGAGAGAGAGAGAGAGAGAGAGAGAGAGAGAGAGAGTGTGTGTGTGTGTGAAGAGAAGGAGAAACAAAACAACAAGAAAAGAGGACGAAAGAAGGAAGCGGGGGAGCTGCGGGCAGAAGACAAGGAGGGAGTGGGGCAAGGGTCATACCACATGATGTGCGCAGGAATTCGCCGTCAGTCATCACATTGGAAAGACCAAAGTCAGCAATCTTGACATTGAGGTTCTCATCGAGCAAGAGGTTTTCTGGCTTGAGATCGCTGCGGAGGCATGCGCAGTCATAGGGTGATAGGGGTATGTGTGAGGGTAGGTCATGCCATGCCAGGATACAGACTACTGCTACAGAATGGCTTCACGCACCGGTGCACGACCATGTGGCGGTGACAATAGTCAACACCGGAAATGATCTGTTGGAAGAAGCGCCGAGCTTCATCTTCGGGCAGCTAAAGAAGCAGCGATGCAGATGCAACAACGCATGGGCTACATGGCCACCGTGTACATAATGGCGGGCAGTGGCAGCACATGTGGAGGCATCACTGACCAAGCGGCGGCGCAGGATGTAGTTGAACAGTTCGCCTCCCGAAACATGCTCCATAATCATGAAAATGTCGCTGGGCGATGTGACCACTTGATAGCTGTGCATATGGCGGTCGATGAGAGGCTGTGGTAGGCATGGAGACACGTTGACATGTAGGGGAGAGGGGTTGGTGTGCAGTACGTACAGGCGGATAATGTGGGGATGGCGGAAGAGCTTGAGGATTTGGATTTCGCGCTTAATCTTGTCAAGCATGTCCTGGCTCTTAACTTTGTCGCGGTTGATGATTTTGATGGCCACGACGTGACCTGTGATGGCATGCTCGGCACCTGCACACGCCAATGAGGCGGGGCATCCGATTCATGCAAACGAGACGCAGGGAGACAGCGTGAGCACGTGAAAGCCTGGTCCTTTATTCAAGGGGTTGGTTTTTTTTGGCAGAGTACAGATGGCTCTTGTTGGGAAGGGGCTGGGTGCTGCATCTGCGGGCTGTTTGCTTGCCACTCACGTTTGACTTTGCCAAAGCTGCCCTTGCCAATGGTGCTCCCAAGCACATATTGGCCGATGCGGGTGACACCGGTTCCACTCATGTCTGGTGGTGATGAAGCTCTCAAAAGAGCAGCGGCGGCTGGCTACTGCTTGCCTGCGAGAGCAAGGCGAAAGAAGAGAGAGAGAGAAAGAACAGGAGGCAGTGGCATCATGGGTCTAAGTGTCTTCGCAATGGCGTCGAAATGGATGGGTATGGTGCTGGTGCTTGGTGCGCTGATCAAGGGCGTGGAGCAGATGCCACGCCAGGCGGTGGCTGGCAAGTGGCAAGACCACCGGCTCCAATCAACCCGAAAAGGCGTGGGAAGCGACGCACCTGCAGACGGCAAAAAGCTGCCAATGATCTCAACCCGAATGCTCGTGGCCGACCCAGACGGGCCACCAATGGCCAAAGCGTAGCCAAGCTCCACAGGCAGACCAAAGATGTTGGTCTGATCGTTCGACACCGATGAGCTTGAAGCAGGGTGCTTGCTTTAAAAAAAAAAGGAAAAAAACCCAAGCCGGCAAGCCGCCAGTGCAGCCAAGGAAATGAACCAGTGTCGTACGTTTCGGGAAAAAGAGGATAGCATTCAAAATTGCATTCACTTCTTCTCTGCAGAGTACTACGTTACGTGTCTCCTCTGCAAGCAAGTGTTGTTGTTTGGAACATGGCGCTACAGGAAATCGGTGTCATTTCCCGCGTCGTGCTACCAAATGTTTCTGCTCCCCCAAGCCAAGCATCACTGTGGAGGAGGATGGGATCACCCAGCACACGCAACCCCCGCTGAGGACGACTCGTTGGGTGTGGACAACACCAGTTTTGCGTTGATTTCGTAATCCAATGCGGTGTGTGGCGATGAGCGAGGCTGGAAAGGGCGGCGTCGATCAAGGAGGGGCGCGCGGTGGGTGTGATGAGGCACAGCCCAATACATCTGGATGTATGCCAGCGAGCAGCGGTGTCTCTGCCCTGGTCTACAAACCCGCCGCTGCCTGAGACAAGCGAAGGAGGGTGAAGCAGCTGCACTGGTTCCCAAAGCCCAAAGTCAAAACAAGACCCATCAGTCCAACACACGTAAAAAGAAACCAAAACACATGACAACCCCTTATCCAAAGCTGTCAATCGTGCAGATTGCACAGCAAGTCGCCTTGATCATCTCCTTTACAGTCACACACCCGACGCCCCCTTTGGCCTTCTATTGTATAGTGGCTTTGTTGTTGTACATGAGTTGATCTCTGTCTCTCCCTTTGTTCTTACTTTGTGTGTCTCTCTCCGTCTCTCTCTGTCTCTGGCTCTCTTTGACGCGCGAGCGGAGGCGCGCGCTCTTGTTCTCTCTCTCCTCTCTCTCTGTCTCTCGGTCTCACGCGCTTCACGCGCTCACACACACTTTCCTGGTGCGCGCGCTGAACAGGTCCTTTTTTTTTTTTCTTTTTTTCTTCTTCTGATCGGCTCATCAAACTGCCCCTCGGCACCGGACGAGTCGGACTTGTCTTTGTGGGCTACTTCTTCTTCTTCTACTTTTTTTTTCTTTTCAGCAGTGTCCTGCTTCCTTGGCGTTGAGCGATCTCGACCCCTGTCAATCGCTGCCACAGCACACTCAGCACGACGCAGAGCACCCGGCACCTGGCACACGCCCAATCATTTGGAACACCTTGGTGTCGCTGTAGACCGAGCAGTGATTCACTTCCTTTGGCGCCATGGCATCCGGTGGCACCGCCTTCCGGGCGAGCCTGTTTGAGGCCCAGGCCACCCCAACTAAGCGCAATTTTACCATCCCCAGCGCCAAGCCTGCGACCAGCATCTTCAACACGACCCCCGCAGCTACCCCGGCCAGTACCGCCAAAGCCCCTGCGTCAAGTTCTGGCCCAGCAGTGTCTGCTGATCCGCCACCCAAGCCGCGCTTTGACTCGGATGACGGGTCTTCGTCAGGCGAAGAAATCCCCACACACAAGCATGGTCGCCCTATCAACGAAGCCGAGCGTATGATTCTCGCCAAGCAAAAAGAGGATCGTCAGGCCGCCCGTCGAAAGCGTCGCCAAGAGCGCGCCGCCCAACAGCGCCAGAACCAGGCCCAAGCCCAAGCTCAGACCGAGGCTACCAAGGGCACCAATGATGCTCCTCACACTCCCTCCCTGCGTGAGCGCATGGCCTCTTTTGGCACCCTCGGCGGTTTCAAGTCACCGGCCGCCGCCGGTTCAGGTGGTTTTAGCGCCGCTCCAACTCCGGCCCGCTCCACGCCCGCTGCAAGCTTTAGCATCTCTTCGCCCCTCAAGTCGGCCAACACCACCAGCGCCAACACCGACACCAGCGCCAACACCGACACCGTCTCCAGTACCAACAACGTGACCACGGCGACCTCAGTTAGCGTGGCCTCCACTCCTGTCAAGGCAGCTCAACCCGAGATTGTCAAGGCAACCCCAGCGGGTAGTCGCGTGGTTGCGGGCAATCAAGCCTCCTTCTCTGCCTTACCTCGCTCTAGCACCGTCTCCTTTGGGACTGCCTCTCCAGCTCGAGGTGGCTTCTCCCTGAGCACAGCCAATACGCAGGCCACTACCAACACGACGGAGGAGCGCAGCCATCCCAGCGGTGCCAGCAGCACCCCCGCCTCCCTCGCCGCCTCGACATCTGCGCCACCTCGTGCAGGCTCCCCCCCGGCGACCGAGCCAGTGAAAAATAACTTGAATGTCGCTGTGACACCAACGCCATCATACGGCGTGCAGCGCTCACACACCGTCTCTAGCCGCCCCACGTCGGCCGCGGCATCGGCGGCGCAGGCCAAGTTTGCACCCGGCAGCAACAAATGCCTCGTTTGCACACGCCCCGTCTACGCCATGGAAAAGGTCGAGGCTGACGGCATGCTCTTTCACAAGTGGTGCTTCCGGTGTGCCGAGTGCAACTGCAAGGTGAACACGGGCAACTACGCCGCTCTAGAAGGCAAAATCTACTGCAAGGCTCACTTCAAACAGCTTTTCAAGCTTCGTGGCCGCTACACCTTTGAGGAGGGACGCCCCGACGTGAGCGTCTAAGTGCTCGGCCGGCTTTGCGCTCTGTTTCTATTGACGGAGCTCGTCTGCTTTGCCCTCCTTCCCACCCATTTGTGATTGTTCTCGTGCTCTCGTACCGTTGGACATGTTTGGTCAGATCTGGCTCTTTTTGTACTTTTTTTCTTCTTGTTTTCCGTACTCTATCTTCATGTTGATTGACTCTTGCGGCGACAAACGCGTACATGCGTCCTTGTGTACTTTTTGACATTGCCCGCTCTCCTTTCCTGTTTCATGTCCTTGTCTTTATTTCTTCCCCCTCTCCTCTTTTGCTGTCGTCGACATGCATTTGTGACAAAGCATTGTCAGTCGCACCGATCGACCCTCTGGCGAGTGATTGATTGATGTTTCTTGTGTGCATGTGTTTTGTTCTGGCTTAGACTCGTCTTGCCTAGCCGATTGTTTGGGGATTTCCTTACAGCTCGGGGCAGGAAACTAGAACACTCACCTTGTGCAGTGTCCTGTTCCTTTTTTTTTTTAAATCCGAGAGCTGACCAATGTGAGTTTATTGCGTTGCCTTTGTGACTCTGTCCATAGCTTCTTGCAGGCTTTGCTCTCGGATTGGGATCATCACGTCACGGCATTGGGGCCCCGAGCTAGTGCACCAGAATTAATAGAATTGTCTCTTTTCGACTCGATGCCATCATCATTTCCGGTGTCAATTTTTTTTTCTATTTTGGGGTTGTCCAAGTCCCCGGTACCCACGTTAAGACTGTTCTGGCAGTGAAACCAATCATGTGGCCGTGACCCCAAGAGCTGAAGGAATGAACACAGACATTCCGAGGCTTTGCTACAAGACAAGAAAAGTAAAACAAGCAGCGGGGATTGCCATGCTCGCACGCTGCGTCGCGAGAGCATACAATCCAAATCGCCCCGCGCGTGGCGCGGCAGAGTACAGCCCATGGAAGACAAGTGAAGAAAAGGAAAGAAACCCAGCCGGCAACAATCGTGCCCGGGTCCGCACGCTGACACAAGGTGATGAGTCAGGGGGTCAAAAAGCGTGTCAACCAGAAATGGTGGACGCACATCCCCCCCCCCCCAATCAGCAAGCACGTAGGGGCGCAGCATTGATGCCGCTTGGCATGTTGGTTTGGGGCGCACGGCAATCATACAAGGAGAGGTGCGGTCCGAAATGGAAAAAAAAAAAAAGAAGGCGCAACAGGGCAAAGTAGAAGCAAGCGGAACAGGCAATCGACTAGAAGGGCCAAGGAGGGGCACGATGGGGACAGCAGCAGCAGCAGCAATGGTAGCAGCGGCGATTCACAAGGTGACTAGCTAAATCACTCTTCAGCTGCCATGGGGTTGCGGAGGACGAGAATAACGGTATCACCGCGCAAGAACATCTTGCTGATAAAACGGTCCTTGTTGATGGGCTTTTTCTTCTTCTGGCCCTTGCCAGCCTTGGGGGTCTCGGTCCACATCTCCTTGACCTGTTCGAGGACCATGTTGCAGTGGCGATCAAAGGCCTTGACACGCGCCAGCAGCTTCTTGTTGTTGCGGCAGAAGATGAGCACTTGTGTGTTGCTCTTCACGCTCTGTGTGAGGACGGACATGGGACCCGACTCAAACTCTTGCTGCTCAATCTTCTCAAGCTCTTCCTGAGGCATTTCGCCGCGAGCAACTTCCGTAGCCCTGCAAAGCAGTGAGCACATGAGGTCCCGCCACCATGAGCAAACCGGCGCAAAGTTGAGGCGATAAGGCCCGAAGGCGGCCGCTCACTCCAGGGCAGGAACAGAGCCAACTCACATGATGGTGGTCGTCGTAGGTGGGTATGCTGCGAGGAATTACAAAGACAAGCTGGTCACCTAATGAGGTCTAGATGCTCTGGCACAACACTGCCCGTTCACCGCGCTGCTGGTCTCGGAATTGACTCGATCGAGCTCTGAGAGAGAGTGAGAGTTTGAGAGACAGAGAGAGAGAGACAGACAAAAGAAGAGAGAGAGAGAGACGAGAGAGAGAGAGAGAGACGAGAGAGAGAGAGACGAGAGACGAGAGAGAGATCGTTGGTAGTCGTTTGATCGCGGGTCAGGATGATTTGACAATCATTTGACTCTGAAAAACCTGTCCAAAGTATGTTGATTATCAAACAGTTTGCTTCCCGCCAACTCTCGAAACCCACACAACAAGTGTACAAAACATCACACGTATGCTTTTGAAAAGTGTAACAAAAACGACTCTAAACATCCGTTTACCACGCGCTCATTGGCTTGTTTCCCGCCAAAACTTGGTCAAACGCGCGTAAACTGATAATAGTCAAACCTGGCTAAAGTTGTCAGTGAGTTCAGGTTCGGCACAATCGGTCGCGGCCCCTCGGGATTTTGGTCGATCCCGCGCGCGGGCTTTCTGACGCACATTCGGCACGTCACCACATCACATCTCTGAGTGGCCCCGTCTCGGCTGCATTTCTCCTGTCCCGCGCGCCTGCTTCTCTTGCCGTGAAAAAAAGCATTTGCATCTCCCTACAAAGCATTTGAAACAACATCAACAACAACTTCTACTCAAGCACTTTCTCCTTTCGCGCTCTTGGCGCTCTTGATCTCGCTCTCTCACTCTCTCTCTCACTTCTCTCTGAATTATTCGACAAGGCTTGCGTGCCGGCGCCAGTGAAGCAGGGGGACATCTCGTTTACATGAGGGCCGGCCTTTTCAAGCGCCTGATGTGTGTGAGCGAGAGGCGTTGTGTTGCGTTTGTCATCTGACTTCAAAAGGAGCGTGAGCCAAGGCGCGCCCACCCTCGCAGTTTTGTCAGTTCGGCACCCCTCCCCGCCCACGCATCACCCTTGCAGTTACCTCCGCCATCGTTTCGGTGACTCGATCACACGTGCGACCGCCTCATCGTTGCTTCTCACGCACACGCACCGCCAGCCATGGCGACGTCGATGAGGTCTGTGTTGCCTTTTGCACTGTTTGGGGCGAAAGACCATACAAGCAGCTGATGGCCAGAATGCTGCCTGTGCACCTCAACCCCGTTCGCCCCTTTCATAGTAATGGCTCACCAAACACCAAGCGCAAGAAGGTGGATCGCTCCTCCCGTGGGCTCAAACACTTTGCCACCATGGTCTGTGCAAAAGTGCAGGAGAAAAACGTCACGACCTACAGTGAGGTGAGCCCACGCGGTGGTCGGGGCTTGCCCTTGCCTTGCCTGCCTCCGCCGGGCCTCACGGCGCCCACCTCAACATCCCATCACTCTTAGGTGGCAGATGAACTCGTGGTTCAGCACCAACGCGAATTGCAGAGTAACCCAGATCCCAATGATGACGGCGAGCCGAAGAACATCCGCCGGCGCGTCTACGATGCCCTCAACGTATTGATGGCGCTCAACATCATCTCCAAGGATAAAAAGTGCATTCGCTGGGAAGGGCTGCCGACCAATGTCACCCAAGAAGCGCGCACATACGCGGCTACCAAGCGTAAGAAGGAGGAGCAAGTCCAGAAGTTGAAGAAACAACTCCAGGCGCTTGTCCTTCAGGTAAAACACGCGCTCATATGTTCCGGAGTAATTTACCAGGGCACCCTGTTTGTGATGTTCATCCGGCACCAAGGGCCAATCTGTGGGAGCGTTGCTTGCTCCACCACACACACCTGATTTGATGACACTGTCTGCGCTCTTTAGCACATTGCCTTTCAAAATCTGATCAAAAGGAACCAGGCCAGGATGCAGGAGAATCCATCGACCGAGGAGCACGACAGTATACAGTTACCCTTTGTCATAGTGAGCACCCGGCAGTCTGCTGTCATTGATTGCCAAATGGCCGCCGATCAGTACGTTTTGTGTGACATCTTCTCTCCTCCTCGTCCCGCTTGCTCAGCCGCCTTTGCCCGCCCCCCTCCCCATCCGTTATCGACCGGTGAGAATCATGCCTCTTGCGCGCTAGCCTGACCCATCGATTCTTTTGTGGTCCGCACACCTCCTGGAACTTTTGTCAATGCACCTTCAGGAGCGAATACTTTTTTGATTTCAACGAGCCCTTTGTTATCCATGACGATTTGCAAGTCCTTAGCCAGCTAGGCCTCACATTCGGCCTCGAGACTGGAGCCATCAGCGATGAGCAAGTGGCACTGGCGCGGGACTTGTTGCCCGCTGAAATGGGCCACATTTTGGACGAAATGGTACAAGAAGGTCGTGCCCGGGCACCCCAAGCACCAGCCACAGCTGCTGCGCCAGCACCTGCCGCCACTGCGTCCACCGCGGCCACCGCAGCCACCGCGTCAGCGACAGCATCCATCGGCACGGTTTCGCAAAGTGCAACTGCAGCCGCGAGCAATAAAACGGCGGCGGCGGCTCGCTCCGCCCCGACATCCTCCTCCTAAAGGGTGCCACGTGTGTGTTAATCTTCTTGTCCTTGGTTCGCATCATTATCTGTGCAACCTTATCATGTGCCCCTTGACTTGTCACACATGCAAGATGTGTTATTGTTTGTTGGGTGAACTGTCGTGGCAACTTTTTCGCTCAGCACATGCCCATGTTCCGCTACACCTGCGCAGCGCGCAGAGCGGGCTCATGATGCCACTTTGCCTTGTTGTCTGTCCGTTAGTCTGTTTCTACTTTGCTTGGTGAGCATACTCCAAGTGGCATACCCCTTCTTCTGATTGTTTTTCTGGCGTTCTTTCATGAATTTGTGTTTTTGGTTCTTGTCGCCGCCTCCCCCGGACTTGCGGTTGCAGGCGAGCTCGCGCACTATAGTGTGGTCATAGAAATTTGATTCAAAACTGAAGCGGCCCTCCAATGCAGATGAGATTATAATCTTTTGCTGTCGATTGTGGGTGTGGGAATGGGGGAAATTCAAAGGCAGTCGCGAAGAGCTTGATCCTGTTGATGGACCAAGTGCAAAGAGCTCTAAAGGAGGAGAGACAGCAATGCCTCTGGTCGAGAAGGTCGCTGAAAAATAGAGAAGTAGATGGTCTTGTGTGCATGTTTACGCAAACTCGTGCTTGTTGGCTTGTTATATGCCTCGAGCGCTTTCATTGTTGCTTGCTGTTCAAAAACGCATTCCAGGTGCCCTGGATGCTGGGTCGGCGCGTTTTGGTCCAGTGACTGTCCTTGACGGCCTTGAAGCCTTCCTCAGCCTGAAGTCGGCTCATCAGCCCATCGATCTCCACTGTCGACATGTTTTTGACGCAGAACTTGCGGGTACGACCATTCACTACGGACAGACAGCACGTGAGACGGAGCAAAGCCGGGCTACCGCCGCGTTCAGCAAGGGGTGGCTTCGCTGCCACATACAAAAGTGACCCTCCAGGTAGGGGTGGCGGCCCCCGTTGTGCTCGACGCGAAACACAGTCCAAGGTGCCTCCTCTGCCACAGAGGGCAGCACGCTTTGAATATATTCCCTGCGAGAGCACCCAACCACAGCGAGCTTAATTTCGCGCACAGCCCACACGTAAAGTCAAGCGGAGGGAAAAACGCTTGAGCATCTGCACAAATCTGACCGCATGCCCTTGGAGCTGTCACCGCCTTTGCAATAGCTCGCGCGCAGCAAACGCAGCTGGGGAACGAAGCGCGCAAATCGCGTTGAAGCCATTTTGTGCCGTGCTCTGTGTATGTGTGTGTGTGTGTGTGTGTCAAGGCGAGCGAGGGTCGACTCGACGTCGCGCTCAGCACTAGCAATTAATGCTAATCGTGGTTCACGCAGCCAGCTGCACTCGCCCACGCACAAGGCGTCGCTGAAGACCAATGGCACTTCTACTGCAACTCTCCTGGCGGCAACCTCTGGCTCGTGGTCGATGGGCATCAAAAAATGAGAGAGAGAGATTGAGAGAGAGAGAGAGTCTGAGAGAGAGATTGAGAGAGAGAGTTTGAGAGAAGAGAGTTTGAGAGAGAGTTTGAGAGAGAGAGTTTGAGAGAGAGAGAGAGAGCGCCAAAGGCGCCACGCGTTGTGATAGTGTGGCATTTATCACACTATCTCTTGCCGATCACTTTTTCAACTTCAGCGCTCTCTCTCTCTCTTTCTGGTTGCTGCGCGGATTTGAGGCGACGACCTCTGGGCACGCGTTGCAAGCCGGCAGGGCGGATGCAGAGGGGACGGGTGCATGTGTGATTGATTTGAGCGTGACGGTGCCTTTTGACACTGACATGTGGGGGCCCTTGATCTACGCCCTTTTGGGCCTTGCGATCGTTGCTGCTGCCTTCCTTTTCGTCCGTCGCTCACAGGCCAAGGAGGTCGTGCCAGTTGCCGGTGTGTTTTTGAGCGTTTCCGTCGCGCCCTCGATGCGCTGCGATCAGGCACGGTTGCATGGACCAATTTCTTCACTCGTGGCATGGCATTTTAGATGATGATGACAAGGAGAATGGCGCAGCAGCTGGTGGGCGCCGGCCTGGTGGTCTTCGCCGCCGCACACCGCGCCGGCCACCGCACGGTAATTTGGTCGTAGATGAGGTCAACCCCCGTCAGGCCGGAGACCAGGGCCACACGGATGATGAAGACGGCGAGGAAGGCAACGAAGGATGTGAGTCGCCCTGATAGCCCCGTTGTGGTTGTCAGTGTCTCTTTGTTCGAGAAAACCAAACCAACATTATGCCTGCCTTCTCGCACAGTGAAAAACTTCATGTATGATGAGAATGGCAAGAAGCTGGGTGTCAAGAAGGCGCGCAAGCTGCAAGAAAAGGAGGAGCGTCGTCGTCGCAATGAAGTGCGGTTCCCAATTGTCGCTCCAACACACGTATAAAATCTTGGCCCTGCATCATCCGTCAATTTGCCGCCATTTGCGCGCACTGCTATGCAGGAAATGGCACAAGCGCGCGAGCAAGCGAAGCTCTTGCAGCATCAAGAGGAGGAGGAGCGCAAAGAACGCGAAGCCGAAGAGGCTGAAGATGAACGGTGGGTTGCCATCAGCTGCTGTATTCACGACGACAGGGTTTGGGCAGCTATAGCAATGTGTTTCTCATTTCTTTCTCGCTGCTCGTTCCGGATCACACCTTGACAATACGATCTGCACGCTCAGCCAACGTGAGGCCGAGTTGGAACGCGAGCGTGAGGCACAGCGTCAAAAAGAACTTGAGGAATACAATAGTCTCAAATCCATGTTTGTGGTTGAGGAGAGTGGCGAGTTGGACGTTGATCACGAAGCCCAGGTGCCTTCATCCCGCCCATCTTGCCCATCCCTGCGCGCATTGCATTGCATGCCGTTCTCAATAGATGGTTGTCCACACTCTCTTACCCGATGACGTGTACGCGATGGCGATGGCGCTTCGATCCCACCTTTTTTTTTAAAAAATTCTTTTTTTAGGCACAATCCCTTCTCAATGAGTTTGTCTCCTTTATCAAAGAAAAGAAGGTGGTACAACTTGAGGACCTCGCCGCACACTTTGGTCTCAAGACGCAGGACACGATCGAACGGATACAGCAACTAGAGGCGGAGGGTCGCTTGACTGGCTTGACCGACGACCGAGGCAAATACATCTTCATCTCAGAGGAGGTTTGTGGGTTGAAATGTTCTGCTGCTGTCCTGTAGAGCGGTTGCCGCGTTACTGCCGCGGCCTACTGATGGGACAATTTCTTCGTGTTCAGGAACTGAGTGAAGTTGTCAAGTTTATTGAGCGACGTGGG
Source organism: Monosiga brevicollis MX1 (assembly GCF_000002865.3). Classification (NCBI taxonomy): domain Eukaryota; class Choanoflagellata; order Craspedida; family Salpingoecidae; genus Monosiga; species Monosiga brevicollis. The sequence goes on along the minus strand of NW_001865039.1, from coordinate 2,716,932 downwards.
CGCATCACCATTGCCGAGTTGATGGACAACAGCAACCGGCTCATCTCTTTGTCGGAAACGGATGTTGAATTTCCTGGTGACGAGCCGGCTCCAGCTGATGTCGACGAAACGACAACAGCCTAAGGTGAGCTCAAAAGTGTCAGAAAGGTGCCCTGGGTGACTATGGTTCAATTGGACGAGAGATCTTTCATAACACCACCAAAATTACCAAAATTACTGACAAACGACCGAGGCGAACATCACACCTCCACCCACACCCACAGACACAGACACACCTACACCCGCACACAAGAGATACAGTACAAAAATGTCGATGCCCACGAGGGCCTTGTGCGTGCGACCTTCACTTTGACCAGATTGTGTGGAGGCCGTATGGAAGCCGTATGGAGACCGTATGGAGGCCATCAACCGACTAATGGGTCATCGCGCGTTGCCATGGCTTGAAGCAGTCGCGTGCGCAAAATATCCTAAATAAAGACCATGACCATGTACCATGGCACAGTGAGCTTGAGAACAACAGGAACAACATGGGAGCCAATCCCAGACAAAACCCATTGAAATGGACAAGCCTGCGCGGTGAGAGGGTGCAAGTGGGCCAAGTCGAACCTTAGAAGAGTAGCGGGGTAATTTGAGCATGAACATGCACGTCTCAGCACGAATCCAGCGCTGATCAGCATTGGCCTGGCTCTCATCGGGGTCAGGCTGAGCGATTTTCATGGGCAGCGGTGGTTGGTGCACATCCGTTCCACTGTCGGCTGGCAATCGCTCTTGGTTTGCAGCAAATTTGACAAATTTGCGCAATTCCTCCTGCGAAAATTCAGCAAGCACCGCCCAAAACGCCTCGACATGGGCATCATTGGGCGTCAAACCGGATGCATAGGTAGTATGCTGTCGCAGATATGCAAGGTCAATGTGTGGGTAACCACACACCATGCGTTCCAAACCCTATGGCCATGGCGAGGATCAAGTGAGCAGGAACAAGTGGGCGGGGAGCAAAAAGTAAAAAGTTGGAAAAGAGACGATACACCACCAACAGCAGCAACAGCGACAACGACAACGACAGCGACAGCGACAATGACAACGACAACCACACAAAAACGATCGACTTGCCGGTGCGGAGGCGACAGCGAGGAGCTCGAGTGGCAAAATTGAGCGAAAGCCCTTGCGCATAGCCTCAAAGGCAGGCGGATTGCTCAGCTCAAGCAACCGTTGATGAGTCGCTGCTTTGATGTAGGCGTGGCGGTCGGCAAAGCGCAGCAGTGCATGGGGTCCGTCTGAGGCACCCGCCGGTCGTGGTACGGCACGCTCTTCGCCCAGTAGGGTGTGCATGCTGTACGTCAAGCCGTGTTGCAAAACATACTCGTCAAACTCATCCTCGTCACCCAAGCGCTTCAATTCCTGCAAGCGTGTGTCTAACAAAAAGTCACAGTCAGCGAGGTCGGAGCTGCTGAGAGGACAACCAGCCAAGCACTTCCAGAAGCTGGGCAAGATGTCCAACGGTAATGGAACGTCAGATCGAATGGCCAATGCAAACAGCGTGCCAAGAAACTCATATTGCTTGTAGACTGCAAAGTCAAAGCGGGCGGGGTTGATGATCCATTTGCCTTTGTTGCGTCCGTAGGCACCTGCTGGAGCCTTGATGAGCAAGCTCAACTGCGCGCCATGCAAGTCATTGGCCATACGTTGCATAAACTCGCGAAAACTGCCGCTGTTGCCGGCCACCCGCTCGCCTGTGAACTTGATCAGCAGCGGGTAGATGGGATCACCACCAGCTGCTTTCTTGACCCGCATCAAGCCCGGTTCCATGGCAGCAACCTGCCCGGCAGCTTGCCAGAACTGCGTCTCAGCGTATTTGGCCCGACCCACGATGGAGTCCGTCACGCCACCGCCCTGAGTTGATGCTCCATGGTGCGTTTGTCGTCCACCGGGTCCGTGAAAAGTTGGCGCTGCTGCAGGATCAGCCAAAGCCTCGTTGCCTTCTTCGTTCGGAATCATGGGACCGGCAACCTCATCTCCTGCAGCAGCTTCGCTGACGCCATCGTTCGCGTCGACTTGCTGCAGTGTTGTCCCGCGCGCAGCACTGGGGGTTGCATCCTCATCTGTCGGCCCGCCTGTACCTGCTGCAAAGTTGACACCCTCTAGCGCATCCAAGACGAGTTCCGGCCCCTTGGGGTCTACGCGCTCCGAGGTATCGTTGACCAAGGCCTGAGCAAATTGTTGCTGAGTCGCGTAGAACAGTGCATGCCGAGCTCCGCTCACGCGCGCACACAAACTACCTGGGAGACACGGCTGACGCAGGTCAATCAAGGGTAAGGATTTGGCCAAACGGGTGTTGAGAATGCGCAGCAGCGCAAAACGCAGTCGAATCTGAGCATCCGTGAAGCACGAGAGATCTGCGTAGGCGCGGTCGGTACGCGCTACTGCAGTCAGTTTGATATCCTGCAACGCGAGATCACGCGCGGACACATGAAGGCGTGCGGCCAGCGAGTCACCCAAACGAATCACTTGCTCGTCCGCGCGCGGAGTCCAGGGTGTTTGCAGCGTGGACTCGAGTGCGCGAAACCATTGCACCTCGTACAGGGGGCGGAAGTCAAGGTCAAATCCGCAGCGAATCACGGCGCGGGCTACGCGCATCGGGCCGTCCTGAAGCTCCAAAAACACATAGTTGAAGAGGCCATCCAGCGTGAGAACACCATTCTCAGCGTGCATATTCAGTGCGGTCGCAACGTGCTCCGAGTTGGGCTCAATGTGGTTCAAAAGGTGCCGCAACCGATGTGCTGGCTGCACAAGAGAATCAACTAGCGGCCACGGTACGGCACGCAAGACCTCGTCGACCTTGATGGCAACAACAGGAGCGTCTTCCTTGCTCCCAGCATCTGCGGCAACAGAGGTGACTCCTGGGGCCAGGATCTCCTTGAGGCACGTTTGAAGCTCACTGCGCAGACCACTATCGTCCGCAAACTTGCTGGCAACGTGCCCACATACGTGTGACTGAATGGAGGCATTGGTACTTTCGCGTGGGGCCACGTACCACTCAATTGATGCAGTGGCCGGGCCCTGCCCGATTGCGATGCGCTGTGACGGTGCTGCAACGTTGGGGTCCTGCTCATGGTCGGCCTCGTCCTCGTCTCCTTCGCCTTCAGCCGGATCGCCATTTGCGCAGACCAGACCAATGGCGCACCGGCCATTCGTGCCAAGACGTACATCCTCCTTGAGCTGACGAATCCAGACCAAAGCGTGCGATTCATCCTCTAGCTCGAGCAGAAGCACACCATCTGTCACGGTCGCCGTTGCGTCGTCTGCAGCGTCTGTGTTCGAGTGTATCACGCGATATCCGTGCGAAGTGCCCAGTGCTGCTGCCAAATGACGCTGACATTCCAACCGAGTCAAATTGAGGCGCACATCTGCCAAAACCAGCATGCGGCGCAGAGGATCACATCGCTGAGTTTGCTTATGAGCACAGCGCAGAGCTGCCCGAAACGCCGCGTCAGCGGCATCAGTAGCATCGGTGGCTTGAGACAGGGCAAGGTGCTCGCAGAGCAAACCCGTGTCTACCACCGAGCGAAACCAGGCTGGCGCTTCTTTCTCGTTGCGAGGTGTCACGGCTACGTCGCTACCTCCAAACCGCACTGGTGCGGCAACGCGTCGACCCCGTGCAGCCAGCTGTCGGCGCCCACGACGTCGGGGCATGCTAAAGTCAATACGCGCCAGGCGTGGCACCATAGGTGCACCCATCGCATCGGCTTGGGCGGCCACCCTGTCTGCGCTGTCATCGTTGTCATGTTCGGAGTCGCCTTGAGCCGGGTCCTCGCTTGGCGCGCGCAAGGCCGCCAGCACGCTAGCGGCGGCGTCAGAAGGCAGCTCGAGATCAAGACCGTCACCGCCAAAAGCCAGGCTAGGTTCGAATGGAGCAGGGGAAGGGTCCGTCGTGGAGGCTGCACTGGTCAGTGAGGAGTGTTCGGCATCTGAATCGCCTCCAGTGCCCGTGGCAAAGGTCTGGTAGCCGCAAACTTCCTGGAATGCGGCAGCAGCCTCAAGCAATGCCATGAAGAGCGTTGAGAATTGGCAGGCCTGTAGAGTCGGTTGTGGCTCAGCGTGCAGGGCGCTGCAGGCACGCCAGATGCGGTCAAAAGCAGCTCGAAGATCTGCACTCGGCCCTCCACTCTCCTTGAGCGTCGAGTGACTCGCCCGCAACAACTGGGCAGCAGTGTGTAGCAATGTTTCACGCAAAGTTGGGGTCATATCAGGCTGGCTACCAAGCTTGGCGCACGCCTCCAGCAAACGCAAGCGTAGGCCTGAGGCCAAATGCAGGCCACTCATAGCGGCCGAGGCTCGAGCAAGATGATGCTGAATCAGCATCAGTGCCACAGGCCAGTCCTCAGGCACGACCGAGGCTTCCAAGAGCGCGTTGGGGTGCTCGTCTTGTGCGGTTGTACGCACGTGTAGAGTCTTGGAGGAAAACAACAAAGCAGGCACGGGGGATCGCATACTGGCCGCTTGAGTGGGGTAGACGGCGTAGCGCGGGCCCGTGCCCATGGAACCCACGTAGAAGCGGGCCCAGGGGCCATCCTGCGCAGACGGTCCCATAGCACGCACGGCGCCTCCCTTCCAGGCACGCGCCTGCACGACAACGGCAGCCCCTCGATCAAAGGCCACATCGTACTGACGGCGACCAACCTCTACCGGCATGTTGCAGCGTTTGTAAAGACCGGCAGGTTGGAGCAAGGGCCCACAGGCATCGGTCACAAGCTGGTTGAGCGCCGCATTAGAGCTGCAGCGCTGCAGCAGCGCGTGTACCTGGTCCTGCAGGGCCTCGCGAGCATCGGGGTCAAACATGGCCTCGGCCACATGGTGTTGTAGAATGCAAGCTCCAGGCAGGGATGGTCGGATGTGCGACAGCAACAAGAGGCGCAGAAGATCCAGATGGGATACAAGGGTCGTATTCCGAGCCTCGTCATGGTTATGAAGATGCAACACGGCCTCGCGACAGGTGAGTCGGGTCAACTTAGACTCAATGACCAGCAGCTCCCCCTGTGCGTGGGCATCAGCGGTCGGCGCAGCCCGATGATCCATTTCTTCCAACATGTTGAACGGGTACCACCATTGAATGAGCTGCGCATCCATGGCTAGGTACACGTCAACAAGGGCCAGATTGGCGCTCTCGTCCACTGTTACGACGGTTCCAATCTGCCATTCCGTGGCTGCCACCTCCGCAAGCGTGCCCTCGGCATCGTGTCTATCATTGACTTCTAGAATGCGGACACGCATTCCTGGTTTGATCTTGCCTGCCGCCAGACGTGATCCTTGCTCACGCAACTCCTCGGATGAGGGAAAGTGGATGCTGTCTGGTACACCACCGTTTTCTTCATACAAGGTCTCAATGGTCATACGCGCAATGTCTTCCATGCCCATTTCCAAGGCGCCACGAATCTGTTGCAGTCCACTTGTGCGCTCCTGGCTATTTCGAAACCGCGAGCTAATTTGTGGAAACACTTGCGTTTCCCACGCCTTGATGAGCTTGGCCGTCATGTCCTCTTCTTCAACCTCTTCCTCGCCAACACCCAACTGCAGTACATATTCAAGAGCACGAAGACATGGAATGTAGATGAGTTTGAATGCCCCAACCCTTCCTTTCAAAGGGACAAAACAAAACAAACCGAAAGAAGAAGAAGAAGAAGAAGAAGAAGAAGAACAAGAAGAAGAGAGAAGAAGAAGACAGAAGCAGGCGGCAAAAGCAAGAAACAACACAAAAACTTAAAAGAATGAAGAACAGCCCACGATACAGCCACAAGTCAACATGTGGCACTGCATGCTCTTTGACTAGGGATGCACCGGGCACGAACATACCGCTGTTTGGCCAGTCATGGAGCTGTTTGCCTGCACAAGAGCATAGGGCTGATCTCCCGATCCTTTCCAATCATCCGCGTCGATTACGGCTTCAACTTCAGGCACGCGGTGCTTGCTCGCGGGCACCTGCACGTCTTCCTCAGTCTCTGCAAACATGGAAAACGAAAACAGGTTGCTGGGATCTTCAGCGTCATCCTGACTTGACGTTGCGTGGGATTGGGTCCGGTAGTGTCGCGCAGCGTCAAAAACAAAAGGGCTGGAGCCAAAATTGGCCAGAACCTCCATGCGACCGCGACCCATGCGCACCACAGGAAAAGAACTGCGCGGGATTCCTTGTAGCTTGCCCTCCAAGAGTCGGCCGTTGTGAGTGAACTGTAGCGTACCCGAGTCCGCTTGCCAAAAGCAGCCAAGCACATCGCCCGCGCGCAGTCTGAGCTGCTCTGAATGATCCTCACTCGATTCGCTAGAGCGCTGATACTTGACCTGTCCACTCTCGTGGAGGAGGACAGACCCAGCCGGCCACCGCAGGTCGTCGGAGCCTCCATTCGACTCGTTCATACGCGGCGTGAGTCCGAGAGCAAAATCCAAGCCATCCATGTACGCCACCAATCGCACTTCAAAATAAAACCATTCGCAACTGGCGGGGATGTTGTGCGACGCAAGAGCAGTCACTGTGCGGTGCGTCATGGCTTCGCGACGATCCATCAGCGCAAGACCCAAGGACCGCATGCCCAGGTTGTTGGAGCAAAATACCACGCCGTGCATGGGTGGAAACTGCTGAGTTGGCACCCAGCGCAGGCTGGAGACAGTGTGTTCGTCACCACCTGCACTCTTGTTGCGCGGTGCTGGCTTGGACTTTTCGAAAAATGCGGCACGCAGGCGAGCTCCGGTGGACTGCAGCGTATGGACTGGTTCGCCAGCCATTCGCTGGGCCTCACGAGCGAGCTTGACAACTATATCTAGCGCCGGCCCACCCTGCGCCATGAAAGCCTGAGCCATGCCTCGGTCCTTCATCCGCGCAGACAAGACCAGGCAGGCACGCGTCCGCATCTCGGCGAGCAATCGATGCCCCTCTAGCACCTTGGAGGTCTCGGTCGACGAGCACTGCACGCCCAGGGGTTGGCCATAGCCTTGCTGCAAAAGACCCTGCAGAGCGCCAAAGAAGGTTGCAGGGAACAAGCGCAGCAAATGGTGCGGCGGGTCCTCAAATTGGGACTGCAAACAGCTCAGCGGCACCTTCTCCGCCACACCATTCAAAAACACAACAGCCTCGTTGCGGTTGGGGTCGAGCACGTCCACCGTGCCGATGATCGGCATCAACCCCGGCTTGCTAACCAACACGTCCGCGCCAGCATGGACCTCTTCTCGGAAACCGCCAAGAATAGCCAGGGCACCAAGCGCCAGAGCCGCTTGATCGAGGTCGTCTTCGCGGGGTAGGCGTTCGGCACCAGCCAGCGTAGGTACCAGCGTAGGAATGTGCTTGACCACTGCCTCGAGCACACCCTCTAGAGCACGGGTCCAGCGCGAAGCGGGGCCGTTCTCCTGGCTGACGATGCTATGTACCAGAAGGATGACTTGGTGAATGCATTCACCAGCGGCGGCGGCAGAGAGGAAAGAGCGGCGGCCCGTGCGTGATTGTTTCAGTTTTTCATTGCGCATTTGACTTTGGCGCATGTCCGAGCTTGGCCCTTGACGGTGTTGCGGCCGCCGGCTGGCATTGGCCACGGCACTTGCGTGTCCCGCGGCCATGTCTTGGCGCTCGACGGAGGCTACCATGCCCATGCCGGCTAGTTCGACGGCTCGGCGAACGCAGTCGTCGTACAGGCCCTGTTGGATGACGATGGAGGCGTTGCTAGCCAACTCGCGGTCGATTCGCATAATATTTTCAATGGGCTCGCCATCGCGACCGGAAAGTCGGCTGCCAGAGCGCAGTAAGGGATGGATAATGTCACGGGGGCTTTGGTCTGGGCGTCGATGCAGGCGCACTACAAACTGGCCAGGAGGCTTGGCCTTCATCAGACCAGCTGTTCCTGCGCTTGCTCCCGAGGGGGAAGCGGGCGCCGACTCGGGCATGCCTGGGCGGTCGAGAAGGGAAAGCACGCAATCGGGGCACACGTCAAAGTGGCAACTGGGGCAATGATAAACCTCGTTGGAGCCGACCGAAGCGCACAGGTCGCACTGCCACGATGCAGATTCGTTCGAGTACGGGTTGTGCGTGAGCCGAAGACCATGCTCGTGAATGCGCTGACCTGGTTCGCCCGCGCTCGAGGCACTGCCGTCAGCAAACGGCAGATATCGTGGCCGAGCCGGCGGGGTTTGCTCCATGGGGGCAGAGGCGTGGGGATCAGCAGCCACGGGGGCTGTCACGCGTGCGCTACCCTCATCACGCGAGCTCACTGGCTGGGGTGTACTTGGCGTGGTCGCTGTATCGGAGACAGGCACAGGATTTTCACCCAAAGGTGCATGGACGACGTTGCGCATGAGGTTCCCGATGCGGTGCAGGATGACTTTGCAAATGGCTTCCGTGGCATTTGCAGCCACTGAGCCGTGCGAAATGTCGCGCAGCATGACCGCCAGTGCCTCGCTTTCGGCCGATCCCAGTTGACAGGCCGGCAGAGCCACAGCCAAAAGGCGCAACAGCACTTGAATGATGCGTGGCACCACCATGGGCAAGGTGAGCAGGCGCAAAAGGCCGAGCATGATCGGGCCACGCGCGAGAATGCCTTGGCCGAATCGACTGCCCGCAATGTAGTCAAGCAGGTGGAGGATGTCCAAGGTCAATGACAGCAGGCGCGCCGTGTCAACATTGGCATCCGCATCTGCCGTCGCCTCGAGCTGCACCACGCAGGCGGCCAGCTGTCCTCCAAGCACACTGGACAACTCGTTCACAAATGGTGCCTGTTGCCGCCCGTCACCAGGGTTGCCAGAAACACTGGTCTCCCAGTCGAGGCACTGATCAGCCAGTGCTTGAAGGGCAGACAAGAGGTTGTCAGCAACATCTGTTTCCCGGAAATACAAAGGTTCCTCACACATGACCTCGAGCAGCGCCGTGAGACCACTGCTGCGCAGCAAGAGTGCATCGCGGGGTCGAACGGGCAAGAACAAGCACGCAAGAACCCCGACGTGGTAGTCAGGGTCGTGCTTGGCCAGGGCTACCAAAGCAGAAAGCAAGGTGCTCAGTTCGGCACAAATGCGGTCCAGTTTCCCGCTGAGGGCTAGCCGCAGCGCTTCATGATGTTGCAGCAAGAAGTCCTTGACGGCCTCAATAACGTATCGAATGGCCACGGCCGGGGTTGCAGGCTGCTGTACAATCTTGACAAGGGCACACAGCCGCTCAAGCTTAACGACATGGGCCAAAGCTCGCTCACCCTGCGATGCCATGATAAGGCATACGTCTGGGCCGCTGATGGGATGTTGACAAAAGGCGCCATCACTGACAAAGTGGAAGAAACCAGCAATGACACTGTCAACCAAGTCCGTCTCAGTACCACTTGGCGGGGAAGTTTGGTTTGTATCCGAGACAGTTGCCAGCGAGGATGCGTCTGATGGCCGGCTGGTTAAGCGTTGCAGCAGAGGGGGTGCCGAGCCTTGGCGTGACACGCCCGGCCTTCCTTCATGCGAGAGGGTGCGGGAAAGAGAGCGATCGGTGCCGGCGCCCACGCCAGAGCTAGTGCGGCCCACGGGGGAGCCTCGCTCCCAGTTTTCGCCCTCGGGGGGCTCCAGCAATTGCAATTTGATGAGTAGCTTGGCGCGGGACAAGAGTGCGTTGCCTATCTGACGTATGGGTTCCTGTTCAAAGGAAACAACAGCACCCGAGCTACGATGGTAATCAACGAGGCGCTCGAATTCTTGCGTCAGAGCACGAACCATGTCAGCCGCATCGCTCTGGGGCTCAGCCGGAATGAAGAGCATGCACAGGGATCGAAGGCTGGGTAAGCGTGTCTCGTCGGCATGCCACGTCGAGAAAAAGACGCCTTGATCAGCGACGCCCAAACTGGGGTCGTCCACAAACTCCTCGAGCGCTTGCGTCCATTGGCGCTCGAGGTTAGCCAGTCCTACCAGCTTGCGGAACAAGGCATCGGTCTTGCGCAGTGTCTCGCGTACGAGTTTGGTAAGCCAGGGGTTGAGTGTATCCCGTTCCTTCTGGGCAAAGGCTTCAACTTCTTCAAAGGCCCCAATGTGTTGCGTGACTAGCGTCAGCATGAGGCCTTCAAATACGTCGGGGCGCAGCATGGCAGCCAGGCGGGGACTCATGGGTACGGCCTTGGTTTTGACAACTTCTCGCAGCACAGCCAGGGCGTCCGGTTCCAAAGTTAAAGCAGCGCCCGTGTCCAAAAGGTTGCCGAGGGCGCGCGCCTGCTCTTCTGGCGAGTGTGCGCGTAAATTCGCGGGCAAAGCTAGACCCTGGAGATAAAAGGCTGATAGCATGCCGGCATCTTCGAAAAGGCGGGTGACGGTTGATTCAAGCGCATGTGGCTCGAACTCATCAGCGCCGTCCATGTCGGCCATGGCCTGGGTGAGGCGATTCAACATCACGAGATGAAGGTCGAGAGCGAAGCAGGGCGTGAAATGCGCCGATGACTCGTGTCCCCCGCGCTTGATTTCAACCGCCAAGCCAAACATAGCGGCGTCAGGAGTGGCTGACTCACGGGCGGAGCGAACGTCGAGCACAAACGTAACCGTGTCTCCAGGCACTTGCACAGGCTGGCGAGGCCAACCAGCGCCTAACACACCCGAACCGAATCCATGTGTGTTGCCACCAAACTCCGCCACCAAGGGTGCCGAGTCTGAGGCACCAGCATAGATGGATACCTTATCGTAATCATACTGGGTAGCACAGCGAGGGTCAAAGATCAAGTAAAGGCAGCTGGCGCCAGCGGACGTGACCGTGCGCCGGAATCTAAAGTCATCATAAATCGGGTGTGGCGTTTCCAAGAGGATTCCAGCCTGCCAAGGCTGAGCCAGCTGGCTACGAATGGGCTTACGCTGCTGCCGAGGGACCAGTACCGGGGAAAGCTCTGCCAAAAGACTGGCGCTGGCCTCTGCTTCTTTTTGCAGCTCCAAGTCAGCCCACACACGCCGGCTACTGTACAGGACGTAGGGCACACACCGGCCGAGAAGAGATGCCGTGAACAGAGCGTTCAAGACTCCCGTGAGAGTGCTGTTTCGACGCTCGTCGGACAAGCTTTCGGCAAGCAGTTCCTGTAGTAGGCGTAGGATCCTTGAGGTGGCGGCCAACAGCTGACTGGCCACGCGGCGCTGTGCGACCAAGGCGTCATCTTCACTGGTTTGGCTAAAAAGGCGCCCGCACATGCGCGCGAGCACCAACGTAGGTTGATCGGCACGCTCAGGACCATCCATGGACGGTTGGGCGCTGCTGCTGTTGTTGGAGTCCGACAAGTTATGGGTGAGCACCGCTTGCACAGCATCGCGCACTCGCTCTGTCAGGCGGTGTTCGGCAGCCGCAACGACTGGACCCACAAATGCTAATAGCTGTTCGCGACCTGACTCGGTCTGCAGGTCACAGTTCACAATGAGCTCCGTGAATAGAGGCTTCATAACGCGAGGACTGGTCGCCGCCGTGTCCAGCGCCCGGAAGAATAGCGCACGCTGGGCGTCAAGCCCATCGTATAAAAGACCCAGGCCGTGAGCCAGCGAATTAGCTGCGGCGATTCGGGTGTGAGTTTCCCCGCTGTCGGTACCGTCGTTGAATGCCCACTCCTCAAGATATCCGGTCAGGGTGCTGAGGTCACTTGCCAAACTACTGTCGGCGGATTTGGCAAGGGCGCGGCAGCGCGTCAAAACATGATATAGACTTTGCAGTAGCTCGTCCAAGGAGCCGCGGTTTTTTTGATTGGGGTCATCTTTGAGCGCGGCAAACACCTCGCCAAAAGCACACAGCACCTGTCGGGCTGATGCCAACTCAAGTTGAGTGCTGGGTTTGGTTGCCTGGCTGAGCTGTTCCGCGCCCGATGTGAGCATGGTTTCAACGGCACGGAAAGAGACGGAGGAACTGCGTGCGGCGGCTTGGTTGACGAGCCGTGCTAATAGATGCACAACTGCAGATCGCGAGCAGGCTTCACCAGCGCCAAGATCTGCCGACAGCCGAAGCGCAGCGCCCAGAGGCTGCTGTGACAGAGGCGAGTCGGTCCACGAGAAGGCCTCGACCGTGGTGCCATTATAGCCCCACAAGCATTGGTGTTGCGGGTCAGTTGTCAAGGCCACCGACAAACCCCCCTCGCCCTCAAATATTGAGTTGCTGGTGGCGGTTGAAATGTAGGATTGCGGCGAGACAGCCCGTCCGGTATTGAGATCAAAGGCGTAATGTTCTATCAGCCCCGCCGCTTCGGAGGAGCGGCCCCCATAAGCTGCCCAGGAGCCCGGGGCTGACGATACGTTGAGCAAAAGGACAGCATCACCGATCGCTGTCACGCAACAATTACGCAGCAGGCTTTTGCTCAAGCCACAGGTGGTCTTGCCCGCAGCTTCCTCGCCATTGGCGCTGTCATCGTGGCCCACGGCAGTCGAGCCCAGCTTGAAACCACTAGGCTCGTTACTGTGGTCGCCGTCTTGGCTATTGGTGCTGGATGCACTCTCGGAGCTGGTACTGGGGCGAAGTACTTTCATGCGCTCAAGAATACAGGTTGAACCACGGCGCTGAAACGAGATGCTCAGCATTGCTTCAGATGTCTCACTGTGCTGCCCTCCCTCTGAGGCCTGAGCAGGGGCAGTCGCAGATTGCCCACTCGCGTCTTCACTTTCTTGAGCGACAAGCCGTACCAAGATTGCATCAAAATCCTCCAAAGAGTTCACGGGCGTACCTTGCGCCGAAAGCACCACGTCACCTGTGCAGAGAGTGCCGGCCAGGCACTCGGTGGCACTCGCCGTTAAGTCGGCTACCACCAGGCACGTCTCTCCTTGATCATTTGTCCAGGGAGACACGGCTGCTCGAAGAGCATGTGCTTGAACAGTGGCTTCAGCCACGGGCGGATTGGCCTGCTGCCACGGTAGCTCGGTGGGCAGGGCAAACTGCTCAACCACAACGTCCACCAGCGATTCATTGTGATCCCGGTAACGCATGCGGAAAAAATAGTGACCATCAGACCAAATATGAAGCTGTCGACGCTGGTGATGCCGAAGGTTGGCCTGTGCATCCGGCGGGGGTAGGAGCAGGCCAACCGGCTGGAGGGTGCTGCAACTCAGGACTTCAGCCAGAGCGCCCTTGATGACGCGTTTGTTGGCAAAGTGTAGAAGGCAACCGTCCGCCGTGGCAATCGTGCCGGGCTCGACTCCTGCGAGGAGGCGGGGGTGCGGCAGCACATGACGCCAAAAAAAAAAAAAAAAAAAAAAAAAAAAAAAAAAGTGAGATGTCGGTGGGCGGTCAAGTGCTTGGTAGTCGGCTAAGACATGGCAAAGGGGGTTTGCAGTAGCGTGTAGGGAAGAAATCCCACTCACCGGTACGTTGGTGGTAAATGTGGCCTTCCACGGTGCCATGATAGCCCGTTCCCACTTGCGTTATGGAGCAACCCTCGTTGCTCAGGATGTACAAGTAGCCATCAGCAGCAGCCAAGGAATAGGCGGCGTTTACTGTATCACCCATGCACTGCGCGCACAGGTCATAATCACATCCTGCAAGGCCAAGCGCAATATATGGGAACATGAGCAGAGAAGGGGGCGGACAGCTCAAAAATTGAGCCCAACGTTGCGGGGAAAACCCGCGCAGTCTTTCGCTGCGTCGTTTTTACGCACGCGTACGCACCATCGCGACATCTGTAGCGGGGCCGGAACGAGTTGCGCGATGACTTGTAGCCACAGCCGCCTACGCACATCGGGAGCGTGAATGTGTGGACGACGCATGCAGGCGCACCGCGCAGCCGTGTCATTCAAATTTCCAAGAAGAAGCAATGTCGCTTGAAGCCAAGCGTGAGGCCACGTACCATCACAGTGCCAGCCCTGGTTGCGGAGGGTGCGCACGAGAGGATGCGGGTGCTGTGGATGATGGAATTGTCGTCGGCCTTCGTGGCTATCGCGGCCACCGGCGACGAGCGGCCAGGCACTGGACTGAATGAGCATGGGGGGAACGAGGCGCAGCTTGGACTGGGCAAAGCTGCGCAAGTAGTCGCCCACGGGAAGTTCAGCATCAGGATCCAAATTGCTGAGCAATTCGCAAAGAAGTTCGAGATAGGCTTCAACATTGTCACTGCAACATTGCGTAGGGGCAGAGCACTGCAAGATGAGACAGCGTGGTGTGCCAAGAGCAGCTGGGGTCACAGCGAGGGGACTATCGGGTAGACATTGCCCAACGAAGGCACTGACCGGGCCAATGTGAAAACAGTGAGGCCACTGGCCACATCTTCAATTGGCACACCAGCAGCAGCCAGTTGTTCCGGGCCCATTTGTAACCAACTGCGCAAGACGCGCTCTAGCCCCTTCAAAGCTGCTTGTGGAGCACTCTGTATTGGTGGTATGGAGGGGTGAGAACCGAGCTTTTTTGTCTTTCCCACCCACTGTGGCTACATACAACTGCAAGTTGGATCAAACGAGAGCAGGGTTGCAGGGTGCATCAGTGTTGTGGCTTGGTGAGCTGACCTTGAGAGCGTCTGGGGAGAGCGACTTGAGGAACAGCAGCAGCGCATTGACGGTGGAGGGGATGAGGCTCGAATCGGTGCGGCTTTGCGACTCCAGAAGGGGCACAAGTAGGGCCAGCGTGAGCTGCGCAACTGGGTCTGTTGTCACAACGGCACGGCCTGAACTCCCCCCGGCTACAGAAGCACGGCGAGGAACGAGTGAGCGCGAGGGCAAGCAAAAGCTACAGCAGCGGTTGGTGGGCGGATTGTTCTGATTAATACCTGTAGTTTCCCGTCCTTTCGGGCTTGAGGCGAAGGCCATAATCTGAGTGCCGCTTCGGACTTGGTTTGAGGCATGCTTTAAGGCTATGAGAGGCAAGAAACAGGCGCATCAATGTATTTGAAGGATGAGATTGTCACCCAGGTCACGTCCTCCATAGGCCAAGTCTGGCGCACCTTTGAGAGCAGCAATGCGAAACGCCACAATGTTGTCGAGCTGGATTGCAAGTTCACCCTGAGCTCGAAGTCCGTCTTCCTTTTTTGGCGATGGTGTCTGGGAATTGGTGGTGAGGTGAGTGTTTGCGAAGGCTAGCTTGGCATGAGAGCAGCACGGGACTGGCTATTCGACCAGCAGCACGGGCAAGCTTGTGCCAACAACAAGAATACAAAGCTAAACAGCGAGCAGTGGAGCACTGCCACGAACCGGTGAGAAGGAGATGGCCCCACGGTGGGCGAGGATGTCCACCCCATCACCGACCAGGAGGCGGGTATCGGAGATGAGTGGGATGCTACTGCCTGGGTCAAGGGAGGCTGGCTGGCTGCTGGTGCGCGCAGTCACATTGGCGAGCCCTGCGCGCTCCCATGCTTGAAGTCGGCGGCGAGAGATGGGCATGGCGAGTTGTGTTGTCGATGCCTCCTGAACTGAGCGGCCACAAGACTAAAGCACAGGTTGAGCTCGCGCCTGATTTGGCCCGTCAAGGCGTGTGGCGCACAAGTATGTATGTGGAGGCGGGGCGAGTTGAAAAACAAAACAAAAAACTGGATACTACCCGAGGCGGGAGCATTCGCAAGTGCGAAAGCTCCCAGCCAAGAGCCGGCCAATTGCCAGTCGGGTGGACCCAGACCGAGAAGTCTTGGCACACCGTCGCACGCAATTCTCTTGCCAGCAGGCACACTGAACGAACCCGTCGGTTCGAACAAAAAATAAACAGCAAAGAGAGAGGAGAGAGGAAGAGAAGGAACAGAGAAGAGAGAGAGAACTGAATGAGAGAAGAGAGAAGTGAAGGAAGAGAGAGAAGAGAAGAAATGAATTGGTTTTGAGAGAGAGTTTGAGAGAGAGAGAGAGAGCTCCAGAACGACAGTCCAAAGCCATTGTCGCTACCAACTGCAACGTCAGATAAATTCAACGCTCAAGGTTTTTTTTCTTTTTTTTTTTTTTGAGCTCGCGTGCTCTGTGCCTGCCGAGGTGCATCCAACAAAGTTGGATGATACGAGGTCAAGCATCGGGAAGCAGGGGGGAAAAGCAAAACGGGCAGAGAGGCCATTTGGCTTGTGGACCTTGGGGTTGTTCATGGTCAAATCGGACGACAGCTTTTGAGTCTTTGGCCCGGGCCTTTGCCGGTTGACGCCATGGCCAACAAGACCGTCGGCGATGCTGGCACCGTCCACGGCGCCAACCCACAGTTTTTGGTCGAGAAGATCATTCGCACTCGTATCTACGACACGCTCTACTGGAAGGAGCACTGCTTCGCGCTGACCGGTTTGTCTCGCATGGCGCCTGGCCTCGTCTTATCGGTGGTTCCCAACGATCGTCCTTCCTTCTCTGCTGCTTACGCGCCAGCCGCTCACTCTCGTGCTTGATAGCGGAAACCGTTATCGACAAAGCGGTACAGCTGGACCACATTGGCGGTGTCTATGGGGGCAGCATCAAACCTACCCCCTTCCTCTGCCTGACTCTCAAGCTGCTTCAATTGGCACCAGACAAAGATATCATTTATGCCTATATCGCTGCCAAAGACTTCAAGTACGACCTCAGCTCTTCGGCATTCAGCAGGCATCTGCTTGCCTGCTTCAGCTCGCTCCCACCCAGCACGACCTTTTTTTCCCTATGCTCACACAGCGTGCTCCTATGTCAATCAACTCTGTCAGATACTTGCAGGCTCTTGGTGTTTTCTATCTACGTTTGGTGGGCACCGCCAAGGAGTGCTACTCGGTGAGCCTCAACCTCTTGTTTTGGAATTTGTGGGGGGGGGGGGGGGGGGGGGGGGGGGGGGG
>NW_001865039.1:2669428-2700194 GCF_000002865.3 Monosiga brevicollis MX1 | reverse complement strand
GTTAACGAGTGGGCCAGAGGCCAAAAAAAAAAAAAAAAAAAAAAGAAAAAAAAAAAAAAAGAAATAAAAGAAGGGATGGAAAGACTTGTGAGTCTGCTTGTCTTCATACTCACTTGTCTCCTTCAATCTACTGGCAGTATCTCGAACCTTTTCTCGAGGACTTCCGCAAGCTGCGTCATATGAAGCGTGATGGGCGTAGGTTGCAATTAACGCACACCCCCCGCCGCCCTGTCACACTCCTCTACACACTTGTTGCAGTGCCAGAGGGCGTTTCTTCATCCATCCCTTGCGATCTTACTTAGAGTACGAACTTATGCACATGGATGAGTTTGTGGACCAGCTGTTGCGAGAGGACCGCGTGTGCGACATTATCTTACCTCGTCTGATGGTTCGAATGCAACCGACATTTTTTTCTGACGTCTTGCTCTGATGCCTGCTTCCTGACCGCTTCCTGCCTCCTGTCGCACTTGATCATTCACGACGTGCGTTACTGCCGTGCTGGTGCTAGGCGCGCTATACCATGGAGCTCAACGATCAACTTGCACCGCGCGTTAGTGCGCTGCAAGCCGAATTTGAAGAAGCCGAGGCCGAAGAGCAGGAGCGTCAACTTGCTGCCGAAGCTCAAGCCAAGCAAGAGAAGAGCCGGTCCGATGGGGACCGCCATCGTTATCGTAGTCATAGTCGCAGCCGCAGTCGCAGCCCTCAACGCCGTTACAGCCGCAGCCCACGTCGCTACAGTCGTAGCCCCCGACGTCGCTATAGCCGTAGCCCCAGCCCGCGCCGACGTTCCCGTAGCCCGGTGTATCGGCGCTCTCGCTCTCGATCGCCTCCTGGTATGCCTCTGATCAGCCCGGCCTTGCATGCTTTTGATGAAGCTGTGCTGCTTTTCCCCTTGACAACCCCTTGGCTCTTTTGGCTCACATCGCCGGATTCTCCTCAAACCCGTTCACGCCTGTCCACAGCTCGTCGTCGTTCACGGTCGCCTGATGAGCGTCGTCGACGCACCCGTTCTCCATCACCTTATCGACGCCGGCGCTCTTATTCCCGCTCGCCATCACCCCGCCGACGCTCTTATTCCCGCTCGCCGTCACCCCGTCGTACGTTACCATGGCCCAAAATACTGAGACGCAAAGCATGCCCTGTCCCGCGCTGCTTTGGTTTGATTGGGGCTTTTTTTTATACCTCACGATATAAAACATTGGTCAGGTGAAACACCTTTGTCGCGAGATGGCGACCGACGTACTAGGGCGGAGCGCTCGCCACCACGACCACCTGTCCCCAAACGGGAAGATGAAAGCGATGAAGACGTGGATCCCATGGCAGACCTACGGGCCATGGAGGCTGCTGGTCGGCACAGTACTGCAAGCGGAGGAACCAAGAGCAATAAACTGAAACTGAAACTGAAAACTCCCAAGAGCAAGGCCACAGGGAATGCAGACCCGGCCCCTCCTGCCGGTCGTTCAGGCAAGCCAAAGGTAAGGTCGATTGTTTTTGAGTGCCTCCTCATGGGCGGTGCCGCTTGGTTCAAACAGCCTCATTTTTTTTTGACTGCATCGCCCATCAGACTCAAGAGGAAGAGATTGCCGAAGCAAATCGTCAGCGTGCCATGCTGGGACTTAAGCCCTTGCGTCCGTGATCATGCAACGTTTTGCGCTTCTCCAAATTCACAACATCTAGCATCCCGCTATGTCCCGGGCAGCCCTCACGGGCTCTGCAGTCAAAAAAAGTGTCAATACGCCAACATGATCGAGTTCCGTTCTGAAATGCCGGGTTTTAGCATGAATTCGGGGGTCGCCAAGGCAAACATTGGACTTGGTTACAATCGTCGCTGCGGTGGCTAGTTGAAAGCTTTGAGGAGTTGCAACCTCGCCTGGTTCACCGGGTTCCCAGCCTTTAAGTAGGGGCCTATGAAATCGGGAATGGCAAGGCGACGTGTCAGCCAACGGCCGCCTAAAATCTCATCGGTGCATTCAAGGCTCGTTACAGTGACTGCACGCACCTTCTTTGAGAAAAGAGTGGTACGGATTCTTGGCGCGCTCCTCAATGGCATGCGTGTCGGCCAAGCTCTTCAAACTATTTTTTATGACTTCTGGCAGTTTATCTGAAAGACTCATGTGCATGAATGAACAACAGCAAACAGTGAGAATGCGTGGATAGGGCGTCCAAGGCTCTGTGTGTGTGTGTGTGTGTGTGTGTGTGTGTGTGTGTGTGTGTGTGTGTGTGTGTGTGTGTGTGTGTGTGTGTGTGTGTGTGTGCAAGTCAAAGTGGCAAGATGCAAGAAGCAGAGTCGAATGTGGGCCTGAACGCGACATGGAACACACCGGCCGTGGCCTCAAGGGCCTTGTAGACTGCCAACATGCGCTTCTCGCTCACGGGTTCATCCAAAGGCACACGCTTTGCATCTACACAAGAGTGTTTTAGCCACGACACGATAGTCAAGCAACATCCTTATTAAGGTGCGATAGAGTGAAAAGGAAAGAAAGCGCGAGCGTGCACGCACCAGCAAGTTTCTTGCCAACCACAATGGTTTCTGCCTTGATGAGGCCGAGGCCGACACACATGCTGTTGAGAAAGCCAAACTATTGCGCAGGAGGTGCAACGGAGGTGAGATCAAGGGCAAGCGTACTGAAAGAAAAATTAAAAAAACATCACAGTTGAACAAACAGCTCATACCAGCACGTCCACGCTTGGCTTCATGATAAAGTCGATGAGGTGCACCAGACCTTCCGTCTCCGACAGCACGCACAACTGCAATTGGCATGTACCCACGCAGCGCACACGCATGAGTTGTCAGCGCATGTCATCGAGTATTTTCAAAGCAGTGGCACATCCAACCTCAAAAGCAATGTCCCGCAATGCATTGGGGTACCGCGCATACGCAGCTGCGTGTGTTTCAATGGTCTCAGCCTAAAGATCCGACAGTGATGTGAGCCTCTTAATCGATCACGACATCGCGGCAACGCCAGTCCCAACTACTTCTGTCGCCCAACGAACTTTGTTGCTAGAATGTTGAACGGCCATGGCCAGGCTAGCCACGGAATGTGCGAGTGGTTCACCCCTAGTTGTGAGGCGTTGTTGTTCGGTGATCTGTGGGGTGGTCGCTGTGTCGATGGGAAGCTGGGCCAGTTGCTGTGTGACAGACGCAGTAGCGGCACTAGGAGCGATTAGGCCCAGAATGGCTGGATGAGCGGGACGCGCGAAACGGCTGGGGCAAAGGCAGCGTGACAGCCACGCACTCAAAAACTTTGTCGGTGGGCATGTTATCGTCGTAGTCAATTTCGTCCTCGGGTTCCTCATCTTCTTCAGCTGACGTTTCGTTGTCACTCATTTCCCCCAATTGGCTTGTGTAGCTTGTCGAAAGAGCGGAACGGCCGGATTCACCAAAGAGGTTGCCATTGGCTTCGAGTTGGCGCACAGGCTTGCCCTTCAAGATTGACAGAAGCACATTCAAGCTCTGTGCGCCCAAGCACGATCAAGTCAGACCAAGGTGCAGGAGATGCATGAGGAAGGAGCGGCAATGAGAGGCGGCTTGTCTTGCACATGCATACTTGTTTTGTCAAGTCGTTGTATGAAATGTCGAGGTGACTCAGCTGCTTGGCGCCTGTAAAAAGTGTTGGCCAAGAGAGGCATGACAAGTAGCAACCAAAAACGCGGCTAGCATTAGTCCAGACACTGCAAGTGGTGCCACAAGAAGCAAGCACCGTACCATTTAGGCCTTCAAGAATGGGGATCACCCCCGCATCTCTGAGGCATGTGGTCTCAAGAAGAACCGTGTGCAGATTGGGGCAACTACGGAACGGTGTCGCGTGGTACATAACAAAAGCTCCATCAGCACAGGCCAGGACACGGTTGTTGGGGCAGCCGAACGTACCGACGAGCCATGTGCCCGAGAGCAATGCCACCGCGGCGTTTGATGGCGTTATCAGACAACTCCAAGATCTGGTGAGACATTGAGACGGGTAAGGGGGAAAGGAAGCGAGAGAGGGCGTGTGAGTGTGGCGCGAGAGAAGAAGGCGCCCGTCTTGAAGAATATCAAGTGCAGCAGTTGGCCGGGCGTGAAGACCATGCAGGACTAATTGCTGCATCTACTGCTGTCCAAAATGGCTTACCTCGAGATTCTGGTTGTGCGCCAGGCCACGGGCCAGCGCCACGATTCCCTCCTCATAGATGCCGTTGTTGTTGACGCGCACCTCGCGCAGCGAGCCCATCATCTACACACAAAGCAGCAGCGGGATTGAACCAAAGAAAAGAAGCAAAGGGAAAAGGAATGCGTGAAGAGGGGAACGAGGCTCGTACTTCAAAGGCTTTGCCAATCTCAATGGAGCCGTCGAGTTCAAGACGGCTACGGCCGAGGATAAAGGCCTCGAGCGCGTAGGGGGTGCCCTTTTCCTGACCCAAACGACAGGCTGCTTGCAGGGCCTTGCCCACGGTCTATGCGTAGGAATATGATACCACACGATCAGAAACAGCGAGGTCGACATGGAGGGTTGAAGCATTATAGGTTCAAGCTCATCGATACGTACTGCGCCGCCGCTGGGGCCGACACCCGTATTGTTGAGGACGAGGCGTTTGAGGGTAAGGCAGCGGGAAATAAGAGGAAACAGATTTTCTGCACCCTGCGGATTTACGGCGTTGTCGCTATCAGGAGTACAGGCGGGAGGGGAGTTCGTGGCATTCGCGATGAGATGGCCGGTGAAAGGAAATCCAAAGACCGCGACCACTAGGGCAAGGAATGCTTACCTGAGGTCAAGCCAGGTGAGATTGTCAAATTTGAGAAAGACGTGGGCAAAGCGCGAGAGCGCGGGGTGAATTTCGGGGATTTTGCGGCGCGTGAACATGTCATCAAAGAGGACAGTCTCGATGGAGGGGTGGGCGCTCAAAGCATCTGCCATCTCAAAACAAAATTCTTTGCTGTAACTGCTGCCCGTGAGTTCAATAGCCTGTTTTGCAGGGTGTGTTGGCAACAAAGAGCATGATAGTCAGCATGTGCGCCAGGCATGGCATTTGGCTAGCAGTCTGCCAAAAGCTGCGTTCAAGGTCGTTAAGTCCAGAGGTAAGCACAGACCTGGAGGTTACTGGCATCCTTCAATTTTTGCAGCAATGCCTTAGCATCCTCATCGCCACTTTCGGCACTCTCGATCTGATAAAGGAGAAGAGCAGGGCATGAGACGAGACTTGAGGAGACATAGCCGTCTGGAGCCAGCCGTCTGCAGGGAAACAAAAAGCAGGGCTGTTGAGCGACGCACTGCTTTTTGCTGCATCATGAAGGAAATGGTGGTGGGGCGCTCACGCAGCGCCTCGCGCTCCTCATCGTAAAACCCCATCTATCGCGACACCGTCAGTCGGGAAGCATGAGTGAGTCCGCCGCTGGGCGAGAGTGGCCGACACATGGCTTGCGCCGAGCCAGAAGTTGTCACCGTGTGGTGTACGAGTGCGTGTGTAGCACGCATGACATACCGTGGTGGATCACCAATGTCGCAACGCAGAGCAAAGCCCTATGCCTGACGTCTCGTATCACAGCAAACCCAAATGTGCACAAAGGGCATCCAGTGCAGATGGGAAGTTGACCCTCCTTCCAAACCAGCTCGCGGCCCGACTGGCAGCAGTGATCAAAAAAAAGTAGACAAAAACCGTCAGAGCAAACGTGCCCTGTGAAAGTGTAATAAAGGTTCCACTATGCCTGATCACAACTGGCTGACATTGGCGCCGGTGACTACCAAATGTTATTCGCTCACTGGAAAGCGGGACCTGACTTCAAACGGCAGTGGCGGTTATGGTTTGTTCGGCAGCGCGGGTGGTGCAGGCGTGAGGGGTTTGGCGGTGAGGGTAGTGACTCCTTCCCAAGAGGTCAATCGGCTGAGTTCCCTTGAGATCAGTCCAGCTGCCGTGCTCGATATCGACAGGCCTACCAAGTCAGAGTGAAGAACCCCCTTGTTAGTGTTTCTCTCCTTGTATAATTACGCTTGTGTTTGCTTTGTGCTGGCTACACACACACACACACAACACACACACACACACACACACACACACACACACACACACACACACACACACACACACACACACACACACACACACACACACACACACACACACACACACACGAGAACGGCAAGCAGACGGCACAGGAGGGCAGTGCACGAGTTTTGCGCTTGCACCTGGTACGACGTGATACGGCACGGCCTGTTTTTGGTTGGAGAGCCCGTGTGACTGCAGCAGTCTTGGGATAGTTGAGGAGAGCCTTGATAAGGGGTGCCAAGTGTGTTTTCAAGTGGACGCCAAAAAGGTGGGATGCCTCCCTCTCTGGGTTTGAGCAGCGTGTGTCATCAAGGGTTGCGCTGATCGATGGTGAAGCCATGCCTCAGCTGTGTGTGCTCCTCACATGCTGGTGGCTGAGAGGCGCAGTGCGTGTCTACGGGGTTCAACTCTGTGCTTCTGGTTGTCCTTGATTCATTTTCTATTGGGTTCAACTCTGTGCTTCTGGTTGTCCTTGATTCATTTTCTATTGGCGACCTTTGCTTATCTAGATTGTGAGGCTGCTCGCTGGGAATGTGCCGGCGCTTCGGCTCCTTGGCGTTGGTACGCTCTTGCTTCACACACGCACACACGCGGTCGAACTTAGCGAAGACACATACACAATGATACAGCGATGCACGCAGGTTCATGATGAGTACGCCCTCACTTCGATTCAACATTGGACTTGTCTCTTCCTCGCTGCCATGCATCGAGGGGTTGGGGGTTGTTAATCTACGTTTGCCGCTGTATTCGCTAAACCTCGTTTTTGTGCATTGGCTTCCTCTCTCACTATTCACTTGCGCCTCCTTCCTCCGTCCATCCCATGCTCCTCGTATCCAACCTCACTGTGCTTTCTCCTTTTTTTTTTTTTTCAGACGCAGGCCTCTCAGTGCCATGGCTGAAGCTCGCCATCGTCACACATGACCGGGATTGAGTAGTCTTCAAAGCGGCATTGCCACATCGGTCCCTGCTCGCTCGACGCCCTTCAGGGCGTGCACAGACACCATTGTTGGGGTGCTCCCTTATTTCTTGTCTAAATCGTGGCGCATCAGCATTCGTCATGTTCAAGCTTGTACGTTGCAACTTCTCGTCATCGCGCACCTTTGCTCTGAGGGGCCTCAGCCTTTTTCCATCTTCTTGGCTTGCTCACTGCGCATCACATCAACCACTGCCTCAGGCGCCCCTCAAAAGCTTGCGACAAGTGGCTGTGCCAAATGACTGGTTCAGCGAGGAAAACTTGAGATTCTTGCTTCATGCTCCACAACCATGTGCTTGGGTTGTCAAAAGCTCGGCCTCTAGCTCTGGCACAACTGGCTTCCTGATCAGCGTTCCCACTCCAACCTTGCTGGAGTACTTCAAGACGAAGCCCCAGCTCAAATCATTAGGAGAAGGTAAGACCTGTTTTACTTCTCTGCGCTCCTCCATCGGCCACCCCTAGGAAACAACACTGGACTTTGTTTTCCTTGCCCTGTCTGGCCAGTCCACTCCTCTTCTCAACCGGCTCGTTCATGCCTGCCCCGGACTTAGCCACGGCCTGGCAAGACCTCGAGCCACCTTCCGGGGATGTCACCAACGCATTTGCTCGGTGGTGTGCCTTGTATGTTATTGCGCATCATGTGCAATCCGGCCTGCCAGCTCTACAGGCACATATCTCATGTTCACGTCACACTTGCATCGGTTGCCCAGACGCTTGATAAATCATGGCATTCCCGTTCGTGGAGCTACTGTCCTGTTGCAACCCACGTCGCGCCACAACGACAACGACAACGGCAACGGCAACGACAACGACAACGACAACGACAACGACAACAGCTTGTAAGACGCGACGCGATGATGCTACCTCCTTACACTTCTCGCGGACTTCTGTACCCGTAGATCCAGACTCACAATGTGTGCCCCCCCCTTTTTGTGCTGCTACTGTGGTCATAGTGGATGCACAGAACGAGAGTTGATGCACTTTGGCGTTGAAGCAGCCGTGTTGCCCGAGACCGACAACAGTGTCCGGGGCACATCTTGGCTGGTTCTGCGCTTTACCCCCGTCGAGCCCGACTGCATGTTGGTACCTCATCGGTTGAGCCCCCACCAAATGCAGGTGAGCTCGTGCGATCACCTTAAACCTGGCAATGATCATTTCCAGCATGATCGCACGGCCTCTTATTGCACGTCTTGCTTGCCCCTCCCGACAGTATCCTCGCAGCATGCTGGAGTTGGCACAGCTGTACTCGCGTGCCATGCGGCCGCCGTCCCCTGATGCATCTCCAATCACACCAGCGGAAGGCATCACGCCCCGAGACGTGTCAGCGAGCACCTTTTTACACAGACTACCTCGTAAAGCTGAGCTAGTAGCCTTCTCAGCAAGTACAACCGATGGTGACGGAGACGGCACTCTCACTGCCACATCTGATTTGGTCAAAAAACTACGGCGACACCCTCGCGTCGACGTGCTTCAACAACTGCACAGATCAGCGCAGCAAGGCTCGCTCGAACCAGCCTACAAAGGTACGATTAGGATCAACCAAAAACTAAATACAAATGGTGGATCGCCGTGCTTGCCACCGCGTTATTTTTGTTGTTGATGTTCTTGATGATGTTGTTCGTGGTGCGACCGCCTGACTTTTACGAATGCATGTTTTGGCCCGCAGCCCCAAAGTATCTTAGCCAGAAACGCGCTAAGCTGCCCAACCATGGTGGAAAGAGTTCGATGGGGCCGCGAACTTCACCCAAACCCATGACCAAGACTGCAGCGCTCCGCGCCAAGGGTCGTTTAGCAGCATCCCCCATGGACTTTTCAGGCCACCGTAACTCAACAACCAACGATAGCCATCCGGCTACCCCTGCAGTACCCAACACGCTGACGCCAGGGTCGGAGCCATTGGCACATGATTCCACTTTGGCCAAGCCATTGTCGGTCACCTCAGGCGCGTCGGATTCGCTCACCCCTGTACCAGGCCCACAAGCGTTTGTACCGCCACAACCTGCGCCCCCGCTGACCACACAAGCATCTGCAGACCAGGGCATGTCATCTTTCCACCAGTCCATCCGTGCAGGCACGATGGACTCGGCCCCTCCCGTTGTGGACACAACGGAGGCATCTCCCTACAACCCGCATGCCTGCTTGGATGGCACCGGTGCCGGTATCGAGGACGGACTCGGTGGTCCGCGTGCCAAGAGCGCGGATGCATGTGCCCTCAACTTTGCTACATCCTTGATCCAGCACCCAGCCCTGTTTGGCCCCATGCACGATCATGGCAGAGTGTCCGCTGATGCTCTCTCTGACACTCACTCGGTTGACCCCCTTATTCCCTCTTGTTATCGCGCAGACCCTTCCTATATTCCGGTACGTTCACCTCTTCAGCCTAGTTCTCGAATCCCCTTTCTGCAGCAGCTAAAAAAGCCCCATCGTGCATCCGCTGTTGATTTGATACGCAGGCCTCGCACTTGAGCCGGGTGGTTCATGCCAGCTATATCGCTCGGCAAGCCAGCTTGCTCCCCACCAACGCAGTGCCAACAGGAATGGCAGCAACCGCGGCAAGCAAAAGTACCGCGTGTGATAATCTCAAGCCGTCCCCTGTTGCGTGGCGACTCAGCAGGGGATATGCATTGTGTGCCAAGCCTGTTTCGCGGCGTGCGCGTCACCTTGCCAAACGGTCGCAGCAACAAAGCCAGTTGGCCGTGCAGGCACCGCGCGTGAAGGTTGAAGCAGTTGAGCTGGACCGAATCTCAGGCGTCCACAGCCACTCTGGAATGCAGCGTTTGATTGATCCTTTCTTTCTCGAATTGTACCCTCCTCGCCCACCCCCAACCATCGCCAACGTATCCTCACGCGTCTGGCGCCAAACTCAGCGCATGGCCATGCATGGGGCTCAGAAGGCGCTGGCGCCACTTGAGAGCGTGGACAGCGCTGTCTTTGAGGGCACCTCCGTGCAGCCCTTGGATGATCCTGACGTTGTGACCAAGCACCCCATTTTCGACCATATCCAAGTCTCTGCCTCCGCCTTACCCTTGCTGGGTCGGATGGGGTGCCACCCCATCGCCCCTCCCTGCAACCTACGATCCTT
The DNA here is from genome assembly GCF_000002865.3 of Monosiga brevicollis MX1. Lineage (NCBI taxonomy): Eukaryota > Choanoflagellata > Craspedida > Salpingoecidae > Monosiga > Monosiga brevicollis. The sequence goes on along the minus strand of NW_001865039.1, from coordinate 2,690,121 downwards.
GGTGGTAGTTGACGCGCACATGGAAAGCCTGGCCACACAGCAGCTCATGGAGACGCTTTCAAATGCCGCAGGGCAGTACAAGCAGGGTGGTCATGGCTCATGGGAGCTCTTGGACGACGCCATCTTGACCCTCTCTCCCGAGGCCAGCCAAGACCCAAGCGACGCTGTGACCGAGCTTCGTGCTCGCGTTCAGGCCGAGGTGGCTTCTTGGGATAATGTGGACCCTGACACCTTCCATCTCCTGATCATCTCCTGTGTGCCACACTTAAACCTGGGTCAAGCCCTGCAGGGGACAGCTGCGCCTGTCATGCCACAAAACCTGCATCTTGTACCCCAGCCCTTCTTGTTGAAGCCTCGCTATCAGCGCGGCGTACTGCGCATGAGTGAGCTGGAGACGCTTTGTCAGGAGCTGTACGCCACGCTGGGACGACGCTCAGGCACTTCTAACGGTGCCATGACGACTGTCATCAGCAATCGCCAATTCTCTTTGGCTTCACTCATGAATGATCGCACCGAGTTGTGTGCCGTGGACGGACGACTCAAGTTTTTGCCTCGCTTGCGCGTGCTGCACGTGGCCATTGATATCAGACCCAACGAGGACGGGTGTGTTTGTGTGTACACAGACGCCAAGGCAACTTTTACAGAGCATGTCAAGCTTGGGGCCGGCCACCGAACTCCAGAGGCCATCGCCCATGACGTCATTGCGCGCTGCGGCCATGTGGTGCAGCTGAGCCGACTCCACTGGCACATTGTAGCAGTTGTGACGGCACGAAGCCAGCACCTTGCTCCTGCTCTGCGTGCTGCATTTCACCTGGAACAGTGGCAGGACGAGAACCATTCCATTTTGAGTTTGACATGTTTGGTGCAAGATCCACATGGCAGCCTGTGTCATCCGGACACTCGTGCAGAGGCACATTCAAGAGTTTTGCCCTGCTTGCCATCAGAGCAGCTTCCTGCCGGCATTGGTATAGAGACTGGCGTTGGAGACGAGCGAGTTCTGGTCTTGGCGCGTTTGGGTGTGCAAATGCGCTATCGCTTGCTCTTTTGCAAGCGGGCAGAAGGAAACGGTGCGCAGGCACGGCACTCCCCCATGGACGACGATGAGTCAACTATGCTCCACTTTGTGGCTCAACAATTCTACAACCTCGGCGCATTAACCACCGCCCCTGGCTCAAGCACCGCGTCTGGCGCTCTGGTGCCCTTTCACCTGTTTGAGGCTTCGAGCATCTAACCGTCGTGTCTGCGTGCCCCCATTCTTTTCTTGTCCATGCCCAGGTCGTGACGGTCGAGCTAGAATGTTTCACAAACAAATTGAATTCAGAACTACATGTAATCAACGCGGCTCTTGATGCTCCTTCCTGGTTGTGCCATTGGCTCGTTTCTCAAGTCTTTTCGTTCAGCGGACACTTATCTGACATTTTTAAGGCAAGAAGTGCGCATGGAAAAGTGAGGAGACTGAGAGACTGGGAGACTCATCTCATCCAACTTCACAATTTGATCGAGACGCGCGCAGCTCTGCATCCGGTCGGCTCCTCTTCGACTCCATTCTCGTCATCGTTGAGCAGAGCAGGCGTTGTGCTAGCTGCCGCGGAAAAGGCCAAAGGCGCGTCCTGCCTCGGAGTGCAGGCCCCGGTGTGAAACCGAGTATTCCGTCAATACGCAAGTGAGGCGTACACGTTGTTTGCTGAAGGTTTGTTTGGTAACAAAAAAAAAAAATCCGATGGCCGCCCATACTCGTCTTGTGCGGGCAAGGAGCATGCGGCAGCGATGATTGGCCGCGCATGCTTTTCTACGCGCCTGAGCTGCCTGCAGCCACCGATACCTTTTTGATTGATCTGCCTACAATCCCTCTTGTGTTGTGTGCCGAGCGTGCATTCGTGTGGTGGGATTTTGCTTCCCTTGTGCCACCAAGCTTTGCTTTTGCACCCGCTCTCTCTCTCCTCTCTCTGTCTCTCTTTCTCGCAAACGCTCCCTCGCACCCCCTCTGCCGGTCTATATGTGAATTCCATTTGTGTTGCCTCACGTACATCCGGATCGGTCACTGCACAGGACTTTGGTTTGCCTCGTGCTTTCTGATTTGGCAAGCACAGCCGTTTAGCTGCCTTCCCCCCCCGACTTCTGCTTGTCTGCGATGCGCTGGGAGTGACGGGCCAAAACAGCGTGTTTCCCGACACGATGGGATCTTGGTTTAGCAATCTCTTCAATCTCTGGGGTCGTGATGGCAAAGGTCAGTTTGGCAAGGATACGCCGCCGAGACAACTTGATAAATCACCCCGCTCCCTGTGTCGGGCGTGGTATTCAGCTCGCCTGATTCCTGTCGGTTTGCAGAGCACAAGCTGATCATCGTTGGTCTTGACAACGCTGGCAAGACCACCATTCTCTATCAGTAGTACGTTCAGCAAGACAGCTCTGGGGACAGGCTAGCTGCTGGTTCTGCCCTCGTCACAGATTCTCGCTTCGCCCAGCCCCGAGCTTTCGTCGGCGCCTCACACTTGCTCGTGTGCCTACAGCCTCTTGAATGATGTCGTGGTCACTTCTCCCACCATCGGCAGCAATGTGGAGGAGGTTTGTCATTTGAATTCTCCTCAAGTGGCTCTTTGCTCCGCCCTCTTCAATCTCATGGAACACACGCTGAGCACCAATAGATTCAATTCAAGAATCTCAAATTCCTCATGTGGGATGTGGGTGGCCAAGAGAGCCTGAGGTCCTCATGGTCAACATATTACAATGCCGTCGAGGTTTGTCACAGGATTTTGACAACCGGTCGGCCGTGTTCTTCTAGCGCGTGGTGTTCTCAATCTCGGCTCGAACGGCTTGAACAAATTGCCAACGCCACGTGACCACACCAATGTGGCGATGTAGGCAGTGCTTTTGGTGATCGATTCAACAGACCGCGAGCGATTGACTCTCATCAAAGAAGAATTGTACACCATGCTTGCGCATGACGATCTCAAGTCGGCACGCTTATTGGTCCTGGCCAACAAGCAAGATCTCAAGGTTTGTACGCGTAGCTTTCGAGGCCTTTTGCTTCCCACGAACTCCACCTCCAACTCATGTCTCCCGTCATCCTTTTCTAGGGCGCCATGTCAGCCGCGGAAATCTCGAAACAGTTCAACCTGACCTCGATCAAAGACCATAGCTGGCACATTCAGGCCTGTTGTGCACTGACTGGTGAAGGCCTGTACGAGGGCATGGAGTGGCTGACGGATGAAATGACTCGAAAGCACTAATCTCTTTCTTGTTTTCTTTGGTGAAGTTGTTTCCACTCCATCACTGTGAACTCTCAATCGCCTTTCGACAGTCACCGATCATCCGACGCCCTGCCCGCGCGCTCCCCCTCTTACTTATGCTGTGCCTTCCCACTGCCTTTTCCGCATCGGAGCATAGCCTGTTTTTTTTCTCCCTCTCTCTCTCTTCTTTTCAGACATTCATAGTCCTCGCGATGTAGCGCCTGCTCCAATCTTGGGTTGCTGGCATGTGCCAATTTATCATCCCTAGGATCTTGATGGCTCAATTGTTACCGGGCTTGCTTGGACGAACAACGACAGAAGAGCGTCAGGGGGTGAGACAGGGCACCGTCGTGCTCTTACACGAACGATTCAATCTCGCTCAAGCTGTTGTCCGAATCTGACTCGGAGTCAGTGTCGATGTCTGAATCCGCGTTCAAGCCCCAGCCCGCGTCGATTGCCTCAGCATGTAGATCCACACTGTCCACACCAGAGCCTGATGTCTTTTCTACGCTTGCCTGACTGGAGAGGCTCTGCAGGTCGGCTGCTTGGTTTGCCTCGGCCGTAGCATCCGGCTCCAGAAACATGGTCTCGTGTTCAGTTTGCACTGAACCTGAGGATTTGAACTGGTCAGAAGTAGAAATACCGTCTGTTGATGTCACGAGGATCACGGGGCAAGCCGTAGGCAAGGGCCTTGCAGCCGCCAGGTCGAGGCCGCCCCCGTGCTCAGCCAAAGCTTCGTGCATGGCCTTGGCAACAAAGGCGCTAGCAAGCGCTTTGATCCGTGCAGAGGCAGCGCCTTTAGCGTCTTCAGCGCCGTCCAGGTCTGGCGATCCTGAAAATGGTCGGGATGATGCCTCGGGTGATTCGAGTAGCACAAGGGACGAGGCGCGAAATGGAGAAGGCTGGCGGGGTTCTGGCAATAAAGAACTGCTGCTCGAGCGTCGCGTCCGTCCACGCGATTTAACTGCAGCGGGGCTGCGTTGGTCATGGTAGTCAAGGCCCTGAATGTCTGCAACCAGGTCAAAAAGCTGCGCCAAGGATTCGGCACCGGTCGCTTCGCTCTGAGCACGATCCCTTGCCGGTGTGCTATGTCGCCGATTTCCACCAAACGGCCACAGTCGGCTACCCTGGCGTGCAGGGGAGGCGGTCGTCACGGAAGCGCGAGGTTGATGTCCCGGGGAGAAGCGAGCCGGGTCTAGCTGATCGTGCTGGGAGCCCTCGGAAGAAAGTGAAAAGGTGGTTGACATGGAAGCCCGCATCCCCTCGGCCCGCACGAGGGTTCGAGGCGAGCAGACGTAAGACTTGGGTAGCAAGCCAGTGCGCCGGCGCGTCTTGCGATGATGGCGACGCAGAATGGAGAAAAGATCTTCATCATCGGTGCGAGACTTGTTGCCGGCAGTGCTGCTTCGGCGGCGCCCATCGCCAAGATTGAGACCGAGCACCTCACGCAGCCGGGACGGTGAGTGGCGGCGGGTAGCAATGGGCGAGCTGGAAAGAGACCGATTTGCCGCATCCTTTCTGTGCGGTGAAGAAGGCTCGCGAGCAGGAAGAGTCGTTGTCTCGGCCATGGGCTCGGCGAGCAAGGACTCGAACGAAAAGGCCTGCCATACCATCAATCAGTTTTGGTTGAGGGCGAACATGCATTTTTTTTTTGTTTTTGTTTTCTTTTACCGTGACCATCAAGTCAATAGAACAAGCCACATGCATGCACACAAATAGAAGAAGAGACAAGGAAGGGGCCGGCTCAACGTACAGGTGTGCCAGAGGAAGAGGCATCGGAAAAGACTGAGCCACGGCCCGATGGTAACGCATCTGAGTCAAAGGCCGCTGTTTGGCCATCAACGTCCTGATCCTCTCTTTGCACGAGATCAAACCACGGGTCACGCAGCAGAGCTGAGTAGGAGCACAAGCGCTTGCTCGGTTCGTCGGTCAAAAGCTACCGAGAAAGCACAGACCAAATTTGAGCACAGGCACAAACTGCTTCTACAGCTCGTGCACAAGCATAATTGCGCGGATGCAGCTGAGTTCTGGCAACAACATACTCGTTGGATGAGAGCCCGGCCGGCCGGGGAAACGGGTCGCTTGAACTGTAGTTCCGTTTCACGGATGCGACGCAACATAATGTTTCGGTCATTGGCGCTGCGATCAAATTGCAGACGCTCAATCCCCTAGAGCAAACGTGCGCAGAGAATAAGTTTTTTTAGTTTTTTTTCTGTTCTGTTCTGTTCTGTTCCGGTCGTGCCAATAATTGGGCGCAGATGCAAGCGAGTCAAAAACGTACTTGGCCATAGGGGTATTTGCCCACCATGAGCACAAACAAAACAACACCCAAGCACCACCAATCAACTCGATAATTGTATGGCATACCAGCCAGCACTTCCGTACTCATGTACTGGATTGTGCCGCAGATGGTCTTTGTTTTTCCGTTGCGAGAGTGCACGTCCTTGGCCAATCCAAAGTCGGTGAGCAGCACCGAATCAGTTGCCTCGTTAAGGAGCAGGTTTTCCAGCTTGAGATCCCGATAGATAATGTGCTTGTGGTGAACGTAGTCCAACCCCTATCCATGACAACATTCGTGAGCACAAGGCTAACGGCCAGCCGAAAGTCGCCCAGGACCAGGCGGTAAAGCCGACTCGCAGCAGCAACACAAACAGGGTGACGGCTGCAAGAAAGCTGGTCAAATGACATGAAAAGTAAACCAAAGCTTACACGAGCGATTTGAGCAATGTAGCGAGCAGCACGTGGAGGAGGCACCACTTTGTGTGCTCGGACAATTTCGAACAAGTCTGTGCCTGGCACGAGCTGAAGCAGCATGTATAGGTCGGTGGCTGACGTCCAGGTCGCCAACAGGCCGACTATGTGTGGGTGTTGACCGAGCTTGCGCTAGATAGGCAGGAGCACGATGGAATCAAGGGAACCATCGTAGGTGGGCGGCTTGGACATGTGGCGATGCTCAAGACCTACCATGATGTGCTTCTCAGCTTCAAGCTGATCAATCATATCGAGGCGCTGCATCTCTGCCCAGTCCAGAACCTTGAGGGCAAACCGCTCTTGCGTCTGTTTGTGCGCCACTTCGAACACCTGTAAAAACGTTGTGCCGCAAGTTATTGGATAGTCGAACGGCAGAGGACCAAGAAGCCCATGTGAGTTGGTCAATTTGGGAAAACTGCATACGGCTCCTGGCACAGCAGCATCTCTCCCGCCCCGTAGTCACCATGGGCACACCTTGCCAAAAGAGCCAGTGCCAAGCACGGCGATGGTATCAAACTCATCAGCGCTTTGAAAAGTATGTGCACCCAAACGTCGACGTCGAAACAGAGAGCGCTGCTTCCGCGATGTCGTTCCAGAGCGTCCCCGCGACGCGGGCTTGGATGATCCCGCGGCTGGGCTTTGCCCCGGACTGGCTGCCGCCATGGCCTTGCTTGCGACCGCTTGGGCCATCATGCAACCCCTACTTCGGTGACCCCCCCGCCACGCCCCCCTCAGCGGCACCACAGGCCAAGCCCGTCGCTCGAGCCCAAACAAAATGCACAGAGAGAGAGAGAGAGAGATGGTCGGTTTGAGAAGTAAAGAGCAAAGACACAAAGGAAAAGCACAACAAGACAACAAGAGAGAGAGAGAGAGAGAGAGAGAGAGAGAGAGAGAGAGAGAGAGAGAGAGAGAGAGAGAGAGAGAGAGAGAAGAAAAAGAGAGAGATGGAGTGTCTGAGAGAGAAGAAGAAAGAAAGAGAGAGAGATGGGATGTCAGAGGAAAGGATCAAAAGTCTGACATTCAGTCTTTTGAACCGTTTTTTTTCGGGGGGGCTTCTCTTCGTCCTCGTCCTCGTCCTCCTCGTCCTCGCCTTGACCCCCGTCCTCGCCCTTATTCTCGCATCAATTGTGGAGAAGGTGCATAAAGTTTGCGGGCAGAGAGCTTGCAGGCCCGTTCTCATCCTGGATCTGGATCGTGTATGTTCGTTGGAGCAAGAGCCTGGTCAGCGCTTGCGCAAATGCCACGACGAAGCGAAGGCCGCAAGGCGGCGGTGGGTGGTGCCACTGCCGCAACTGCCCCCACTTCCACTGGTGGTGCCATTGCAGCTGTGGCCCATGACCCGCAACGTGCCTATTTGGCCCTCATGCAACGGCGCAGCGAAATTGAGGTGCGGGTGGTGCTATATGAGCGAGCGATCGAGTGAATGACAATGAACCCTGCTTGTGTCTCACGGTTGCTCTCCTTTGTCATTTTTTTGCGGTGGCAGCGAGATCTGCGTGAAATTCACAGTCAGGTGTGTTCCTGCGCGTAGTTGATATCCTTGCTGCTACCCGCACGCACTGCGTACCCTGCCGCATCTCACAGCTGGTGGTTTGGCTAGATTGTCAACTATGAACACTCGTATCTGAATGAATCCACCTTTGGAAACGCCGTGATTGGCTGGGAAGCCCTCAAAGCGTAAGGCGTCTCCGAGCCCCGGCTTTGCTTGGTGGCCATGGGAACAATCGCGAGGATGAACAAAAGGAATGCACCTGCCCTGCTTCTAGGTCGAGCCACGATAAAGCCCCTGTCAAGCCCAAAGTCAAGCCAGAGCACCACATCTTTTCTCGCTCGTCAGTTTGGTCAGAACTGGTATGTGTCAAGTCATGCTCCTCCCAAGCGCCGCTGTGGCACGTTGATCATCTGCTGTCGTTTTGCAAGACATCCTCTAAAAACCTGCGGCCACTTGCTTTTTTTGCGTGTACGTTGGCACACCGCTCTGTTGATCACGCAGCCGGCCGTACCACTCTTGCCCAACGTGGCTCCCGCCACCCTCAGCGGTCCACATGAGCTCATGCCCAAGACTGAAGTGACTGACATCGATACTGAAAGGAAGAACACACCCGAGGCGGCAATCGCAACGTCAAACACGCCACGAAGCAAGCGTGGCCCGTCCCAGGGCGAAGCAAGTGCAACAGGTCGGTCAGCGAGCACTCACCAATATCGGGACGACCCTTGACCTGTACTGAGTCTTCTCTTTCTATCTCATATCCTGACTTGTTTCACTTTGCAAAAAGGTGCCAAGCAAGCCAAACAGGCGAAACACTGATGTAGACTTTTAGTTGAAGTACTAGATAAATGAATTCATCGTGGTTTTTAAAGGCGCATCTTTGCATTTGCTGACGCTCGACTCCCCGCCGGCCATTTCCCGTGCTCGGATCAACAGAAAAGGTGCGAGAAAGAAAGGCGCAGGCTCAATTGCAGTGTGCTTTGTAACAGGATATCGCCACGCGCAACACATGGACATGTGCTAGGCGCGACCAGGAGTGGAAGATGTAATGCGTTGGCTCGTCTACTCTTGACAAGCACCATTGAATCGTTTCGAGAGCGATCTGCACGAGAACAGGAAAACAAACTTGCTCGGTACCCTTGCAAAGCGTGATGATGTGACTGGAACTGTGAAACTTAGTGCAAAGCAAAGGAAACACCCATACCAATGGCCATGGCAACGTAATAGACAACATTCATGATGGTCGAGGCGCGGGTGCGAGCCGGCTTGCTGCGAAACTTATCCGAGGCTAGAGAGAAAGAAAGTGAGAAGATGATGCCTGCTAGCCACATCTGGACACTGTTGATGGCAAGTAGGACGTAGTCGTTGGTACCAATGATGCCATTGATTGCCATCACGGCAAAGGGGACCAGGGCCAGGCGCAAGGCGGCCAGGATCAAGATGCGAGATGGGGTGAAGAGGCGCCGAAACGGTAGCCAAGAAGTCATGACCACGCCGAGGGAGGTGCAGATGTAGTAGTCATACATGAGAATCGTGGGCAGATTCTCAAAGTGTGTGGGCTTAAAGTCAATGTACAAGGCGGCCAAGAGGGTGGAACAGATGGTGACCAGCACCTGGGTCAAAGACTCTTGCCAAAGAAGGCGCAGGTAATCACGAAGATGCAGGCTAAGCTCATCAAACACGGCCTTACGGGCCACGCTCAAGTTGAGTTGCGCGCCCGTACTATCCTCAAGATTGTCTTGTTCAACCGGAATGACGAAGCGGTGGTGACTGCGCGCACGCAATTCAGCGTCCTTGCGATCAAAGAGCAACCTGGATTTGGGGTAGCGCACAACGCCCAGAAAGCTCAGTACACCCGCAATTGACAGAGCCACGCCGACCGTGTAGTAGATATCGATGCTATCCCAACGCAAGCTCCACACGCCGTTGTTCTGAAGAGAACAAGCGTACATGCAGAACACGTGCATGCCCGCACGAGAACAAAGGTTAGACCGAGACGGATACACACAGCATCGGAGCGAGCGATATTCGGGTCACTTGCCTTCTCGCAAAGGTTCCCGACGGCAATGTTCACGGGGGCAAAAACGAAAAACGGCGCGTAGGTACCAAAGAAGAAGAGGGGATGGAGCTCGGGTGGAAACATGGAGACAATCTGAGTGTAAGTGCCAAAGGAGACGGAGATGCCCAGGCCCATGATGCTCAGCAGGAAGTATACGAAAGGCGCGGAGGATTGCAGGTTGGTGTTGACACGCGTCATGATGACCAGGACAATCAGGGCTGTCAAGGAAACTGACACCCGGGGGCAGCAAGGGGAGAGGTAGCAATAATGGAGAAGAGCGAGTGAGTTTGTCGCCCAATCAGAGGTAGAAACAACACAAGTGCGGCAGCGTGGCCTCGTGCAACCGCAAAAACATACCGAGATAAGCCAGCATAATGCGCCAGGTGGCGGAGCGCGCTGTTCCAAAGTGCTGATCAAGGCGTGCATCAAACTTGGATTGGAGCATTTGAACCAGAATGCCTGGCATAAAGATGGAGATACTGGCAAGTGCATAAAAGTATTCACCGAGACCGAAGCATTCAGCGTACATCTGCGTCTGCATGAGTACAACCTCGCTGCGGGCAAAGGTGCTGACGCCACACAGGAAAAAGAGGAAGCGCAGGGTCCAGCTGACGGTGGTGTGTTGCACAAGAAGCTCGTAACGATCCTCGCTATCATCCTTGTTAGTGTGGTCGAAGTTGAGGCTCAGGGTATTGGAAGGCCGATGGCCACCACCGACACGGCCATCGTAGCGCGACGAGCGATTGTCTTGCCCGTCGATGGATGGGGCAGAAAGCAGCGGTTGATAGGCCGCCGCTTTTCGGCCACCCATGCTGGGCGGACGCAAATACAATCGAGTGCTTCGCCTAGACGGCTGAGCGAGCGCGGACCAGCGCGGGCGCGCAAGAGAAAAGGCTGTGCGCGCCCACGGTCAAGCTTGCGTCGAATGCCGTGGTGAGAACGTCGACTTCCAACAATGGCAAGAATGGCGTCGCTGTGTAGATACGGGTGGCCGAGGGGCTGGCGCCGATCAGACACCCCCAAGCTGCTGATGGGCCTTCAGAATTCACAATTGCCTCCTTGTCCAGAAAAGGTTCAATCAGGACCAGGACTCGTGTGCTGCCCAGCCCTGCGAAGCGTGTTTTGTGGGGGCGCCGAACCAACCGTCAAAATGGAACACGCGAATTGGTGAAGTTGAAGTAAATAGATCATGCGCTTGCCCTTGGCGACAGTATCAGTGAACCGGGGCCGAGTATCGGGGCACGGGCCACAGCCAGTCGGAGGAAATTGGGAATTGGAGGACAAGGGGGCAGAGAGCAGAGATGGGCTATAGAGATGGGCAACGGTGACTGGTAAATTGGAGAGAGAGGGTTGATGGGGTGTGGTAGTGGAAGAGAATTTAATGTCAGCCGCAAACTTAAAAGGGGTAAATCATGGTAAAACCAGAGGTTTGGGGTCAATGATTGTCAGAAGTGAGAGAGGGGTCGAGGTTGACGTGCAAACGCAGAGAGAAAGAAAGAGCTGAAAATTAAAAATTCTTCCTGAACATACATGTGTGTGATGTTGTCACGAAGACGTGATGCTTCGTCTTGATCTTGAATTGAAAAGAAGAATCAGGTCCTGGCAATGATAATGTGGACGTGGTTCAGAACCAGGCTGGAGACCAAGCCAAGAGGCGAGCTTGCCAGCGCATGGTTCCTCCACCACAACCCTCCCTGCAGACAGCCAGCGAAAGCTGCCGCTGCCTTTCCCAGGAAAGGAAAAGAAGGAGCGAGAGGCTCCATCGAAGAGAGAGGGCATCATGCTGGCGGATGTCAGAATGTCAGATAAGTTCTCTTGGGGTGAGATGTCAGATAAAGTTTGGTGCTTTAAGGGCTTTTTTTTTTTTTTTTCTGAAGTGTGTGTATGTGTGTGTTGGGTACAAATGGCAGTCGCAGCAGTCTGGCGAAGCTCGTCTGATCGGACCGGTTGCTGTTTTTGTGGGGGAGGGGGTGGCGGGGGGTGATGGATTTGAAACATGAAGGAGAAAAGCGTGGCATGAACTCTGTCTGCTTTGAGAAACACCTGTTGTTTTTATCCATGGTGGGATGATCCGAGGGCGCGCCCAACTCTGATGCTCGGTGCTTGGACTGCTTGGACTGCAGATCCTGCAACTACACGACAAGACAAGATGGCGTCCGAGGGCGGTACGCTGAAGATTACGCTGCTAGCAGGCCGCGACTTGTTGGCCATGGACCGCAACGGGTACTCCGATCCATTTGTCGAATTTTCTTGCCCACAGGCAGACCCTCCCAAGGTGGGCAGCGCGGGCTGAGCGCCCGCTCGACGACTGTGCGCTTTGCAACCAGCGCATCCCGCAACTTGACACTCGCCAAATGATGCTCTGCACATTTGTATCCCAGGTCCGATCCAAAACCCAGATGAAGACCCTCAACCCTGACTTTAATGAAGTGCTCTGCCTCAACGCTCCCCGGGATGGCATTGTCAAGGTTGTCGTCTACGATTGGGACCGGTGCGCTCATGCCTTGTTCTCCTAAGGCACGCGGCAATGGCGCCGGCGTTGTATAACAACAATTCGTCTCTGACCTGTCTTGCTTTCCTGCCTCCATGTCTTTGCTGCCCCTGATCATGATGGCCAGTTTCTCTAAGAATGACCTTTGCGGTGTTGCCACCATCAATCTGGACGAGCTGGATCTGAGCTCCCAGCGCTACAAACTCGATCTGCCTCTGACGTATCCCGAGACCAATGAACACGCTGGTAGGAGCTAGTGCGACTCAAAGCAAGAACGAGAAAAATGATCGGCTGGCCTACAAGCCAGTTTTTGCCTGGACCCAGACCGGACAACGACTCACCTTTCGTGTGATGCAGGTTACCTCTTCATGACGTTGCAGTACAGCGATGGCAAGGGCCTCTTTGGATTACCTTTGAGCGCCGCCTGCGAGCGCGAAGGCTCAGACGTACCCTCTATCATTACGCAGTGCACCCAGATCCTGGATGACTGCAATGCCGCCAACCTTGGTACAGGCAACATGTTGGCCGTCTTGTTTACACTAGTCTTGTTGTTCTGGGCCTTTCAATCCCGCTCCTCTCATGCTTGTGCATACCTTAGAGGGCATCTACCGCATCTCCGGCGATGCACGCAGTCTTACCATTATGCACGAGCGCTTAAACGCTGACCCGCTCTACCGTCAAGTTGGTTGCTCACCTCAGGCTACCCCTTGTTCTGTCGGCGCACAATGATCTCCATGCACACGTCGCACCCTCAGATCTCCCGGATCAACCCTTGTTTCCCGTGCAGATCCCGGCCAACACAGACATGGACCTTTACACCGTGGCTGCTCTCCTCAAGCGCTACCTTGCTGCCCTGCCCGAACCCCTCTTCACCAAATTTCTGTACGTCGCAGGTCGCAGTCTCTGGGCGCACGAATGGACGCGTTCTCTTGACTGGCCTTCTTCTTTTGTGCGTGCGTCCACACGTGCGCGTGTGTGCGTACCTTAGCTACCCTGAGATCATTGAGGCTGTCAAGGAGAAGGACGAGGAGGCCATCGTTGATCGCTTGTGTGCAATCATGGTCCGGGTGCCTCCACACCACCGCGATTGTGCCCACTTGCTCTTGTCCCACTGGCGGCGCGTACGTGTTCCACATGCCGTACCTGCAGAACTTGCCATGCTCCCCAAGCGCTGAGCCCTTTGCCGCCTGATTTCGTGGTGCCCATTTGGTAGATTACGGCCAAATCGGCCATCAATAAGATGACGCCCACCAACCTGGCCGTGTGTTTGGCCCCCACCATCCTGGCCCCGAATGCAGGCAACGAACCTGCTGCCATGATGGCTGCTCTGAAAAACTCTGGGTGCGTACTTTCTCATGCCCGTCGATCCTGGCGCTCGCCTTGAACAAACATCGTAGCCCATGCTGTCCACGCCTCAAGTTCTTTTTTTAAACCGCTTGTTCTCACGATGAACCAACGTGCGCTCCCCAGCCTTGACACAAAGGCAGTCACGTACATGCTAACACACGATCGAATCGTGGAAGCTCTGAGCTCTGTCCGCTATACCCCGGCGGTCAAAGTTCCCCTGTTCCGCGGCCGGAGCGTCCGTGGTCACGTCCACGACGTACTATATGGTCTCTTCATGCAGCATGCGCTCGATGGCGAATTCCTGACGATGGAGGAGTTTCGCAAAGCTGTTTATGAACTGGTGCGTCGAGACGAGTGTTCTCACGCCTACCCTGGACCCATATTCTGCTGCAAGTCAATCCAACGCTGACCTTCTACCCCCATGTCCAACCCCTGGCTTCCTTCAGGGCCTGGTGTGGTCATACGAGCTTGAGGACACCTACGACTCCATGGCAACGGGCATGCCTGGGGTGGATCTTGCCTCTTTTGAAAAGTGCGATGCCTCTGACAATGCGTTTAAACTGACCGTCTGCCCATGTCGTACAGCTTACTCCATGCGCTGTGTTTTTATACAGCTGGTGCGTTCGCAGCAGCCTCGTGACCTCGTATGCGCAGGCGCAAATCTTGCGCACCACTGCTGCGCTCTTCAAGGTGACTTCAAGAAGGCCCGCTTGATCAAAACTCACGCACACCGCATAACTCGGGCCATTTTTCGCCCAGCTTGGTCCCACTTGCCTGTGCCTCACGATGCATCTGACCCCCCGGTAGCGCTTTGACACGGATGAAAATGGTACCCTGAGTGAGGATGAATTTGTGCCTCTCTACGAGTTTCTGTCTGGGCAATATCCCGATCTGTCATCCTCTTCAGCCCACGAAACCTTTTCCCGTCTCTGCGATCCCACACACAAAGTTATTACGTAAGCTCTCTTTGCTGCATGCCAAAGAGAAGCACGCCCAGTGTGCAAACGCAACAAAATGGCTTGGCCCCTTCTCTTTCTCCTCTCCTCCCTCCTCTCGCCTCTCTCTTCCCTCCCTCTCCCTCTTTTGCCCAGAAGGTATTTGTGACTCATGTCGTCTTTAACTCCTGATGGACTGGCAACAGATTGTCCAATTTTGCAGCTTGGACCACGCGTCAGACAAGAGCCTAAAAAGTGGTTCGGCTGCCTGATGTGTGGTTTTTGTTTTTGTTTTTTTGTTTTTTTGTTTTTTTCTTCTTCTACTTTTTGCCGCCTTTAGCAGCCTTGCCTGTCGTCTTGGACGCCGCCATGACCTTGATTTTGCCCGGGACGGAGCGGAAGAGTTCCAGGTCCTTGATGGCCTTGATCACATCAACCTCCGCAGAAGACGCCCCAGTCTCCGTGCAAAAGTGGTGAATCAGGGATCGAATAGCTACCAAGCAGAAATGTGGCGTGAGGTTCATGTTAGTAGCACGACATAGTATGCCAACGTGGTCCGTATTTAAGCAAGCACGCTCATGGCTGACTGGGCACGATCTTCCTCAATTTATATTTATTCTTGGTGGCATGATCGAGGGCCCTCCTGCACATCGTCGTACCTTTGCCCTTCTTCTGCTCGCCGGGAACGATCTTGGCCTTGAAGCGATATTGCCGCACCGCGCCATATGGTGCAACCACGGGCAGGGCAAACATCAGCTCGTCGTCAGGATGAGGCAAGCCTGTGAGGGCGTCCAAGTAGGTCAGCTGATCCTGCACGTTGGCATAGAAAACAGAAGATGAGTTTCAGGCACTGTCATGCACCCATGCAAGGGTTCTATGCAAAGTCACAAGGGGTGCCAGAACAAACCCTCTCGTCCTCTTCAAGCTGTGAGATGTTTTCGTCTTCCAGCAGTCGGCGAATCTCCTCCTGAAACCAAGTTATCCCAGAGAATCAAATCGCGAACAAAAAAGCCTTAGTCGCACAAAGGAAAGCAAAAGCCGTGGCCCTTCGCCTAATTGGCATGCCGCAGCAGCTGCTGCTACTACTACTGATACTTTCATGACCACGCGAAAGGTCTCGGCGAAAAGCACAAGCAGATGTACTTTACCTCTTCCTGGGCTTGAATCTGCTCATCAATCTTCTCTTGCTTCGATGTCTGCTCAGTGGTCACCAGACCCACTGACTCGGCTGTGGCCATGATGCGATCTGTGACAGAGCTGATTTGCTGCAGCACAGCCTCAGAAGGCTGATCCTTGCCCTGGGCACCTACAGACGGATCGAGATTTTCGTTTCACAATCGCAACAAAAGCATATCGCAGTTAGCGATGGCTGGATGCGGTATATGAGAGGCAAAGGTCGGATGCGGTCACGAGACCTTGGACATCACGCGTTGCCTGCTGCTTGGCGGCAAGCTTTTCCTTGCGACGCGCCCGCTTATCAGCGCGGCTCAGCTGTGGGCCAGCAGACCCCAAAAGATCGAGACGCAGTTGACGTTCGTCTTCATCCTGCAAGCACATAACGCCAAAATCGTGCAAGGCACGGTAAGCCACACAATCCGACATGCGCGGCGACGACTAACCCTAGAACCATGACAACAGCACATCAAGCAAATGTTCATTCAACCAGCTGACCTGCTCGGCATATTTTTGCTGTTTCTTCTTCTTCTTGCCACGCTTCCCGCGCACCGCGGGCTGTTGGGCGTGTTCGTTGCGCTGATCATCCTCGCCTTCGCTGTCTTCTCCACTCTCCTCTGCGTCTACGGCTGGAGAATGCTCCGGTACCCCAGCTGGTTCGGCAATGTCAACCCCAGTCAGCTCTTGCAGCTCCGCGGCGGTCAAGCTGCTCATCTGCGCTGGCGTGTAGCCTTTCTTCTTGAGCTGGCGCTTCTGCTTGGCACTCAGTCGCGCCTTGCTTCCCTGCATTCGGCTGCGCACTGCAGTGTCAGCCTCTGATTGGGCGTGGGATACCGTGCGTGAAACGCTGGCGCTCGGCGTGGCTGATGCGTAGTCGACACTAATTTCCGTGTCTGGAAACGCCATGGCCGCCGCTGTGGACATTGCAGAAGAGGATTCAGCCGGGACTTCTGGAGCAACCACAGCAGTACCAGCTGGCTGGCTCTCGGCTTTGTTTTTATTCTGCGTGGCGGTAGAATCCCCTGCCTCGCTTTCAGCAGCAACTGGCGAGGCGTCCCCTGCACCGCTTGAGGACGCCTCGACGGGCTCGGGCGGTCGGGATACGGCGGGAGACGACGCTTCAGAGGCCTCACCCAACCCACGGGGTCGTCGCTCATTGACGTGCCGAGCCACCGAGCCCTCGTCCACCTGAAACCAAAGCACAGTGCTGCGCATGAGCCTGACCAGAGCGTCAACCGATTTCGGTGTGTGTCCCTTTTGCAAAGTGCCAATTCAAACTCATACTAACCTTGAAAAGAATGGCAAAGCCCATGACAAGCTCGACCTTCGGCAGGTAGTTTTTCTTTCCACGGATCATAAAGCTGCCCGTGCTCAAGTACTCGCCGGCTGGTGCTGTCTTGGAAACCTAATTTCATGTGCACATGCAAAAGTTCAAATGCATGAAGCTTAGCACGCCACTACAAACGATCTAGCACAGCAGAATGTGGAGCATACCTGATCATGGTGGACCCACCACGCGCTGGTCGGCATGCGCGCCTCCCAGGAACCGCTGTAAATGACAGCCATGTGGCCGGCCTCTTGGAGCGTGATTGGAGGCACGTCCCCGCCGCGTGGATTCTTGACGATGACGCTAGCTGCACCGTGTAGATCCGCATGTACGTAGACGTCACCTGCATCAAACGGCACAAGACATGAGCGGAGGGAACTGGAAGAAGATCCACTTGTGGTTTTGACTGGGCAGATTGCGTATTGGCCGCATGTCATCCACGGACACGGGCACGGACCTTTCTTCAAGTAACGGCGGACCAGAATCTCGTTCTGCTGCCGGTCCCTTCCGCCAATCACGAGGTAGTTTTCGGAGCTGCAAAAACGAGCGAGCGTTGCGGTCAGAGCAGGTCCCGAACCAAGCCTCGAAATGAGTCTGACAAGCCTGCCATACTCCAGTTGTCCCCTACGCACCTGATGAACCAAAGAAACTTTTCAAACCAATAAATCTTGCGCTGCTTGTTCACCGCGGTGGTCACGTTATTTTCTAAAATGGCAGAATTGATCAGCCACAACCATCGTTGCCAGTAGCATGATACACGGCATGTCGAACGGAATAGCTGGCCATACGCTGAAGTTGTTGCTGCGTCTTGCGCTCGGCTGACTGAATCGCCAGTTCTGTGGCATCGCGCGCCTTTTGCTCCTTGACCGCAGATATCTATGATTGTATTCAATCCATTTCGATGAACCAAGGCCCAGGAGGCAAGCCCCAAGGGTTGGGGCATGGTACTCTGGTCTAACCTTTTTGTGTTGGTACATGTTGCAAGCGTTGGCGTAGGCCGTCAAGGCGAGGTCCAGATCAATGGTCAAGAATGGGTCAGTCGCTGACGATGTACCTAAAATCAATATTGGCACCCAACACAAGCCCATGTCATCAGAATGCGCTCCATGACATGTATGTGATTCCGGTGCATGAGTTGATGTCGAATCGATGATCAAAGCCGAGATCTTACGAGCGGCACCGCGCTTCTTTGATGCAGCAGCAATGGCCTTTTGCTCCTCCTCCTCCTCCTCCTCCTCGCTGTCACTTGCGCTGGACGAATCAGATTCGGAAGACTCGGCATGGGCTTCGGGGCTGTTAGCGTGCCAAAAACATCAATGGTGATCAAGGGTTGTGCATGGCTCAAGAACGAGGCAAACTATCACCTGCCCTTTGAGCGATGCACTGACTTGGGAAGACGGATGGTCATGTGGTTTTTGTCCAGCTTGAGGCC
This sequence comes from Monosiga brevicollis MX1, assembly GCF_000002865.3. Taxonomy (NCBI): domain Eukaryota; class Choanoflagellata; order Craspedida; family Salpingoecidae; genus Monosiga; species Monosiga brevicollis. The sequence goes on along the minus strand of NW_001865039.1, from coordinate 2,671,887 downwards.
ATCGATAATGCGTGCGTCAGGATCGCCCTGCTGCTGTGCCTCCTTCACCAGCTCCGCGATTTCCACCCAGTCCAACTTGTTGGCCACCATGCTGCGAATGATTTCAATGGCACGATCCACCTAAGAGCTCGTCGGGCAAGTGAATACAATGCCGCGCAGAAGATTTGTTGTAGTATGAATCCAAACCCAATGGTTTTGAAACATGCCAAAAGGAGCTTTGGCGATGCAGCGTGCTGCCCTGACCTGCTCAAGGTTCGCCTCGAGCACCTGGGCCTTGCGTTCGTTGGCCTCTTGCGCGAGTCGATAACCTTCCACATGTTTCTCGTGTGAGGCCTTGACAGCCTCGAGCTTCTTAAGAGCGGCAGCCTCCTGCGATTGCCGGTCCATAGTACAAGGTGAGCGCTTGCACCTTGACACACACCAAAAAATAAAATAAAATAAATAAAATAATCAGGGCAAGCCACAACCCCAGGCAAGACGGTCAAGCAAACGACCTGCTGCATGGCGCGCATCTGCAACTTCTGGGTTTCAAGCTCGGAAAAGTATCGATCAATGGCGCGATCAAACGACGGAAGATGAATGTGGGGCCGGTCTTCAAACTGTTTCATCATAAAGGGAATCACGTCATCCAGAACAAGAACTGGGGCTTCGTCGCCTTCCGCCTACGCACCCCCCGCCAAAAAAAAAAAAAAAGTGAATGAGTGAGGGATAACAGTTCACCTTTGGATTTCCAGGTGGCTGCTAGGATGGGAATGCCCGTGTCAACATATGGTGTTTGCCAGCGTCGACTCACCCCGGTACGTTTCGGTCCTTGTTGTTGCAGGATGTAGCCCTAGGTGCAGTCAGAGACAGGCAGTAAGGCGTGGGAACCAGGCGGATTGTGTCAATGGGCAAGTACTGAACGACCGTTGCGCTTACTGAGATATCACCAGCCTTGAGCTTTTCAAAAAGCAAATCCTCAGCTTGCTTCATCGCGGCCAACACGCGATCCAAGTCTAGAGGTCAACAATGCATGGAGTGAACCGTGGTGGCTTATACCCATGCGTTTGAGAAACTTGATACGTCCGGCAAATGCAAGACCAACCATCTGGAATGGCAAGGCCCTTGCCGACTTTGGCATTGTTGGGAAAGCCATGCAGCTGCATGCAGTGCTCAATGGCCTGGGGACCACATTCTGCGACATACCCCCGCAAAAACAAAAAAAAAAAAAAAATCAATGACATGAAATGAAATAAAACAGGCCATCGCAGCCACATTGTCAACCATAATGGCCACTCTGCAAGAATTGCAAACGCAACGATTGGACTGCACCAAGGCTGGTATTGCGTACCCATGATGGGATTCAATGCTTTGCGCGCCGGGTCGCCCTTCTTGCTTGAGGCAAAAGCTGCCTCGAGGCTGATGAAGGCCGCACATGCACAACCCAAGGGGGGAAGAGAGAGGGGGGTGCAGAGTCAGGTGTGTTGAATGAGGTCAGGCGCAGGCCAAGCTTGAACACGCACCGCTCACGAGTGATTGGGGAAGGCTGCTTTGACGCTTCGATTGGGTAGCGCTCCCCAACCGCGAATTTGACATCCTCAGAGTCAGTTCGCCGACGCAACAGGGCCAGAATATTGTAAGTTGATTCTGTCAAGATAATGTTACCCTGCACAGAGCGGCAGCAAGGCAGATTCAAATGCAAAGCAAGGCGGTGAACGTGGAGCCCTTGAGTCTGGCCAAGGCTGCCAGTTGTCGCTACGGTCACGTACCCGATCATACAGCTCGATAATGAGATGATATGCAGCTTCATCACTGCCAAAAGTAAGGTCTATGACGCGGTCGACGCCAAGCTGCTTCATGTCCGTCAGGCGGCGCGTGCGCAAATGCTTGCGGCACTGTGGTACCAAGGGACATGAGAAGCCACTGAGTGAGAGGGGCTTGTGACCGTGGGTTTACAAATTCTAAAGCAGGTCGCGCTGCACGGTAGCCCACACGCCTTGGGATACCTTCATTGTAAAGCCAGAAGGAGCGTCACCCTTGGGCCAGTCATACTCGGTCGTGTGGAAGCGAATGCCAGACTCGATGAGCAAGACAGCTTTCTCCGGCGTTTGCTGGAGGCGGATCAAATATGTCTTATTGTCAATATCGTAGATGTTGGCCACACGCATGCCAGTCAGCCTGTGACAAAGCCCAAGAGGGTGAGGTGTACGTCATTCGTACGCAGCTCTGAGTGAACTTGGCCCAGCTTGAACAAGCTTGCTCACCGGGGCTTGAGCTCTGCGAGCTGGACCTGCAGGTCCAATGTTGAGAAGCGGTTCTTCATGGGCAGTGGTTCCGGGCAATGTCCTTCCATGGTCACAAGCAAGCCAAACCAGTGAGGCAAGCAAAAGCTAACCCCCCCCTCCACCACCAATGCATACAACGCCCCACACCAAACCGCAATCTGCCACAACTTTACTTCCCCCCCCCCCCCCCCCCGA
>NW_001865039.1:2657533-2669371 GCF_000002865.3 Monosiga brevicollis MX1 | reverse complement strand
ATTTTCCCCCCCCCCCCACCCCCGCCCCCGCTCTGTTCCTTTCACCAAGGTGAGCCAGCAACTCGGCAATACCAGTTCACCAAATGAAAACTGAAGCTCCACACACACACACACACACACACACACACACACACACACACACACACACACACACACACACACACACACACACACACACACAAAAGCACAAGGGGATGAAGATGATGACAATTCGGATAACTCCTTCGCATCCACACACACACACACACACACACTACCGACCACTCTGCGTGAAGAAGCGCAGGATGGGGGAGTGGGGGGACTGGACGGTGCGTCTTGGCGCGTGTGTCTTTCGCTGTGTCTGGCTCGGCGGTTGTGATGGCTAATTGTAGGGATCAAGGAAGCTTGGGAAATCAATTACTGTACAAGAAAGGCTTTAGCTTTCAAGAAACTTGGCAATGGCGGCCCGGTCCATGATCATGTTCAGCCATTTGGCATCATTGGTCTCCGTTCGTTCACGAGCGCCCAGGCGGTGCACATAAAAGTCGATGGAGCTTTGGTTCCAGTCAATGACCTGCCATTGCAAACGGCTGCACATTCGAGTTGCAGCGGGCGGCGAAGCAACACGCGGAGGATGGATCAGGTTGTGGACCATCTCCAAAAGACAGGGAGCATAGATGCGTATGTGCAGTGGCCCTGCCGACAGTGACCCTGCCGACAGTGACCCTGCCGACAGTGGCCGGTCAATACCAACCTGCAGTCGTGTGCGCGCGCAAAATCGGCCACAGCGCGCACCAACGCCATTCCTGCACCTTGGCCCCGCGCCTCCTTGCGAATAAACAAGTCTAATAAAAGGCAAGGTGTGAAATACCTTTGGCGCGGTGTGCCCTGCAACCCCTCTTGCCCCCGTCAATCGAATGCAGGGTCATACCTTCCAGATACAGGGATAGACCCTCCCAAGTCCTGCATGAGCAGCGCGAGAGGCCGGATGGATGAGTTCAAGCGCACCCCAGGGGACGACGTTGACGGAAGGCGGCATGATGATCGACTGCCAACTCAAGGCACGCACGAATAGATGAAGAAGTAGAGCGCGTAGCCCACAACCTGCCCATCAACCTCGGCCAGGGTACAATGAAAGCGACGCGGCTCCTCAAATCCGTCGCGCACCAGCTGCTCAGGAGTGATTTTCACCTGATGTTCCTCCTTCTCGTACGAAGCCAGAAGCGTGATCAACTCAATGATCGTAGGCACGTCCGCCTTCGTAGCCGCTCGCGTTGTCAATCCCATCCTGCTTTGGCTCAAGCAGCACCCACAATCCCCAAACCCAACCCTGGCTTTGGACCCAAAAGTAGCGGTATCGGCAGCTCCAATTGCCGTCTCACATCCACAAAATGATCTCGTTGTTCGTGTAACCGTTACTTGAACTCTCTCTCTCTCTCTCTCTCTCTCTCTCTCTCTCTCTCTCTCTCTCACTCCAAACTCTCTCTCAGACTCTCTCTCAAACTCTCAAACTCTTTCTCAAACTCTCTCTCAAACTCTCTCTTAAACTCTCTCTCTCTCACACACACTCCCTCTCTCTCTCTCTCTCTCTCTCTCTCTCTCTCTCTCTCTCTCTCTCTCTCTCTCTCTCTCTCTCTTTTTTTTCTCTCAACTCGTCACCACCCGCGTGTCCCTCTGAGCACAACGTGAGCGGTGGCTGGCCTGTAGACCGCCGCCATGCCGCCCACCTGCCACAGCTGTGGGAGCTCGAGCGTGGAGGAAGACGAATCTCGTGGTACCACCACTTGTACTGTATGTGGCGCCATCATCGAGGACAACCTCATTGTCTCAGAGGTTTGTTGCCGCAGCCCGCTCGCTCTCCTGGCGACGATCTGCTCTCGGGCTGCTGATGCCCAGCGAGTTCATGTGCCTGCTTGCCGGATTCCCTCGCCCAATTGTGATAGGTAACCTTCACCGAGGATCGAGGCGTCGTTGAGCGTTTTGTAGACGCTGATGGTAGGCTGACCTTGCACCTTTTCGCCCCATGCCCGCCTTGTGCACACCCCTATCGCTAACCTTTTGCTCCCAATTCAAATTCAACGCTCATAATAGGGCGGGGTGCCTTCAATTCGGGTGCTTACGGCGGCTATCGTGACTCGCGTCAAACTACGATTGCAAACGGTACGATGGATTCCGGGCGTCTCGCAACCTGCTTCACCCTCGTCGACGTCAGCACGCTCAGCGACATTTGCACACACATACGTTTCTACCATAGGTCGTGCCTTGATTCAGCAACTGGCCAACAAGATGCAAATGAACTCGCACCATATTGATATGGCTGTCAATTACTACAAGCAAGCGGTGGAGCATCGCTTTACGCAAGGCCGGCCCAAGGAACATGTTGTGGCGGCTTGCCTCTACATCGTGTGCCGGCAACAAAAAACATCGCATATGCTGCTCGATTTCTCAGACCAACTGCGGGTACGAACTCCGTTTTTGATTGGCACATTGTGTCTTGCTCACGTGAGCCCACCTTTTTTTTTCTTGTTGCTGTAACCGACGTCCTGTCCATCTAATCTCAACCGGGTCCCGCGCACCCGGGCGTGCCACAGGTGAACGTCTACAAACTAGCAGCCACATACATGCAGCTGTGCAACAAGCTGCTCACCTCACTGCCTGTTGTCGGTGGGTGCCTTGCCCCATTTCTCATCGTTCCGGCCTGGGTGATGCCCGGTACCCTTGCTCATCTTCGTTTGGGCTGGGCCTTAGATCCTGTTCTCTACATTCCCCGCTTTGCACACCATATGCGCTTTGGAGAACTCACGCATGAGGTAAGGCTTACATGTAGTGGCACTGTTGGTCACTGCAGCCTCATCACGCTCACCCATCCACTCGCTGTACTCGATCTGCGCTCTGCGCTCTGCAATCGCAGGTCTCCAAAACTGCCCTGCGCATTGTGTCGCGAATGAAGCGAGATTGGATTCATGTTGGGCGCCGCCCTTCCGGTGTCTGTGGTGCAGCCTTGCTCTTGGCTGCACGTATGCATGGGTTCCAGCGTAACCTCCAGGATGTGCAACAGGCCGTCCATGTGGGCATTCAGACTGTGCGCGCTCGGTACGTAGTCCTGCCCAATAATGGCCTGGGGAAACCAGCGACGTGAGCCAAGACAGGCTTCAGCAGACAGTCCGGTGGCGGATCATGCCCGAATTTTTGCCCGGTGTCTGTGTAATCAGGAGGTCTTTTCTTGGCTTGCCAGGTCATGTTTGCCTCACCAAAATGCATGAATAATAGATTGGAAGATTTCGGAAACACCGAATCGTCCAAACTCACGCCTGAGCAGTTTCAGACCATTGAGCTGGGTGGTGAGGCTGAACCTCCAGCGTTTCGGGCAGCACAACTCAAACGTCAACGGGAGATTACTGATGAGGTTGTCCAGGAGTCAGAAGACCTGTCTCGGCGTGAAGACTTTGAAGCTTTGGATCACGAGGCGGCGCCGGCGTCATCCGGCGCGCTCGTGCCCGTTCCCAACCAAGGCCAATCTCTAGACAGCTCGGCTCTTCAGCCCATTGATGGGGCAGGTGTGGCCGCAACCATCGACACTACTTGGCATCCCCCAGAAGGACGGGAGGACCTATCCGACCTTGACGAGGATGAACTGGGCGATGTACGTCATGATGCAGGGCTGGATTTCTTTCAACTATTGTTTATTTGCTCTTGCTTTTTTGGTTTTTGTTCGGCTTTCGGCCATCTACCGGCAAGTCTTCAATGGCTTCAGCTTCTCATCGGTGCGCTTTTGGGAACCCTGCTCTCGGTTTACAATTTCAGCTTCTGCTGACCCCGGATGAAGCCGCAGTGAAGCGTGAGCATTGGCACGCTGTACGTGAAAGGATGTATACCGCCGATCCACTCCTGCTTTGGGTTGTGGCCTGCTAAAGTCGTGGCCAGGTGCTGGGCTCATGGTGCCAAACCCACCTCGTGGCATGTCGTTACAAACCTGTGCTTCTGTCTGCTAGGAGCATAAAGAATTCTTGGCTCGTCAAGAACAGCGGCGACAAGAGGGCGATAAGCCGGCCAAACGGGTATGTGATAGGATGCAAATGTCACGCGCAAGACAGCACCAGGTGCTCTGGCCATTTGCTAGAAAATTGGCTCACAGGTCATGCATGATTTGTTGCCATGGAAAAATATTACAGCGTAAGCGGACCAAGCAACCTCAAGCTCGTCCGGGTAATGCTTTCTTACAAGAGCGCCCCAAGGCGATTGTACGTGACCGCTGCTTTAGTAAACAAAGAGTCGGGCCGTGCCATGGAGTTGCACAAACCTGGTGTCCCGTGCTTGATCTTCCAGGCACACACTCAACTGCTACGTTGTCGCTGTAGGAAAAGCAAGCCTCCAAGAAGTCAAGCAAGCTCAACCATGCCGCCTTGCTGGCCGTGCTGGGAGAGGATTCCGATTCGGCTCCGCCGCCAGCTGCTCTGGATGAAACACCTTTGCTTGGCGGGACAGGCAGCAGCCTTGCTAAAACCTCAATATCTGCCTCGCAGTTGACTGGATCAAATCGCGCGACCACGAGTGGAAACCCGGTGTTATCCGCTGAGCAAACCCAATCACACCGCTCTACAGGCACATCGCGAGCCAGTGCGCTCGCCAGTGTGCACACTGGCCATCATGAGGGAGATGCTGAGGAGGATGAGGAAGACCTTGATGACGGCGAAGATCAAGAAGAAGAAGAAGACGACGAGGACGACGACGAGGACGACGACGAAGATGACGACGACATGGACTTTGATGCTGATCTGGGCAGCGCCATGAATGACTTGTGAGTCAACCGTGTTCTTTAAGTGTCTTCATGTCTTGGCACTCAATTTTTTTTGTCAAAGGGCATAGAGTGGGCCTTGATGTGTGTAGTTAATTGTTTGCGTGAGCTTGTGTGGAACAAATTCTGCCCGACCAGGGCATCCACAAAGCTAGTTCTCTGCCTTCGAAACGTGAGTCTGCGACAACGATCGAGGCGAAGCATGGCAATCCATAATCTTCTCAATTATATTAGGATTCCGTTAAGTGGGAACATGACATTACACGTGCATTACGTGAACACACGAGCAATTCAGAGGGCACGAGCGGCTGCAGGCTTTCTGTGCGGAGTAGCTTGATCGCCAGAAGCGGTGTTGCCCCGATCTGTCCTCAGCACAATGACCGAGGCCATTTTATCCAACAACAGCAGGTCGGGCTCAAAGCTCTTCATCCATGGCGTGTCGCGCTCCCGCATATGCTTGCATGCCTTCTTCACGGACAGTGCCTTGGACAAGCCCAGCTGCAAGGCCGCACGAGCCAGCGTTGTCCATGTCTGCCGCATCGTCTACGAAAAGAGGAAAAAGACAAGACATCAAACAAAGAATGAGCCAAGTGGCCGGTCCTCTTGCGCAATTTCAACGAAACGATGAACGATGTGTTGCAAAAGTCAAACGCACCCCAATCACTGATCCCGGTCCGGTGCCAATGGAAGCCCGAGTCTGCAATTTTTTTTTGAAAAAGTTCAAACAACATGAAAAGACGCTGAGGCAGCCTGCGCATAATGGCGCGCCATTGCAAGACAAGTCATGACGTACCTCCCGTGGCGACAAGAGAGCATAGTATGAATACCATTCGTCGAGGTGAATCTGAAGAAGCGAGCCGCAATAGCCATTAGAGGGACGTATGGCTGGCTGGCTGGCTTGGAAGATTGCGGAGCAGCATCGATCATACCTGCTGAACAAAGTTTTGCTGGTGGGGTGTGTTTTTCGTGGTGCAGACACAGGCATGGTCTAGCCACAGACGACTCAAAACAAATTGCAGTGGTGCGCAACTTGTATGTAAAAGTCGCAACCATGCAGCGCGACCTTTTGGTGTGGCATTGGACTCGAGCTCGATCTTCAGCCACAGCTCCATGGCCAAGTGCTGAACCTGGGATGCTGGTTGACGAAGGAGCATGAGTGTGAGTGCCCGTTGAAGACGACGCAGTCGAGCCAAATCTGCGCCCAAGGCCGCATCTATAGTCTGAAGCACGTCATCAACAACAGAACAGGTAAGACACACTGCTCCCAGTGGAAAAGCAAAAGACTGCAAACGAGCGTCCAAGCCTCGGGAAAGATCACACACTTGATCGATGATGGCCATCTTGAATTTGTGACTGAATTCTGATAGAGTCGTCTGTGTCCTGGAGATGACGGCTTCGCCAAGCGCGAGACAATAGTCTATCAATGGCTCGCCTCCCAGTTCCTGCTCCAGCGCCAGTAGCAAACAATCTTCGTAGTCGCGCATCATGTTGGAGGTAGTGAGCTCCGACGGGGAGCGCTGCTCGTTGAAAAAGCTGGTTTCCCAGCCTGCAAGTTGGTTGCTGAGGAGAAAAGCATCAACAGCAATTGCATTCACACAGTAAGCTCAAGAAGGCCCGAAGCTTTGAGATGAGCATCCACCCAGCACGACGCCAACAACACAACCAACCGTTCACAGTGGCCGACTTGTGCGGCGAGGATAGCAGCAGCCCAAGGCCCGGTTCGCTCATCACTCTGATCCAAGTACTTGAGCATGCGCTATTGGGACACATATCATTTAGCGCTCAATATGAGGATAGACTGCTGATCAGAATCACATTCAGACGAGCAGCTCCGGCAATATCTGGCCATGACACGCAGTGGAACGGGGTACGAGAGAGGCACACGACACAGTGGCCGGAAAGATGGGTCAGCGGGTTGTCTTACCAACAAAGTGCCCACGTGTGAGGGTGGAAGAACATGGTGTGTTGTGCCCAACGAGCAAAATGCATCGACGCAGCGAAGGGGATCATCAGTGTCATCCGGCAATACGGTGTTGGAAACCAATTTGAGGAGATCTGCCTTCACTTTAGGCAAGGTCTCATCCACAGCCAAGGCACGCAGCCGCGAAAACGCATTTTCAGGCATGACGTGGGGAGACAAAGGGCCCATGGCTTCTACGCGTCGTGGCAAGTTGCCCAACCGCATGACAAAACATACAAAAATTAGGAAGGAATCAAAAAAGCTCGTTGGGAAGTAAGAGTCGCACGGGCTCCTCCACCACAGTGACGAGACTGTGCTCGAGAACATTAGGAGGCATGGACCCATGGCGCAAACAACGCACCCAAGGCCTTGTGTGTGCGGCGCCGGGGCGATAGTCGCAACGGCGATTCTAGAGGCGAACGATGTGCCACCTGCACAAGCGTCATGAGGACATTGGGGCAGATACGATACAAAGAAATGATGGAGCTTTTTAGCACCAGGAACAAACCTTGGCAGCATGCTCCCCTGTCTCTGACTGCGACTGCGACTGCGACTGCGACTGCGATTGCGATTGCGATTGCGATTGCGATTGCGATTGCGATTCTAGACTCCCAGTGCTGGGCTCTGGGGATCGAGGGCGTGGAGCCAAAGTAGCCTGATGCGAGCGCAGCCCAGGAGCCACAGGAGTGCTTGCTGATGCATTGACACTGGAGGCAGATGAAGTAGCGGTGTTGATGGGACCCATTGTGTCAAGATTGCCCACGGGATGAAAATGGGGTGAGTCGAGGTCGGATTCACGTGCCCAGCCCAACGCATACGCAACGACAAAGCGCACAGTTGCCAACTGGCAGTGCGAGTTGCGCTGGTGTACGCGGCGCGTCTCAGCTGGCGTGTTGGGGCCAAGGATCACGAGGGTGGCCTGCTCGGGTTCTTGAACCCAGGTGATGGTCTTGGTTTGAGCAAGCAGTGGTAGAAGCTGTTGCAATGCCGCCTTGTCGGCCGAGGAAACGGTTTCGTGCACCATAATGGCGGACCATTGGTCCGGTAGGGCATCAAGAGGTTGACATTCTTCCACGGAAGCCAATGAAAGGGCCATGCTCCGAGCCAGATTGGCGAAACGGCCCTGCTGAAGCTTCTGGGGGCCATTGAGACACGCGCTCAGCGCGGCAACAGACTTGCGGGCCAGAAGTGCTCGAACCAGGGTCAGAGGTACAAACGGCGTGCAGCCCTTTGGCTTGGCTTGAGAGGAGACAGATACTCGGGGGTGCGCCTCATATTCAGAGGGGAGACAGATCCAATCGGCGCTGGCAAAATCCACCCCGATGGACCAGCCAGCCAGGCGCAAGCGCTGGCACAGACCCGTATCAGCAACCACGTCCTCTGGGACGTGGAGGCGGCACCTGAGGCTGGTCTGTTTGATCATGTTGAACGCTTACAGGCGGTCAGGCAAGCACAGCTATGTTATCATTCGCATGCTTACACTCACCCCGTCGCCCAGATCGTAGATCATCAGCGCCCAAAGGTCTCTGCCATCCTGATCCAGGAAAAAAAAAAAAAAAAAACGGCTGCTTGTGATGGAGCTCTGTGTGGGTGTGTGTGTGAGGAACTTGAAAACGTGTATCAACGTGTTCTTGCTCTTCACTCTCTCCGTACATGTCAGATTATTTTTTGGCGCGAAGGATTTGTCGACAGATTCAGCTGTGGGACATCAACAATTTGAAGGCGGCAGTGGTGGCAGGACGGTGGCAGGATGGCACAGCGATTGGTAGGAATGGATGGCTTGCTTTGAGCGCTGGGCCGGTTTGGACTGTCAAATGTAGATGCACCCATGCACGAGTTCTTCATGTATAGGCCATCTACAAACCCCCCCATCGTCGGCAGCAGCGACCAGCCGCAAGCGAGCCAAGAGATTCTGACAGCGCTCGGCGCAGGCACATGCCTAGTGCCCCACAACTGGCACAGCTGCCCTGCACGCGCTTGCTTAACGCGCCAACTTTGGCTGGATGCTCGCTCGCACATTCACCGGTCAAAGCTCACGATGCCGCACACCCCAAGCACCGGTCCAAACATCAACTGACTGCAGAAGCTTTTGAACGGCTGACCATCATGGCAAGGCGGCAGCGGCAACAACACGAAGTGCTCAAACGCGATCAGGGTCGATCTCTCCGGTGCGAGCTACTCTGCCTCTAAGAAAGACCTTTTCTTTCTCTCTTTTTTTTTTTTTTTTGGATGGATGGGAAGACCGCAAAGTCGCAGAACTTGGCTGCTACCTTCTGCCTAACATCTGCCCTCCTCGTGAGTTAGATTTATCGAGTGGCGCCAGGTGCGCCTCGAGCACTCGAGTGACATCAGGTAGAGTATTGGAATGAACCCTTCGCTGGCCGCCCTGCTGCGTAAGCGCTCCTCCTTATCACAACCCAATTCTTGTGTCGCAACTACCACGCATTCGCATGTCCACCGGATAGGGACTTTCTGCAGACTCTGCGCCTCAGCAAGTACACGATATTACTCCAACACTACTCGGTCCAGGCTTTTCAACGCTTGACAGTGTCAGAGATGCAACAGCGTCTGGGTCTGCGTGAAGGAGCAGCACATCGCATACATCGCGTGAGCTCCTTGCTCCTCTCCCCCCATGAGATGATGCCGAGGCGTGAGGTACATAAGAGTACAAGCGCGTCCTGATTCGCCGCATGGCTCACTGCTGCGGCAATCGCCCTGGACCATCAAAAACTCCATAGGCTTTGGCGGTGTGGCGTTTTTGCCAGGGGGTGGCTGATGAGGTTGATGATGGAGTTGAGGCCCAAACGAGCAGTGTTGAGGCAAGCAACAACAACGTGCCTTGTCCAGAGCCCTTGCGGCGTTTCTCAGCGGGGCAGCCGCTAGTCCAACCGCAAGGACGCCGCAGTGCCATTCTAGGACAGCTGCAGCCACAAGCGACACACAGTCAAGCTCCAAGGGCTCCGGCAAGCGTGTACTCGCACCGTAGCAAAAATGACTGTAGCTCAAGGGAATTCAATTTCCATGGCTCAGCCATCGCGAAAAGGGCCTCTGCACAGGTACGAGCCTGACACTGAACACAGACACACGTTCCATCACACTTGGCCTGATTATACAAATGCAGGCCCGGGTCCCTCACTACGTGAACCGGCGCGTGGCAGGGGGCGATCGATGACGATGTGGTTGCATGGACCACGGCTGTCTTCTATTTGCGCAAATTGCGCGAAGAAGCGGTACTGCCCCCGTACCACCGGCCAGCTGACCATGCAGTTCCGGTCGCTCCACTCCCACACAAAAACGCCCGATGGCCAGCACGGGCTTAGAGAGTCTGAACATGTTGCGTGGAGGCGCCGCGTAGCTCCAAGAGCTCGTGTACGGCTGCGCGCGACAGCTGGGTAATAATGTGGTACTCCTCCTTTGAATAGAAATGTAACCGAGTTCGTGGATCGGTATACTTGGCCTGCATCCCCATCACAAATGTAGAAGTGGTTCAAGGCATCCGAGAGCATTCAGCATCATTAGCATGCTTCCCATCTCGACAAGCCAACCCCCCACCCCGCCAAAGCAAGTAGAGGTGGCCGAGCAGGTTGGTTCACACACTTTCACGCCAAGGGCGCGAGTACCGCATGAGCAGGATACTCAACGTACCAAGAGACCAGTGAGATCACAGTACTTGACCAAGGGCTTGAGGTTGATTGGGACTCGCACGTTTTCGTCTGAGCACAGGGACCGTGAGTGTGTGCGCCTGGGTCCGCAACTGTGCATGTGTCCGTGTAATCAAAAATGTGTCAGCGTGGACTTACAGGTGGGTGCGCCTGTCGGATAGTTGAGGCCTCGGTCGTGCTGCAATACAGACTTGAGTGTGCGCACCTTCTTCAGAGCCCCCGTCGACAGCTTGCTCTGTTTGCATTTTTGCATGTTTTTTAGGGTCTGAGTCACACGATTGTTGACCGTGGCAAATACAACAAACAAGTGCAAGCCACATCCCACTCACGCAGCTGAGCCTTTTCCCGCACAACACCCCTCTCCCCGCTCGCGCACACACACACACACCTGAAAGGCAGAGTTCTTAAACGGCAGTGCCTTGGCTGTGCCTGAGCCCGTCATGATACTGGCCATCAAGAAAGTGAACGAGAACCTCCGATTGTCTGACAAACCCGTTACCAGCTGTTCTTACGCTGATGCTTGTTGTCAAAGCACAACACCAAATTTTCATTTTTGGGAAATTTTTGATCGGAAAGATTTCCTTCTTCTTCTTCTTCGAGGTACGACTGCCTGTCGCGGATGTGGCAGTGTCTGGGGACCAGGCGCGTGTCCAAGACTAGGGTGGTCTTGCGCATTGTTCAAAGCATTCTCGCGTTTGGTTTTGCAAGCGCACATCTTGTTGTGTGCTTGACTTTGACAAATTCTTGGTCGCATTCTAGACGCGAATCCTTTCTCGCCTATTTCCTCGCCAAGATGTCAGCCACAGCTCGGCACGAAGCCGCTATGAAGCGCGACATGCAGACCAAGCTGCGTCAGGCCACCGTATGATCTTCACCAATTGTCACATGCACCATACATGCGTACGCGTGCCATGCTCTCATGCATGCCCGAATCAACCCCATATCAATAGGATCCGTTGGAGAAGCTGCGCTTGCAATGTCTGGCTCGAGGCGCCGCCGGTATCAAGGGCCTTGGCCGCACCTTTAAGATCTTTGATGATGATGTGCGTCGCTTCCCCCTTGCCGATGGGCATCGTTGTTGGGCCAAATCGCCACTGAATATCGTACTTACTCTTCCCAAATCAGGGTAACAACCAACTGAGCTTTGAGGAGTTTTCCAAGGGTCTGCATGATTATGGCGTGTACCTCGACTCGGACGTGGTTCGTCGAGTGCCCGCAGCCTCCTGTGCTGGCTTCCACCTCTCGCTTCTTGCACCTGTGCGTCTTGCTCACGTGGTACCGGCAAGGGCTGCAGGAATACCAAGAGGTTTTTGACCGTTTTGATGCCAACAAGGATGGATCTCTGTCTTTTGACGAGTTCTTGAAAGCCCTGCGCGTAAGTGATGCGGACCGCCCCCGTGCCCTCCCCCCCCTTCCCCTTCCCCCTTCCCCNCCCTTTCCGG
>NW_001865039.1:2603374-2657351 GCF_000002865.3 Monosiga brevicollis MX1 | reverse complement strand
GACAAGCATTTCAAAAGCTGGACAAGGACGGCAACGGCCGCATTACCAAGGAGGACCTCAAGGGCGTCTATGATGTCAAAAAGAATCCCAAATACATTAGTGGCGAGATGGACGAAGACGAGCTGCTCGAGGAATTCTTGGCCTCGTTTGACACCCCTGGTCGGGCAGACGGCAAGGTGGAATGGGACGAGTTTGTCTCCTACTACAGTGGGGTCTCAGCCTCCATCGACACTGACACATACTTTGTTCTTATGATGACTCAAGCCTGGAAGCTGTAAGCGCCAGCAACCACCATAGATCAGCTATTGTCAAGCCAAACCCTGACCGCAAATGTTATTTGAGACAACTCCCTCGGCTTGAGGAGCCGTGCATTTGGTTTTGATTCTGCTCTTGCTGTTTGTTTCCTTGTTTGTTTTTCTCTTTGGGTAGAGCGTTTCGCGTGTATTCAGATCAGAGTTGAAACTCCTCACAGATGTCAGCTCTCAGTCTGTAATTGGCGCATGAACCGGTCTTGAATTGCTCCTGAAATACCAAGAGGCAGCAGAGAGATGGTTGCACAGATAACAGACAATATTTCTTACGCCCCCTTGTATCCACAACCGTCACGCGACAGCGCTGATTGAGAACAGAGCAGTTTCATCAGGTTCAAGAAGATGAAGATGGAACGAGCAAAATTCGTGCGCTATTTACAAAGCTCGAGGATAGTTGCGCTTCAAGCTGAAGCTATAGAGCTCAACATTGGTCGAATCCTCAAACAACGACATCTAGGCACCCGTGCCAGATGCGTGAAATCATAGCGACGCACACGGCGTTGACAAAAATGCACACGCACCAGCAACAACTTACCGTGAGATGAGTCTTGTTTGCAACATCCAGGGTCGCGTAACCCCAATCGGAAGCCATAAAGTCACCCCAAGCAGGAGCCGTCTTGGGGACCTTGTCCAGTGACATGCCGCCGTTGCCGACGCATACATGCACAGTGCCCTGGAAAAGATCCTCGTCCATGGACTTTGCGCAGGTGCCGTTGTAGACGGGGCAGGTAACCAGGGCATTGTGGACATGGCCCACCAAGAAGAGATCGACCTAAATTTGGGGTAAAGTAGATTCCAGAATGGGTCACGACGTGACGCGAAGGAAGGCAAGAAGATACAGCGAGAGAGAGGTGTTGCAGCACGTACCTTATTTTCGTACATGAGCGACTCGAGAACCTGAAAGTGGGGGTCGATGGCCGATACATCATCGCGCACGTAGTACATGGGGCGATGACCTTTCTCAAAGCAAACAGAGCCAGAGCATCGAGATCACCGTGCATGAGCGGCGATCCCAAGAGTCAAGGCGAGATTAGGGGAGTGAATACGGGCCGTCGCACCCATCATGATGAGCCACGGCGTTTCGCTGCGGTTCATCTGGGCAATGTCATCCGTAATAAAATCGTATTGATCGCTGCCGGGCGCCACCTCCAGTTCCGTGTTGATTGTGATGAAATGAACGGGTCCCATGTCAAAAGAGTACCAGCCTAAACACGTGCGACAACATGTGCGCTGAGGACAATATGCACAATACATGCGATGGAACATGGGTGTACGGGTCAAGGCACAAGCACAAACCGCTAAACTGGTTGTGCGAGGGCACGGGCATGGGGAAGCGAGCGTTGGTGGGTTGCGCGCATTCACCCCCCGAGTCGTTGCTGCCATAGTATGTGCCTAAGAGCGCCAAACACCACCGGAGCACAGTCATGGCAAAACAAAGCGTACAGCGGCCGTCGGTGGCTATTGGCAAGCAGGACAGCACGAGGTGGAGAAACACATCAACGCTCACCTGACCGACGATCGGGAGTATCTTGCTCGTGGTTGCCCAGGGCAGTCATGATGGGCAGAACGCTGCCGAGCGGCTCGGCTTGGGCCATGAAAAGCTCCCACTTGGCAGAATAGCCGGTGGCATCTATCGCCGCGGGCAGCCATCTCCGTGAGAAGCAGTTGTATTAGTGCGCTCGACGCAGGCAAAGGCTCAGCACGCACAAGAAATGTCACCAATGTGCAGGACAACGTCAGCGCTAGACGCAAGATCTGTCATGTGCTGGTCTAGTGACAAGGCAAGGAAACGGGCATTGGCAGCCATGGTCAGCAAAACACTAGGTGGTAGGTAAAACGTGCTCATTGGCCGCAAAGCAAAACAAAAGGCCGGCACACAAGGGAGAGGGAGCCAAGCTTCGCTTGGGGAAGCGCGCACACACAAGTTTGGGTGGCATTGGGCTCGATCCAGTGGTAAGAGCAATGATCCGGTTCGGTGGCACCGACATCCGCAGCAACCAACACGCGCAGGGCGGCATTGGGATCGGCGCTCTTGGCGGCAGTAAATGTCTACGTAAGCCCATTGAAGCCCCAAACGGAGAAAGGCACCCAGAAAAAGGCCAAGGCGTGTGGTCCGTGCGTCAGCAAGCGAGTGCTTTCATGCGAGCTCCGACAACACGAGCAAAGCACAGCCCAACAAGAAGTTGCATCGCACCTTGGTCTCACTCCAGCCATATTGGTCATTACCATAGATGTAAGAGACCTTATCCGTGCCGGGTGTCAGACCCTGTTGCCATGTAGAAGAGGCGGGGGTGAGCGGCTGAATGTCAATGGCATGCACAATGACTCAGGAAAATGTAAAAGTACTGTGCAAGGTTGCACAAACCTTGATAACGGCAGTATGGAAGAAGCCAGGCTCTCGCCAGCCTTGAGTCCGTCCAGGCTCACCACAGAGGTCGTCCGTAGTGTAGGTGTAGGCCTTTGCCGGGATGCTGACGGCAGTCGCAGCGCCATTGACGGTGTAATTGACAAAGCCGGGCGTCGGGAACTTGCTGTTCCAAGTCAGACGCATTTCTGTGGGGTCGGCCGTGAGCGCCAGCACACCGTGGCGCGGAGCCTCAGGATGCGTAAAGCTGATGACATCAGACCTACAAGCAAAAGACGGCCGGGTCGTGGGGATCAGTGGTGGCTGGAGCTGAAACAGGCCCAGCTAGAGATCGAGATTTGACAACGAACTTGTTCACGGCCACCGGATTGGTGGTACCGTTGTAAAAGAGCCAAAAAGCGACGGTCTCGCGCATGTCCAAGAGACGAAAGTTGTACGAGCCTGCACCGGTGCTGGCAAAACTTGGATCTAGTCAAGCACAATACCACCAGCGTCCGGGCAGTGCACGTGCGTAGATGCCAGGTGCAAGCGTGCAAGCGTGAGAATGAGTCTACACACACAGGGAACGAAGAGCTTCAAACCCAGAGCATGAGTGCAGCGTGAATGTTGCCATGGCCCTACCGGCAGAGCAGACTTGATATTTCAGGGCAGCAGTGGCAGTCCATGGGGCTGTCGCGGGGTATGGGATTGCGGGAATGGTCGAGACATCAACATTATCTGGACTGAAGACGCCGATCCAGCAGCTGGCGCGCTCCGCCTCGGGCACGCCACTCCAGGAAAGCTAAACGCGGGTTCAAGAGGCAGGCATTGGACCAACACAGCCAGCAAGTGAGCAAGACGTGCCATCGAGCTCAGGACGAACAACCCATGTCGCCCCTGGCCGGTCGTGTCGCACCTGTACCCAGTCACCATCTGAGATGGTGGTAGCATTAAGGCTCAGCTGAACTTGGCTGCTCAGGTCCAAGGTCGCAACACGGGCTGGCCGAGCCGCCACCGCAGCAACCAGGGCAATTGCCACAACCGCCAAAACACTCATGGCAGTCATCCTGTTCAGAAAAAAAAAATAAAATAAAACCCCAAGAGCGACGTAAACACACACCTTTGGCTTTCTTCTCTCTGCTTTGTCTCCTCTCTCTCTCTCCTCTCCTCTCTCGCTCTCTCTTTCTCTCTCTCTGACTTTTCTCTCTCTCTCTCTTTCTCTCTCTCTTTTTCGCTCCAATCCTCTTTGACGAGAGGGTGCTTTGATGCAACACTGTGTGGTTGCCCACGACGAGCCACAAGAGCTTTAACGGGCGACTGCCGTTGGTCGTGACTGCCGAACAAAAGGCGGTAACATCGCCATGTCTCAGCTTACATGTAGCTTCCATCGAGGGCTTTGGGATGGAACGAACGTACGGGCGGGTGGCGTGTCAGGGCACCAGGTGTCAAGGCCATTGGACAAGATCTTGTTCCGTTCTTGTCACGTTGATCGGACGCTATGTGTAATGGGTGAGGATGCTGGTCATGACATCATCTTGTATTTTGTCATTTTGTCAGAAAAACGATGCTCAGCTCTTATTGGTGTGAGATGCTTTGCAGTATGGCCGCATCCAAAGTGCCAGCTTTGGGCACTCGTTGCAATAGTGCATGTGTCACGATCAGCGCCAATCGCATCGCCCGGCACAGACTTGGCTGGTGACGTGCCCACGGTCTGTGCTGTCGTGCAATGAGCAGCGCCACCCGATCCACACTAGCATCAGTTCTCATGCGTGCTTGTTGATGTTCAGGCCATGCATCCGTCCTCGTGCCCCTATGTCCGCCTATGTCGATTTCAGCGTCGCCGTTGACAAGTTCGCGTTCGCAAACGAGCCAGCCCGCCTCTCACTCGGCCTTGATTCGGACGGGACGCGCAGCTACGGACGAGCGGCAAAGCACTCGGATTAGCAGAAAGAGAAATATTCCCGCGATACCAACGACCAGAGATAGGTTCAATAGTCCCTATGGTCAGCGCAACGTGTTGGCCCACAAAGAGCCGCGCATGAGCTTCCGGCCAGCACGGATGGGTGGGATCGTGCCGTCGAGGCGCACCTGATCGTTCTCGCGCAACATGTCGCCCACATTCTCTGGACCACTACCTGTCATCCAAGCCTGAATCACGCGCTGACAGTGATCGGCTTCGAGCCGCTGCCCAATCTCCTCACGGGCATATGTGCGTGCGTAACCGTGCAGGTTCAATACCAGGCCGTAGTCAGCCACGAGTGCGCGCAGCCGGCGGCGCGCCCGCTGCAAAGGCTTTTCCACCCGCTCGCGCAACTGCCGCACGTTGTCCTCGCCAAAGGCCTTTGCCAGCTCATCCAACCGTGTTTGAAGCGCCACCAAACCCTGGTTATAACTGGGCATGCCCTCGAAACTGCGGCCACCCATCCAACCAGTGTCCGCACGCGTCAAGAGAAGCCGTGCAACTCA
The DNA here is from genome assembly GCF_000002865.3 of Monosiga brevicollis MX1. NCBI lineage: Eukaryota > Choanoflagellata > Craspedida > Salpingoecidae > Monosiga > Monosiga brevicollis. The sequence continues at coordinate 2,652,230 of NW_001865039.1, read as the reverse complement.
CATCTGCTACAATGTGATCCTGAACACGTCCCAGACGCCCCAAGCCACGTACCGAAGCGCCACCTTCCGAAACTTGCGATACGCACGGCGAGTTTGCTCAGCCACTAGCTTGTTCTCCTCTTGGATCGAGATGGGCAGCTGTACTTGAACCAAGACCTAGGAAGTTTATACAAGAACATGGTCACCCGTTTACCCAAAAACCGCACAACTGCATGGCTTGAGCAACACCGTTTATCTAAAAGAGAGGACCAACCTCGTGCACTTCCTGCTGAATCTCTGCCTCAAGGGACTTGATATGCCGCCGCACGAGGGCCTGCCAGATGCCCATGACGACAGTTTAGTACCACATGAGCACCAGCACCAGTGCCCGGCCAATCCAAAGTAGGCCAAGCGATGGAACGTACCTCGTTATCGTCGCGCCACTGATAGGCGAGCGTTTGTAGCTGAGCCAGGAGATTCGTCTTCTCTTGGTCATGAGCAGGATGCTGCCCAATCCCAGTTGCCAAAACCAAGCACCCAGATGAGCACAAGCAGGTGTTGGCTCTGCACAAGAAAAGCCGAAACTGGCGCAGACCTGATGATATCCATCGGTCTGACGCCCGAACACAGCCAAAGCCTCCGCCAAGACCGCATCCTGCTTGACCTGAAGCTCCTCCTGGCTCCACATCACCATCCCCACCTGCAGAGGCATGATCCACAATTGTAATCAGCGGACAGTAAGCCAGTCAAGCCAGTGTGAGGCATGCATGCCTCAAACACCTGGGCCGAGCAGCAGAGTCGCACGGCTCACCTCAGCAATGGCCTTTTTGGCATGAATCAGAGCAGCAAAGGTGGCCTGTTGCATGGACGCTACAATCCGGCGCAAGTTGCGCGCCTGGGCCACCTCGCACCGTTGCTGCATTACAGCTAGCAGCTTGCCCGCAGCCTTGCCCACCAACAGACGTGAGGTCATCCTCTTAACATCTGCCTTCCCCGTTGTGAGGGCCCAGCAACGTGACGGATTGCGCCGCTTACCGCTCGCCCGTTCGAGCCGTATGGTGCAAACTGCCCTGCAGTCTGCCTCTGCAGGGCATCCATGCTCGACTGCAAGTACGAATCCAGCTCCTCCGTCATCATTTGTCTAAGACCCCCCAAACTTGCAACAAACTTGTCTTCGGCCTCCTGCGTTACACCATGAATGGGGCCAACCAAATCAAATTGCTCACACATCAAGCAATAACAGGCCAGGTGGCAAGGTGCAACCCTGCAGAGCCGAGCCGAGGGCCATACCCGCAGGATGCGCTCCACGTGTGCCTGCGTTTTGGCGAGATAACGTTCCGTCGTCTGCTTGGTCAGCAGTTTGAGTTCGGCCTTCAGAGTACCGATGGCATCCTAGGACGTGGAGAGCAAGATGGACACAGAGCGGGGCTTAGATACAGGGTGCGTGCGTACAGACGCCACAAACAAAAGATCGAACTGGTAAGCCGAGCGAGGCCAAAGACGTCAGCCAGTGAGCAATCCACACCTGAGCGAAGCGTGTGTCCAAGTCAAACATTTGCCGTTCAAACCCTTTGATCGTTGCTGCCTTTGCATCATGTAACTGCTGCTCAAAGAGAAGTTCAGCCAATGGTGGTTGTACAGCCAACAAGTCTTCAACCATTCGCCGAAAGAACTACACCGATGGACATTGGGCCCCAGAACGTCAAGAGGTCAATGGCACGCAAACACTCAGTCACACCGCTCGAGCAAGGACGTCAGCCAAGCCGCTTGCCTGCAGGCTTTGTTCTCTAGCTTGAACAGCTTGCTCCCGCACCAGCATGCTCCATTGCGAAGGCAGCTGACCTAGGCCTCCGTTATTGACCGTCTACAAGAGGAGAAACAGGCGATGGGCGGCGCAGTCGCAGGGACACAGCAAATCAAGTCGCAGCGCCATTGTCCGCTTGAATTTCTCTACCCAGCTTCCCCCCAGTCTCTTTCCCTTGACAATAGCTGTACTCAGACGCACCGTCACGAGCAGGTCAACCAGAAACACGAACTGTGCCGGTGTCAATGCTTGCGAGGGTGCCGAGTGCTGCCGGGGAGCAGCAATACTCAACAAGGCACGGCTGAGCTGGCTCAAGCCAGAGGGTGCCTCGTCACTCAATGTGGCCGAAGCTTCGTGAGGCGTTTCTGTATGCTTCTGGCGCAAGAGCTCGACCAAATGCTGTTGCACAGCTTCAATGTCTTTGATGTAATCAGCCGTCAGGTCTGCCGGCGCAAGTGCTGGACATGCGAGCAGCCGACAAGTCAGTGAAGCGGGCGCTGACCAGGTCTCTTTATGAATGCAGCCTCACCGTCGAGCTGAAGGAGAGATTGGCGACTTGTGGAAGGCAAAAAGACGGTCCGGCAGTAGGCCGCCGGGAAGATATGCTTCAAGCCCGTGCCAGTCTCATTTCGCTGGTCACGCTGATGTTCCTGTGGCGTTGGAGAACGCGTGTCACCAGGAGGCAGAAATAATCATGGGCTTGATCCAACTTTTGTAGTGTCATCTCTCAAGCACAAGCCAGGGATGCACCTGCCTGTTGGTCCATGAGACGACGAAGCCATGCATCCGGACTCTCGCCGTCGATCTGCTCTTGGAAGAAGTCCTGAACCACCCAGGTAAGGCTGGGAAAGTTGAGCATGGCTGCATGAACCGTGCCATCCCCAAGTTCCATGCCCCAGTACAACAGGAGCATGGCCGAAGGGAATTGGAAATCACACCAAGTCATTAAATGAGACTCAACGAGACATGAACATGACGACCCAACGCCACGGTGTTTCTAGACAACAGCAGCAGCAGCAGCAGCAGCAACAACAACAACAACAATAACAACAACAACAACAGCAACAACACCATCAACATCAACGACACCAACAACAACCATAGACTGGCCACACGTACCAGGTGAAAATTGGCTCTGGGAGCGCAGAGCCGTTTGAAACTGGAAGAGCTGAGCTCTGCGCGCCAGCACCTCGAGATACTCCATGGCAGCCTCGTCAATGATTCGAACGGAGTTGTAGACCAAATGCGTTGACAGCAAGGTTGTGACGGCAAACAAGGCAGCGTCATAATCGGGAGAATTGCCTGGAACAGCAGACTCACTGTGAGACGGGTAGGCCCAAGAGACACTGCACGCAGACAGCTTGCCTTGAACCCCAAGCACTCGAGCGCTCGCGTACCTGGGGCAGCCAGGCCCTCGGTGTCTAACACAACGACGCGAAGGCGCTGCCCATCGGTGGCCGGCACGCTAAATGTCCAAATGCCCTGTACACACAATGACAAGACAATGACAGGAGAGGAGGTAAGATATCTTTGTTCAGCTTCAAAGATTTTCTGGCCCCGGTCTTGGCCTATTTTCTTATCCTCGATTGTCTTGGCTGGTGTGCGTGCAGGGCTGTCAATGTGCTGAGTCTCAGGCAGACAGACCTCGGTCGTGGGCTGGACTGTGGGTCCGAGCGTAAAGCCGGCCATGCGATCGACAAGACGATTCGCCAGAAAGGATTTTCCAGAGTGAAAGGGCCCCACCACACCAACGACATAGACGGGTTCGTGCCAATTTGTTGCAATGTACTGCAAACTGGACCGGTTCACTGCCAACCGGCCGGTCTGGTCGCGCCCCACAAGCTGCAGTGGCCGAGCAGCAGACTGGTGGGCCGGCAACAGCTTCTCCTGAAGCGTAAGCAGCGACGCATTGGCCACAGCCCCTGGCCAGCCATGATGATTTCCGCAGACCCCAGCCAGGACCAGGCCCATAATCCAGTACTGCCACCCCATCCTGTCACCACACCCTCCTGCTCGACCACCGGACGGTCCGCGGCTGTCAATTTTTATGACTTTTTTCCGAGAAGCGCAAACCGTCACAAGCAGTATGTTTTGTCTGACAAACATCAATCTGACAATGTAAACCCATTTGTCACTGCGCTCGTGAACTATAACATTAGGAGCTTCATTCGGACCGCCGCAAGATGACGCTGGGAATGACGGCCATGCTGCGCTGGGCGCTCAAGCCCCTGGACAACCTCATGTTGGCCAGCGCATCTCTGATCGGGACGGCCATGGTGACACCGCGGATTCTGCTCAACCTCTCCTCCATGCCCGCGCAACAGGCGCTGTCCAAGATGGAGGTCTGGCGAGCCTGCGCTGCTGCACCACTGGGCACGTACGCCTTCCTGGGTTTGGTCCATGCCGCGGCCCCGTACACGGCCAGTGTGCAGCCCATCCTCACCCGCATGGATGAGGTGGAGGCTGAGGGATACATTGTGGAACAGCCGTGGCTCCGTAACCCCTTCAACTCGGTTCATGCCGTTGCTCTAACAAATCTGGGTGAGTATGTCTCGGGCATCATTGTCACCTCTGTCATGGAGCAGCGCACGTTGCAGCACCCCGATCTGGCGTGGCGCGGCATCGTCACGGCTCTGGGCACAACCTATCACAAGAAGGCTCGTGGCAAGATCCGCGCCGTGGCTACCCCGGCACCTTTGCCCACGACGGTGGGCCTTCATGACTACACGGTATGCATCTGTCCCGGCACCTGCCTGCACGTGTTCCCCCTTCTTCAAAATCGCCTGCAGATCGGCTCATCCTTACCTCGGACTGATCAGGTCGAGTCGCTGCTCTACAACAGCGCCAATGAGCTGGTGGCCACGACCACAGCACAATGGACCATCAACGTCTCTGAGAAGCGTTTAAAGAAGCAGTAGTACCCTTCTTGACAGCTGGATTGGGCGCCGGGCGCACTTTTTTTTTTTTTTTTTCAATCCTTTCCTTGACATGTGATGCCTTTGTTTTTTTTTCTTTGCCTTGACTTTGTTGTTTGCTTACTTTGTGCATGTACCTGTCCGTCTAAGCGCCGGGTGTTGAGTAAGAGGAGAGCCCTCAGCGTACGTGTTATTTGACTTTGACATGATTTTGTCAACTCAGACACAAGGCTCCCCAGCTCCTGTCTTCTGCAAGCTGATCTTGATTGCCTCACCGCCCAGATATGCTTATGGTGGATGAAATTTAGGCCCACAGCGCCTCGTGGGAACAGAAAACAACCAGTCTTCAAGTTCTCCGAGCTTTCAATGCGTCACCTAATCCAAAATGCATCCATAGGTCTCGTGGTGTGCTCCAGCCAGGCGGGTGGGCCCCGGAGCAAATGCGGCATAAAAGGTGTTGTTCTGCAATGAATCCCGTGGATCATCATCGAGGGCAGCGGCCTGGTATTGGTAGCCACCCACGGCACTGGTCAGCACAAAGCGCTCCATCACCAGCATGGCATCCACGTCCACGTAGAGCAGGGATTGCAGCGTGTCCAAGAGTGTGGCAAAGTGAGCCAGTGCCTCAGCTGTGTATGGCATCTGTCGGAGATCAAGGCGCTGCATGTGGGTCCGTGGCCCTTCCGTTCGAAGCAGGGCGGCCAGGGCGGGCATGGGAACAAGTGGACACTTGCGGAGCGACAAGAATTGCAGCGGTGGGTTGGCCCGGGCTAAGTGCGTGAGAAAGGTTCCGTTTGTGGGGGTCGCCCGCAGCGAGAGATGGCGGAGGTGTGGCAATTGACCAAGGGCTTGTCCCACCTGCTTATCAAGGCCGGGGATAAAGCCCAAGTCAAGATAAGCCAGCTTTGGACATGCCCGAAGTACGCCTGCAATTGATTCGTCACTGCACTGCACGCAACCACGCAAGGATAGCACGCGAAGCTGCGTGCATTGCACCAAGGGCGCCAACCCACTCGGGGAAATGGACCGACACCCCGCCAAGTTAAGCCGCTGCAGGGTTGTAGCGCATTGCGTCGCCACAACGGCCAGAGTCGCTTGACGGACGCCGCGACACAGTTCCAGATCCAACTGAAAGACTGGCCCGAGCCGGAGGCAACTACCCAGCCCTTGATCGTCGACCTGCAGTTCGAGCTCACAGCCGGCCAACCCAAAGTTCACGTAGGTCCATAAATGTGGGTGGCAGCCCACACGCCGCCATTGCCGGCACACCTACAAACAGCAGCAGGAATCCATATGAACAGGCAGACAAGCTGGTTGCAGAGTGCCGAGGGCTCGCCGGTGGCTTGCACAGCCGTGAGATGCCATTGCGGGCCCAGTGGCATGCCGACCAAAGCACAACAAACCTGCATGAGCACCAAAAGCTCGCGCGGCGAGAACCGCGAGAAGATGTTGAGGAGAACATCATCGGGCAGCACCACAGGCCGCACGTCCATACACTTGCGCAACCTTATTCCTTGCCTTGGCTGCAACGTGTCCATTGATGCCCATGCCCGAATCCAAGCGCTGCTTGCGCGACCTCACCCGCGTCCTGACCACGTTGCGCGACGATTTTTGACGAGCAAGGAGCGATGATCTCCCGATGGAAGGAAAACGCCACATCGTCTGACATCAATAACCATTTACTTTTCGTCCTGAACTTTCATAACATCTCCATTGAGAACTGCAGCAACTGTTGTTACAGCTGCACAACATTTGGAGAGCCCTGCTCGTCGGCTCGTCTGCTCTTATCGTTCGTTGGCCCGTTGGTCGGTGCGGCGTGGCAAACTTGGAACGGCATCGATGAGCAAGAGGCGAAAGAGTGAGGATGAGGCCTCGAGTGCTTCAGGGAGTCGTGCCGGCGCCATCATGCCGCCGGTGCAACTGACTTCATTCACCACCCTGCGCGAGGCGCCGGCCCCGCCCGAGGCCATGGCTGGTTCATGTCGCTCCATCACCGAGTTTGAGAAGCTCAATATCCTGGGCGAGGGCACCTATGGTGTTGTTTATCGCGCCCGCGACTCCCGCACGGGGCACCAGGTTGCAGTCAAACAAGTCAAGATGAATCAAGAACGAGGAGGTGAGTTTTAGGTCACAGGACAGGGCTGCTTGCTGCTGGGCTTTTGAGCTTGAAATTTGTGCCCGGTCAGTGGAAAGCTCAACACGTGCTGGGCCAGGATTGCCGTTGAGTAGCTTGCGAGAGATTACGGCCCTTCAGCAGCTGCGCCACACCAACGTTCTCCAGCTGCTGCACGTGGCTGCCGGTCGGCGACTTACCTCCATCTTTTTGATTATGGAGTATTGTGAGCATGACCTAGCGGCGCTGGTGGACAACATGCCTGCACCCTTTCCCGAGCCTGCCGTGAAATGTTTGATGCAGCAGCTCTTTGCGGGCCTGGATGCCATGCATCGCGAGGTACCGCTTTCCTGCTTGCTTGACCCTGCGGTCTTGGTTCTTCTTGTTCTTCCTCCCTCTCTCTTCTGCTTTGGGCAAACTTGCACCCACACATTCAATTCCTGCTGGCGCTCATCATCGGAATTGCGCCCTTCCTTCGCCAAAGTGTCTCATTCATCGTGACCTCAAGCTCAGCAACTTGCTACTGACCGACCACGGCATTCTCAAGGTTGCTGATTTTGTATGTAGTAACCACCTACATCTTCTTTGCTGCTCTCATGTTTGGGTTGAGGCAAACCTGCACCAGCGTTCGTGCCGCAGCTGACTTGCCTCCGTTTTTGTGCCCATCCCTCCCATGTTAGGGCCTTACACGGGTGATTGAGGACCCAGCACACCACATGAGCCCCACCGTGGTGACCTTGTGGTACCGCCCACCTGAACTTGTTTTTGGCATGAAGAACTACACGCGTGCCGTTGATATTTGGTCCTGTGGCTGCATCTTCGCCGAATTACTTGCTCACGAGCCCCTCTTCCCGGCCAAAACCGAGGTGGCCCTCTTGGAAATGGTCATTGGCTTGCTTGGAGCGCCACACGAGTCTATTTGGCCCGCTTTTCGGGATTTACCCCTGGCCCATCGCTTTCACATGCCTCATCAGCCGTACAGCAACCTAAAGCAGCGCTTTGGGTTCCTTTCGAGCACAGGCTTGGACCTCATGCAGGACCTGCTCATGTACGACCCGGAGAAACGGCTTTCAGCCATTGCTGCTTCGGTTCATCCTTACTTTCGGACAGCTCCGTTGCCCCTGGACCCCGAATTCATGCCTACGTTCCCACGACATCGAAATTACAATCACTGATAAGCAAGCAATTCACCCAGCTCATCCGACTGTCAAGCCACGAAAGGGAGTGCGAAGCTGTTGAAACTTCCCCCACCTGTCTTCCCTCTAGTCCCTTTACGTTTCCTCTCCATCTCTTTTCTCCGTTTTGCCGTTTCTCACCAAGTGTTCTGGTCATAATGTCAATTGCTTTGGGGCGTTGAACGCCATCAATTGAGAGGAACGTAAAACTCAAGTAGCCTAACTCGCGCAGCGAGTCATATCAGATGCGACGGACTTGACCCGGGCGTGGTGCCAACACCATCTGAGCTCATAAGCGCCAAGGGACTAGCTAGACGTGGCTCTGCTTCCGCCTTTTGGCGTCTCTATTTATTTAATGAATGGTACTCGCCAAACCAAAGGGGGGGGGGGGGGGGGGGGGTAAACGCGAGGCATCGCCTCCCAGGGTGGGCATTGAGTGGACGGGACCGAAAGCTCAAAAAAATGAGGCAATGGCGCCTAGCGGCCATTGCCCCCGGCACGCGGTGCTGGAGCGGGCTCCTCATCCTCGCTCCAGTTGTCCTCATCATCCAGGGCAATGGGAAGGTGGTGGGGCAGCTGGAATTCGTCGCGTGCTTCAGCAGGACCCTCCGGCCTATACGGACGCCAGGTGAGCAGCTCAGGATCACCACTGCCAGTGATGACGTAGGGTGCAGCTTCGTCAGCAACAAGGCACGATATGGGATGGTAGTGGCCACGCATGGTGCGCACGGGCGCGCCACCATCCCATAGGTCGTAGAGAACAAGGTCTGAGGCGTTGGGGTAGAGCAGGTAAGGACGTCCGGCGCTCTCCAAGATACGCATCCGTCGAGTGTGCGCCTGGCTGGGCTTGATGCCGGAAAAGACAGTGAGGTGTCGGCGCAGGGTACGCATGTCCCAGGTGTGGATTTGCCGGGCTACGCAGCACGTGGACACGAGGGTTTGACCATCGCTAGAAAAGGTGAGGCCATTGACGTGGCCCGAGTGGGCCGGGGCGCTTGTACGCGCATGAAGACTGGCTTGATCGTCGTTGCCCATGTCGAGCTGGGTCAGCATGGCTCGAGCCTTGCGGACGTCCCAGAGACGAATCGTATTGTCACGACTACCAGTGACCAACAAATGTTCATTGGCGGGGCTCCATTGCAGTGCCAACACGGCGCGGGTATGACCGGCCAGGCTATGAGTGCGGGCACCAGACCGAATGTCGCACAGGTGCACGTGTTTGTCACCACCGGCAATGGCCACTAGGCAGCTACCACTGGGTGTCACGCAAATGCCGTGGCCGAAGACATGTCGAAAGCCAGCAAACTGCTCCACCACGACGGCACGGTTTGTATCCCAGACCTTGACTAGACCCCGCATGTCGGAGGATACAAATAGACCCGTGTCCAGAGGAAACCACTGGACATCGTTGATGAGAGCTTGGTGGCCGTATTCACCACGAGCCCGGATTTGGGCAAGCAAGGGCAGGGCTCCTGTGGCTGCGCGGGGCTCGGGCTCCTGGGCCATTCCAACTCTGCCCGCGGCACCCCGGTCAGCGGGGCTGAAGCGCCGACGTAACGCCAAAGACTGGACGTCATAGATGCCAAGATGACCGGAATGAGTCCCAGCAAGCAGATAGCGGCGCTCTATCGCGTCAAGCGCCAATGCACTGTAGCCGCTGCGATGGAGCGAGGGCAGGGACACGTCGGCATCTAAATCAAGCGCATGAAACTGCTGTAGCATCAAGGGATATTGCACTTCACTGGCTGTGGCACCCTGGCGCCAAGCCTGCAGATGCCCGAACATGCTGGCGGTGGTGCCGTATGGATGATCGGCAACGATGGTGACGGGGAGGAACGGGTCACCGCCAGTGCTGCTGGCTTTGAGCTCGCATGACCCCAAACGACTCCAGAACAATACAATTTGAAACCAAGGCTAGGCAACGATGATCACATAAACCAGGCCGCACTAGCCGCCGTTCCCCTGCCGCCTTGAATGGGGCTCCCCCCTCTTGTCATTGGCGTTGACCTCTGGCCCCTGGTGTAGGCGTCAAAAGGTTATCGGCGTCGGGAGCTGGCGGCGACGGAAGGGTGGCCCCCTGTCCTCAAATTTTGATGACAACCGGTTTTTTTAAAATAAAAAAAAGGTTAAAAAAAGAGAGAGAGAAAAATTTTCGAATGATGAATGAAGAAGATGACGCGAGGTGACGATGTCTCTCTCTCTCTCTCTCTCTCTCTCTCTCTCTCTCTCTAAATCTCTCTCTCTCTAAATCTCTCTCTCTCTCTCTCTTAATCTCTAAATCTAATCTCTCCTCTTTCTCTCTCTCTCTTTCTTTCCCCGATGTGGTTTTTTTTTTTTTTTTTTTGATGTTTGACAATTTTTTCTTCAACACATTTTTTTTTTCTCGCAACGAGTTGATCGCAGGTACGTGCCCGGATGGCAGTAGCGGTGATGGCGATCGTGGCGGGGCGGGGAGGGCCAAGTAAGATAGAAAAAATGGCCCGAATACCATGCGCTTGGTGCACCAAAGGCATTGGCACGAGCTCGAGAGTGTACATTTTACGGACTTGGCTGCGCGCTGCCTCCGCAACCAAACGCATGTGCTGGCCTCGCCACACGAGAAGCACCACTGTCACCTGCACGTACAAGTATGCCCTCACCTTGGATTGTGCGTGGACCCTTCTCCATCCTGGACCATCTTCTCCCCCACTATGGCAGTAATTCTGTCCTTAGTCTGATCATTTGACATTTCTTGGGAGCCTCTAAAGATGTTTACTTCCCTGTTCCGATCGGCCTCGTCACTGGCGGTGCGCTCGCTTCAGACCGCCAAGGCCACCCCCACCCGCGCTTTTGCCTCCCTTCAAACCCTGCGCCAAAGGTGTGTTGCCAACGCGGCAAGAACCCCGACCGTACTCTGTCAGGCCTGTCCTTTACGTTGATTTGGTTTGGTGTCCGCCCAAGTTGTTTGTTTTGAACCACGACTGACAGTTTGGCTTGCTTGTGCTCACGCGTTGTTCGTTCGTGCCGCCTACCTTCTGATTCTTCCGTGCTCTTCCTCGTGTGCCCCGTTGTTCAGCCTGCCAAAACGTGCCATGTCCACTGACGTGCAGCCCATGCAGCAATCCTACTCGGGAGCCATGAAATGGCTCCACTGGGGTATGGCCGCCGGCATGATCACGTGCGTGGCCACCGTCAAGGGTGCCCAATGGACCAAGGACAAGGCCCTCAAGGGCCAGCTCATGCTCGTCCACAAGTCCACCGCGCTTCTGGTCCTTGGCATGCTCGTGCCCCGCCTCGCCGTTCGCCTGGTCTCCAAGATGCCCGCCGCCGTGCCCGGAGCCAAGTGGGAACACATTGCCAGCAACATCAGCCACTTTAGCCTCTATGCCTTTATGATCGTCATGCCCGTATCTGGTGTGGCCATGGGCTACTTTGGCGGCAAGGGTCTTCCCTTCTTCGGGTACGCCAAAGTGCCTCTGAATCTTGCTATGCCTCGGACAAACAACCTTGTGCTTGCTTCCCCCAAACCTCACGCATACGCCTCGGCCTTTTGAAAATTGCCTCGTTATACCTGGCAGCTACCACATTTCTGGTGCCGGTGCTGACGATAAGCGACCAGATATTGCCAAGAAGGCCTACAACATCCACACCAAGGCCGGTGTCCTGCTCGAGTACTTTGTGCCCCTCCACATTGGTGCCGTTGGCTTCCACCTTGCCCGTGGACAGAACATTTTGGCGCGCATGGGTCTTGGCTCCGCCACAAGCACGCCAACTGCCGCCGCTGCCGCCGCTGCCAGCAAGACCCTCTGAGCCAATGCACAGCATGGCCTTGCCTCTCCCTTGGCACCGTCTCCGACCCTTCTGTCGCGGTTATTTCCTTTGCTCCCCTTTCTTGAATTGTTTGCCATTTCTCCAATTGAACCTGCTTAGCATGACTCGAAACATGTCCGAGCCCGCCTCCACAGTGGGCTCTTTCTCCTCGGACCCCTGGGCTCGCTTTGCCGCAGGCAGTAAAGCAAACACAAGCGCCTCGCCATCGAATAACCTCACCATCTGGATCGCCTCATCACCGTCAGCTGCCTCTGTCCCACACTCCTTCGCGAGAGCATACCACAAGGTCTGACAGTCTCAGGTCTTCATCAATCACACGACCCCTGCCCATCCCCAAGAAAGCGCTCACCAACACCTGTTTCCAAAGGAAATGAACAAGAGCAACAACTCCAGAAAAAAAAAAAAAAAAAAAAAAAAAAAAGACAGAGATGGAATTGGTTTGGTCGGTTTGAGAAAGAGAGAAACAAAGAGCAAAGAGCACAGAGGAATAGCGAGAGAGAGAGTGTGTGTGTATTTTGCAGTGATTTCATCACATCTCCAGGCACCAGAAGCCATTTTTGGCAGTGAGCAGGCAAGGCGGGCCGTGCCTGGGGAGAGATAGTGGGTGCTCTGACCATCGAGGGCGACGCAGTAAAACAGCCTTCAACGCAGAGAAACAACAGCGCTTGAACATCTCAGCAAGATGAAGCTGCTGAAGAACCATATCAACTCCCATGATGGAACGGGCGAGGTGACGCTCCTGCCCGAGCAAGAGGAAGACATGTGGGAGGCCTACAATCTTATTCAAATTGGTGACGCCATCCGCGCCACGACCATGCGGTCAGCTCTTCCACCCCTCGCCCTTGCTCCCCATGCCTTGAAAAGCCAAATGCCGTCCCTCAAGTGCCAGTGCCACCCGCCTCACCCTTCGCTCTGGATTTTGCGCGGGACTGGCGACTGAAACAGGAAAGTTGTTCGAGAAGGACAGACTGGCTCGGTCACCAGCCAAAAGGTGACCTTGACCCTCTGTATTCAGGTACGCCGGCCCATGGGCTTGATCAAAGCGAATGCACGCAAGTAACGATGACAGTGCGCCCATGAGCCTCAAAATGCCTCCACACCTTGTGCCAGGTCCTCGATGTCGAGTTTGACACGGAGGCCTGCAGCCTGCGCGTCAAGGGTCGCAATATTGAAGAGAACAAGCACGTCAAGGTGAGAGGTCGATCTTCAACTGTGACAAAGTTGCGGCCGCACCTTGCTGTTCGGGGCGTGCCCGATTTCGGCTGGAACCTTGTTCCGTGAGTTTGCTGCTTGTCGAAGCCCCAACAAACGGCCTTGTCCCTCGACATGTTGCTCAAGTAGCGCGGACAACACCACACCATCGACATGGAACTTAACCGCAAGTTTACCCTCATCAAACCCGAGTGGGACAGCCTAGCCATCGAGCGCCTCCGTGCGTCTCGCACCCATTACGCCATGCCATTGCATTGATTACAGCTAGCCGGCACGACTCATCCCTCTGATGGAATGTATTGCCGCTGCAGGCACAATGACGGATGAAACCCAGCGTGCCGATGTAGCTGCCATTGTCCTGAACACGGGTTTGTCCCGGCCGCTGCCCACTGTCAAACCTGTTCTGAAACAGTTCCAACCCCTGCTCAAATCTATCATTGCTGGTTAGGCCAAGCCACCGTGTGTCTTCTGGGCACCAACCTGACGCTTGTGCGTCAGCGCATCGAAGTCTCCATCCCGAAAAAGCGTGTGATGAATGAGTCTCAGCGCCAGAAGGTATTTTTGCTCGATCGACTGTTGTTGCTGTTGCTGTTGCTTTTGCCGTTCTTGTTGCGCACCTCGGACAAGACTGACTGTGGCCGTGGGTTCGGGCCCATCCCGTGGGGGCGGGCTGTCAGGCCGTTGACAAGTTATATCACCAGATCATCGAGGCCATTCATCGCCACATTCGCTTTGATGTCGTCAAACTAGTCATTGTTGCTTCTCCAGGATTTCATCGCGTACGTGCCCGAACGGGAGGTTTGGGAGTAATGGGACCGCTATAGCTCTCTGATGTGCTAGCTCAGGCGGCATGTCATGCGTGCCTTTGAGGACCCGAAGACGCGCGTTTGAGCCCGTCCCTGCTTGTTCTTTCGATGTTTGCTGATGTACGCCATGTGGGTGATGTCTTTCTCCGCTACCGTGCCCCCTTTAGGAGGAGTTTCTGGCCTATACCAAGAGTTATCTCACCCGTCACGATGACGCAGTCTTGCGCGACAATATGCACAAATTTTTGGCTGTTCACACCTCTACTGGAGATCTTGGTGGTCTGAAAGGTAGGCTTCGGGCCGGGCATGTACAGAATGCCCCAAACCCCCCCCCCCCCAACCCCCCCAAAAACACACACACACCCTGCCCCTCTTCAGCCGTGCTGTGGGGGGGAGTAAGAATAAACTGCACTGATATTGCGTGCTGTTTTCTCCTTGCCTCTTTTCGTGGCGGATGCAGAGGCACTGGCATCCCCCGCCATTGCCAATCAAATGGCCAACACCAAGGTATGGTGACTTGCTCCCAGGCACATGACAACGGTCGTCAATTGTTGCCAAGAGTGTCAAAGGCAACCAAACTCAACAACGTGTTGTCGACGGCACTGCGCTTCCAAGGCTGTGTCGGAAGTTGCAGCCTTGGATCGCTTTCACAAGATGCTGGCCGAGGACGAGAACCGCGCCGTGTATGGCTGGGCGCATGTGGCGGCTGCCTGCGACGCCCTCGCCATTGACACCTTGCTCCTCTCTGACACGCTCTTAAGGTAACCCCAACAGCCCTCTCCCCTTGACCGGCGGCAGCAGGCTTGTGCGACTATTTTTGTTCGAGTCCCATCGGAAGGTGACCGTCACCACCATGTGCCACCGGCCATGACTATAGATCGCGTGATGTGGGTGTGCGAAAGCAGTACGTCAACCTGGTCGAGACCGTCAAGGACCAAGGCGGGACCGTCAGGTGAGTCTCGAGGGAGGAGGCCGGGAAGATGCACGAAACTTGTCGGCCTGCCACTGTGTGGAATTTGCAAGCAAACCGACCGCTCATCGTGACTGCCCATTCCGTGTGGGATCATGCGGGTCGACCTCTGCAGGATATTCTCAAGCATGCACGTGTCTGGCCAGCAACTTGACAACATCACGGGTGTGGCCGCTGTGCTGCGGTTTCCCATGCCCAATCTGTTCCAAGACGATGTGGAGGATCAGGACGACGACGACAACGAGGACTTTTTCAAGTAGTGCCCAAGAGAGCTCGCCAGCCACTGGATGTTCAGGGACGGCGTTCGCAACAACCAAAAGCTGCTACCGCCATTTGCACTGCCACATCATACATAAGCTTGCTCTTCATATCAAAAAAGTTGACGCTGCCACAGAATCGAACGGTTTCAAATTCTTCTCCTGTCTGTTTGTAACAGGCGCATGAAAAAAACATGTTCAAACATGTTTTTACAAAACTCTTTTGGACGTTACAAGTGGGTTGTCCGCATTTTCCAGTCTAAAGGAAGCAGAGAGCGATCGTGTTGTAGACGTCTTCTGTCGTGACGGCGGCGGTATACGAGACGTGGTGCTGCAGGGTCGTGGGACTGGGCTGAGCACACAGCGCTGCCATGGAGGCCTCGCTTCGTGCCGCGGAACTCAAAGGTAAATGCAATCAAATGCATGCCGTAGTTTTGACGAGCACGAGCACCTGACACGCTGTGAATGACACCGACTAGTGTTTGCCAAGGCCATTCAATGTGTGGCTCGTATTGGCGAGGACCTGCATCTTGAGGCCAAGGATACGACGGTAAGCTTTGAATGAAGCCAAGCACCCGCTCTTGCCTGCCCATACCCGCTTCCCCGTGGGCCTCCTCGCGACCCTGCGCCTCTGCGCTCGAAACTGTCGAGTCACTGACGTGTCTTGTCTTGTCACTTATTGTGTGGCGTGCAGCTGGAGCTCAAGACTGTGAGCCAGGCCCGAAATGCCTTTGCGCGGATTGTTTTCCATGAGCCTTTTTTTGAACACTTCAAGCTGCGCGCCCGCGACGCTGCCACGGGCTCAATTGGCTGCTGCATCAACGCCAAAGCCGTGTTGGCTGCCTTCAAATCGCTGACCAACATTGACAAGACCGTGCAGCTGTGCCAACTCACCCTCGACGTGGTCCAAGCGCGCCTCGTCATCAAGCTCATCTGCTTTTTCGGTACCTCAATTCCAACCGTGCCTCGAGCAAAATCACAGCCAGAACGATGCGCAGCAAGACAGCTCACACATTCGCTCGTTCTGGCCCTTTTGTTGGCTTGGGCATGCCCTGCGTCATAGATATTGTCAAGACATACAACCTCTATTACGAGGACTTTGATGACGTTACGGTTCGTTCTCTCAGGGAGTAGGCAGTCTGATCATGAAGCCATGCGCTACATCGTCAGGTGGCGCGACTTCTGCATGTTCTTTTGGTGGGAGGGACGGTCTTTCGCGCCTGATTCCAAGGCTTAACCAAAATGCCTGCGCTGGCATGGGAACGGATTGGCAGGTGGTCTACAGCAAGACTGACTGCCGAAATGTGTTGGAGAACAATCCTCGTCTTTTGCTCGAGGCCGTTGCCAATTTCCAAAGCGGCCTAGAAGAAATTTGCTTCGACGTCAAGACGGCCAGTAGCTCGTCTGAGGGTGCGGGCGAGTTCACATTGGAAAACTACATAGAGGTGGAAGAAGACCAGAACAAGTGAGTGCTTTATCTCAGCAAACGCGCACTTTGGACTGAAATGCCGCCACCTGGCCCCACCACACATGCTCGGGTGCAGCAGTGCCTCACCAAACACGTGTTTTTGTTTTTTTATTTTCTCCCTTGATTGAACAGACCAAGCTTGAAAACAAAGTTGGAACTACACTCATCCGAGTTTCTGACCTATCAAGTCTTACGCCCCACCCGCCTTGTCTTCTGCCTGCAAGCGCTGAAGCAGCTGCTCTCCTTCCTTGACTCACTCAATGAGGTGTGCCCGTGTACAGCCAAACTCGCTCCCCGTGTTTGCCACTCTGAGATCTTGCTCACCACGAACGCTGTTTGCGTGGTTGATATAGCCCATGACCTGTCACTTTGATCATTCTGGGCGACCCATCATCTTCAGCCAACAAAGAACAGACATGAGTATCGACTTTGTCCTGGCCACCCTTGAACATGAAAACGAGTACCCGGAACCAGCCCTTCCCTCCCAGAGCATTCGAGCCGACTCGCCGAGCCACTCCACACATTGGGTGGGTTGACTACCGTCTAAAACGCAATCATGGTGGCGTGTTGGTCATTTTGCCTGACCTGTTAACATACTACCGGTTACCCTGTTTGTGAATTGCGCATAGGATAATGCCACGAGCGGCACCATGACACAGCCACGGCGCACCCCGTTGGCCACGCCAAATACCCACCCCGCCAACGCCCCCAACAACGGTACCCCCGCTCTTATTACACCAGGTGCCTTCCCCCCTCCAGGTCTTTGTGCACTGCTCTCCGCCATTGCGTGCGTGATGCCGTCTTTTGACAATGGTTTCACTGGACCCTGCAGGGCCGACCGCCGGGGCTTGGTCATCACCAGCTGGCCCGCCGCACATGATGTTATCGGCACCCCAACACGAGACCCCTGTCAGCCAGCTGGGTGCCGCGCTTCCCAGCGTTGGAAGGTGTGTACCTGATGCCATTAGTCCCTGGCCGCCATTTGCCACCGTGCTGTTTGGCTGCGCATCTGCCAAGGCCCTCGCTGACTCTGCGTGCGCTGTGTGCTTGTTCCTGCTTCAGCTCGCGGGTGACGTACCCCGGGGCTGGTACAGCGCTGGCCCGTAGTACGTCTGGCACCTTCTCGCCGGCTGTTGATGTGAATGGCAATGCATCAACAGATGCCTCGGACAATGAAGATGCGCCCGCCACAGATGGCGTTTTGGCCAGCACAGGCACGCGGATGCGCCTGCATGAGATTCTTGCTGCGGTTGAGCAAAACTCCCTTGAGACCAAGCTGTGTGATGACACAGATGACGAGGGAGAAAACGACAATACGACTGATCAAACTTACGACTAGCTCTCTCTCTCTCCCTCTCTCTCTCTCCCTCTCCCTCTCCCTCTCCCTCTCTCCTCTTTCGGCCACGCGACTCGATTGAACCGAGTTCATATGACTTTCTCTCCTCTCTTTTTGACGTGTTTTTTTTTTTCCATTGACAAATCGTCCAGCTGTGCTGGCACACCCTTTGAGAATTGATGATGAAACACGTACCAGCTGGTCAGTCCAGCTGCAAGGCGAAGAGAGAGTGCAGCCACGATGGATTGTGGCAAAAAAATTTAACGCATCGATTCTGGACTCTATAAAAGGTGCGCAGCGACCACATTACATACGTGCGCCAAGGCGACGTTGGGCGCGCTTGCGAGCTAGACGCTCGATTTGAGCAGCCCGAGCATTATTGGGGCCATCCGCGCGTGGCGGTGCAGGCGCTTGATCTGCGGGTTCATTCTGAGTCAGCTCGGCCCGAAGGGCCGCCACGGATGGATCGAGGGTCTCTGCAATGGCCCATGTACAGTCGTGCAAAGTCTGGTCGGAGCGAAAGCTGGCTAGATCACGGGATGGACCGTGCGGCAGGTGTACAAGAGCCGTTGTTGCCGCCACTATAAAGTCAAATCCCTGCCGGTGCAACGCCGAAGCATACACCACCTTGTTCCAGCCAAACCCAGCGAGCGCTTCTGGATAGCGAGGCGCTGTGGCTGTGCGAAGCACAACATATGGTTCGTAGCCAGGCGCCCAGCTAACTTGATAGTAATCACTGGCGCTTTGCAGACGCGTGTAGTTGGTCGGCCCATGCCCACGGGGCCACACGTCCACCCGAAAGGGTCGAATGTCAGCTAGGTCCAAGTCTTGCACCGTGGTCAGGCTCAAAAAGGTCGGAGCACGGTAGCCCACGTACTCAAAGGCCGGTACCACCAGCGCCACACGTTGTGCCGACCCTGTTGCGCTTGCTGACAAGGCCTGCTCCAAATGTGCTCGGCTGCCGGCTAGCGGGCACAGGTCCACGTCTGCCATAAACACATGCGAGGTGGTGACGTGGTCGAGCAAGAGGTTGCGCAGATGATTCACAGGATAGCGCCGCCCGCCGTCTTCAAAGGCCACGTGGAGTGTCAGGTTGATGGCTTCGAGCGTTGCGACTTGTTCGAGAAATTGCCGCAGGCGCCACAAATCAGCATCAGCCAGATACACGGCGGCATGTACAGGTCCATCCCATTGATGCAGGGTCTGCTGGAGCGCCGCCAAGCGATCAGGAGTCAGATGCGTGACTAGCGTAATCCGTGCTGCATCGTTCCAAGCACCCTGAGGAGCACAGTCAATTGCCCCGACATTGCTGCTGAGCATGGAGGCTGCCCGTTGCGCGGCACCGGCCTTGGTGCGCGCCCGCACAAAGATACCAGGCCCGTCTGGTTGTGCAACTGGATGGCATTGCCAAATCTGCCGCCGCCAGACCAGGCGTCGATAATTGGGTAGCACGCGCAGGGACCGCGTATTGGCAGCTTCGATGGCCCCACAGCCTGGCGCCCGGGTCGCTGCGGGGTTATTCTCATCCAGATGACCCCCTTCGACAATATCAGCTCGAGCGGCCGGATCCTCGCCAGCCCAGCTCGTATCGACTGCGGCCCAGGCCAAACTCAAAGAGCTGCCCCCCGCGTCATAGCCTGGACAACGCAGCGTAAACTGGGCTGAGGCGGCCAAGCCGCTGTGGGCCTCCGCCGCAGCCAGCAAGGATCGCACGTACGTCGCCTCTGCAAAAGCTGCATCGTATTTCTTGGGCGAATTCCAATGGAGAACGCGCGCATTGGCGAGTAGATGGCTGGGTTGATCGCAGTGCTGAGTCACGCTATGATCGTGAAGCTGTACGTTCCATGCGCAGGAGAGCATTGTCCAGGTTTCGGGATGCTCCAGTGCCACGAGATTGTATACGTCTTGATCGGCCAAGCCGGTGTGGTGGCGGACCAACAGCTCGCGACGCACAAGGCTTTGCCAGCGTTGATCCCAGCCCCAGGCCCGCATCCGTTCCAAATGCAAGACCATCACGCCCGTGTTGAGCCCACGTTCGATAGCAGGCCAGACAACATTTTCACGTGTGTCAGGCAGCGTACCCAAATACCAATCACTCTGCTGGGGCACAGCAGCAAAAAGCGCTTTGGGGTGATCTGCAAGGATACCAGCCAACTGACAGAGATCGGCCTGCACAAGGAGATCAAGGTCGATCACCACCAGCTGCGCTACTTGTGGTAAGAGTTGCGGATAGACAAGCTTAAGGTGGGCCACCCACCCAGCCTTGTGCAGAGTAGGGATCCACGCCACACGTGCTTGCCCAGCATCTGCTGGATGTGCGTGCCATTCAACGCCAGCAAGGGGCCAAGTTTGCTTGAGGGCCGCGACGGCCTCACACGTGGTGGGGTCACACACCACGTGCAGCACGAGGGGACACGAGCGGCGCGCAACAACGTCCTTGAGCACGCGGTAGAGCTCGCTGGGCGCTTGATCCCCCAAGGCAATCATGCCGACATGCAGCGGCTGCTCGCTGCAAGAAACGACGTGGACGTCGCGGCAAGGCACTGCTGTTGCATCGTGCCGAAACTTGGTCACGGCCCCGCCTGCCTCTAGCACAGCAGGCCAGTTGGCGCGCAGATATGCACCAACGATGCAGAAAAGTACCAAGGCAGCCAGTGCCGTGCTCGAGCGCCGCAGGGAGAGGCGCATGCTGCCGCACTAGTCTGATTTGGCCGTGCGTCGACGATGGCCAGCTTCATTCAAGCTGTACCTGTCACCTCGCATACTATCATATCTTGCTCGGTCTGCGCGCACAGGGATGGCGCCAGAATAGTGTCATCGAAATGGCAAGCCCGAGAACCAAGAATCAAATGCACGAGGCCTCCCTCGCCAACCCCAAGCCACAACAACACGGATGGATAGCTCCCCGTGCCCCCACGCGCTAGCGTATCAAGAAAGCGACCACTTAAAAAGGCCAGAGGCCCGCGGAGAGCTGGAGCCGAGGTTGATCATAAAGCGTTCCATTCAGCTCTAAAGTTATGACTGGCGGTTTTGCTGTTTAGAAAAAAGCGAAAAAAAAGTTGAAAATTAGCAAAACTGTGTGTGAAACGAAATCAACGAAATCTGATCACATTGTGTTGTATGGTTTGGTTTTGGGTGGAGGGGGCGGGGGAGCTGCGGCGTGGCAGTCGCAGGTGTGGTTGTTGCGCGGGGGAAAGTATTTGCTCCGAGCCGTGGATATGTCCGCAGGATCTTGGATGAAAAGGAAAGGGTGGAGCAAAAGGCATAAGGGAAAAGATGAACTGCTCGAGAAGCAGAGGTTGGTGGGATCAATCGCATTTCAAATTCATGAAATCAGGAGTTGGACGACAACGACAAAGGGATTAGCATGTAGGTGAGACGACATTGGTGGCCTCGGCAGTCATGTTTGGGCAGTCTATTCGACAGGAAGGCCGTCGGCCTTGATGCCATACACGGCTGCAAATGGCATGTGACCGCTCTTGAGTACCAGCCGCAGGTGGCGCACCATGGTTGGCGTAATCTACTCTCGGGCAAACGAGACGGGTGCGCATGTGGGGGAAACGGGGTGAGCAGGGACCAGAGACCGACTGCTCAAGGCTAAGGGATGACTAGCGTTGCGCCACCCCTGTGGGTTTAGGCCAGGATGCTCATGTGCTCGCCATACCTTATGATCTTCCATTTGCACATTAGTGTCTGACGAGGGCAGATCTAACAAGAAACACGAATCAAGCAGGCGCTGGGTGGCGAGCAGTGATTTGCACAGCAATAAAACGGCGCAGGACCTACCGCACAAGGCGATCTCCTCCCAGCCAACAGGGTTGTTGTTGGCCGTCTTCTGCACGCTTAGCGTGCGCACTGGGTCAAGAGGAGTGAGATGTTTCAGCGTTGGGGGTTAGGGGTTAGGGCTTGACGAGAGCAGCTTACCGCCAGCAGTCCGTGTTTGTAGCGAGGTGATGCGCATGGTTGTGGGAAGTGAAATAATGACCTCTTGGGGGAAAATGCCCGTTGTGGCCCAAAATGTATCCTCGTTGCTGCCAATGAGCATGGGATATGGATGAGCTTTGGCGAGTTGCTGAGGCCGCATTAGCTTTGATGACTGAGCAGGCGGCATACCCGTCAATGATATTCTCTGGGCCGTGTGCGTTATCGGATGAAGTGGCCAATGCCACCTGCGCGCCGTCTACCTCAAGCAAGACGTTTGGCATGGTGCTGTGTCTACGCTGCTTGCTCAAACCGCTGCACAGGGGAATCCAGTCAGTCGCCGCACTTCAACATTGCTGCCAGCGCTCACAGAAACGAAAACTGATGCAACCGTCCCCACTGATTCCCCAATTGAAACCTTCACCCCACCAGCTACCACACACCGGCCCCGTGCCTCCAACACCGCTCCCTCGCAGCCACAAACCGACAGACCCGCACCGCACCGGCGGCATCACTTGCCAACCTAACAACCACTCACACAAAACTCATCCAAAAAAAAGAAAAATTTAAAGAAAGTCAACACTAAAACACAAGACGAAATTCAAATGTCAGACAAACCAGTTTGTGTGATGACAAGAGTTTTTCTGACCGTTTTTTTCCTCTCTCTCTCTCTCTCTCTCTCTTTCTCTCTCTCTCTCTCTGTGTTCTCTCAACGTCAGGGGGTGGGTGCTGTGAGCTGTAGGGCGAAGAATGGCTTCGTCAGGAGAAGAGCGCGTGGCGTCTGCACCAGAGGTGAGACCGCTGCTGAGGATGTTCAAGTACAACATTATGTGCTTTGTTTCTGACAGTGAAGACTCATCGGGCCATCTACTAGGGTGAACTGAGCCATGAGCAGCTTCAGGCAGACCTGGACCGAAACGTTGCCCTCATTCGCGTAGGTGATGCAGACGGCCGCCTGCCATCCAACACAAACTGCTTCAACCCACTCAAAGGCTGGCTTGGCACCCGTGGCAAGGCAACAATAAGACTCACCGCCCGCGTATCCGTCTCCTGACCTGACATAGTACATCCACGCCTTGCAGAATGAACATCGCTTCGAGGCTGCCCAAGAGTACGCGCGCGCGCGCTTGGCATGATGGTGATGGTCTGAAAGCCATCACCATGCCCTTGCATTGCCCTCCGTTTGAGTCATAACCATACTTTGAAACTCTGCTCACGGCACGCGAATGGCGCCTCTGGTCAACTCGTTGGCAGGCGTCTAGAAGAGCTCACTGCCTCGGTCATTGCCCTGGGCCAGGCTGCGGACAACATGTTACTTCAACGTCAAAGTGATAGCCCATCCACAACTCAGCCATCTTGAACAAGGGGGGTGCCTCGTGCCCGGCTGAGCATGCATGTGATCTATTGTGACGTTTGCTTGCCATTCAGAGTAAGAATTACAAATACCTCCCCAAATGAAACGAGGGCAGGTGGGCGGCGCCTTCCACGCCTTCGGACGTGCTGAGCACGAAACCCTCGCAACACTAATCCAATCAATTTTGAAATAAGAAAAAGAAGTCTTGAATCGCTGCATCCTGGTCCTGCTCAAGTTGATGGCAGGCTAAGCCGTGTTCATACTTACGTACGCGACCCACAGGCAGGGGCTGGCATGGACACGCACACACAAACACAATTTTGCACCAAGTCTCGTGCCTCGGGCACTTTGGCCTTGTAAGCCCTTGAGGGCAGGCGCAATGGGTCTGCCCACTAGGACAAAGCTAGGATCGAGGCATTGACTAGGTAGGGGCTATCAAAGGTAGTCATTTGACCCGCCGTCGAGCCAGGCACCGGGAACACGCGACAGCTCAGCGGCTTGGTCCAGCGATGTGCCAGAGCACTGACATCAAGGTAGAGACTGGCCAACTCTGTTATGGATGTGTCACTTGGGATGGGCACTGTGTCAATACCCACCCCACAGACCGCACTGAACATGAGCAGCTGCTGGACGCAGAGCTGACCAGCCGTGGCCAGTTGCGCCAGCTGGCGATCCTCGCACAATGGAAGCATAAGCCCGCGGTATCCCGTCTGCTGCACGGGTAAGGCCTGCACGGAACGAGTCACCTCGGCCACAGCAGCCAAGGTGCCGGCCCCGCCAAAACGGGGCACTTCGATCAAATTCTCAAAAGCCGCTGCCACACTGCCAGAGAGGCCAGGGTCCAGTGACGGATTGAGACTGGTGTCAATGCCCGCATACTGGACTCCAGCCCTTGAGGCCGCGGCTTGAGCTGCTGCCTCAAGTTGCTTGAGTGGTGGCAAAAACACTTCGCGCATGGCTTTGCTAATTCCAGACAGCTTTTGAGCGCTACGCAGGGTCGTTTGCAAGAGATCTCCGTTTTCCAGCCCGAGGGCAATCGTCACATATCCAAGCGCCACGTTGGTGGGTGCTGAGGCTCCTGGGAAAAAGGGCAATCCCACATCACAGCAAGCGGTTGTGCAAAATCGAAAGTTGCTCATCACGTCGTGCTGCGCCAACTCCATGACGACGTGTGCGACGGCTGTGGCCAGCGCGTGATCCGTTGGCGGTAAATCCAAGCTGAGATTGAAGCGAGGTGAAAAACCCAGCACGGCCGGCACAAGTTGCACCATCTGTGCGGATGCGTGCATGAGGCATCCTAGGCTGCAAAACTGGATGTCGTGGGCCACCAAGGCACGATCGAGGACCCCCAGCTGAGCCAGCAGCCGACCCTCATCTGACCAGTCGAGCCAAGCCTGGGGGTCACCAAATGCAATACGACGGGTCTGCACCTCGAATCCACTCCCCTGCACCGCCTCGCTGACGACATCCAACGCCGCTGCACAGCGTGCCACTACCTCGGGCGCATCCCCGCTCGTACCAATCTGCGCAAACGCCGTCACGGTCCGAACCCGCATGATTGAGGATTCCGAGAGAGATCATAAAAAAAAAATTTAATAATCACGAATTTCGAACAATTTTTATCCTTTTCTTAAAAAAAAAATTTCCATTTGAAAGCATTGACTGTTTTCCTTTTCACGGCCATGTCCAGGAGAGCGGTGCCGTGTGAGGCTTCTAGGTGTGGCGGCTTCCTGTGCAGTGGCCCATCGGCGTTGACCTCCATCGAATATGTACAATTTCCAAGAGGACTTTCACATCATATGAAAGGTTTCACGTAAATTTGCTCGTTTGAGAACAAAACGAAGTTAGCTTTCTCACAATCAATATAAAACGTCAGCTTCAAGACCAAGAAACCATGGCCAAAGGAGGGACCAATTACGGATAACGTCACATGTTAATCGTGACCGCCAAACGGAGAAGGGCATGATCTGGACCCGTACACCGCAGAGCTTAAACTCAAGATGAAAAGCAAGGAGAAATTAAAATAGCCGAAAGACAAATTAGACGAAAAGCGACACGTGCTGGCAAACCACGAACGACAACGGCGGAGGAGGGAGGGTCATCGCCTGCGCTTGGTCACGCTTCAATGTGTAGGGCTATCGGCGTACGCAACGAGCGAGCTGGACGTGGCGGGCACGGCAGACGATGTGCGAAGCGAACTGGCCGGCTTGCGGGGGAGGCGTGTCGAGCTCAAGCCGTTGATTTCGCGCAGCACTCGTGTCTATGCAAGTTGAAAATACCGGCATAAGCAACACACTTGCGATACGACCCTCGAGGCACAATCAATTAAGGTTGCAATTCAACTAGCTTTGCAGCTGGCAGCTGGCATAATGTTGTACCTTTGGCTTTGGCTTGGTCTTGGCCTCGCTATCATCATCAAACTTGATTTCAAATGCCTCGGCCTTGGGCACTATCCAACAATCCAACACAATATCGTGAATGGTGCGCTGTGTGTTTGAAATATACTGCCACATTGACCGTACGGGTGTGTAGAGAGCGTGCTTTGTCATCAATGGGGCGGTGGGACGAGGACGTACCAGGCACGGAAGTCATGGGAGCTTCGGGCTGGGTAGCCGGCTCGGAAATCAAGGGCGCTGCATCGAGAGTCATGTTCAGGGCGAGGGGCTTTGGGAGTCCGCGCTGGCTTGCGCTAAAGGCCTCTTCCGCAGCCACAGCGTTCTTCAGTGAGCGACAACGCTTGTCAGGAGAAAAGAATTGAGTTGTCTCCAAAAAGTGAGAAGAGCGCAGGTGAGGTTTCTGCTTGAGCTATTGCCAATTCAAACAGCGTCAAGAAAGGTCAGTTTGGTGGCCACATAGGTTCGTGGGTAGGGATTGTATCTACTCCTGCCTTGGGCCTGGGCTGGACTCACATTGCGAGTTTCAAGCTCCTGCAGACGCTCGGCATCCGTGCGTCGATAATGATCACGCCCCGCCGTATCTGCAAGCCACAGGACCAAGCATAAGAAATAGAGAGAGACAGAGAAGAAAGAGAGAGAGCGAGTCTTCAGCATACCGGGTGCTACTTGTGTCGTGGGCTTCGAGGCTCCCCACGTCTTGCGGCTAGCAGTGGGGTTTGGGGGCAAAACACGGGGCGAGGCCAGTGCGGGGCTGGCACACGTGGCGAATGCCTGTCCCACAGCAGAAGTGGTGTTTGCCACGCTCGCGCGAGCCTTGCTATCAACGGTGCTGACGGGTGCCGGCGATTCGCTGCGGTGAAGTGGAGAGGACTGCTGTTGGGCTGACACGGGTGCAGCCTTTGGGGAAGCTGCTCGCGAGGCGTTGCGGCTTTCCTGGATACGCTTCAACTGGATCTGGAACTGCAAGAGACTGTTGTGAAGGGCCTTGATTTCACGCTCCTTTTTCTCCATTTGTGCACGGTGAGTAGCGTGGGCATCCTCAAGTCGTTGTTGCAGAGCGCGGACATCTGCCACACGATCAGCATTGGCAGTTGCCTGTTCGAGCTGAGTGCGCAGTTTTTGTCGCTGGGCGTGAGCCTGCTGTAGGTCATCTGTCAAATCCTTGATGGCTCGGTTCTTGAGCAGGAGCTCATGCTCAAAGGCGTCTCGTGCCTGCTTTTCACGAGTCGTCGCTCGCTGAGCTGCCTGGAGATCGGTTTGCGTCTCGGTGAGCTTGAGCTGTGTGAGTTCATGTCGCTGCTGCTCATCCTGGAGACAATCTTGTGCAATGCTCAGCTGGTTGCGAAGTTCATCCATTGTCACCTCCATCTCTGCAATCTGTCCTCCATATCGAGGCCATGCAAGTTCGAGTGAAGGGTTGCCCGAGCAACTGTGTGCACGAGCCGAAAAAAAAACGCACAACAGCACAGCAAACGTGGAAAAAAACAGCGACAGCAACCAGGGCACAAGCAGCCCACCTTGGTCTCACGGGCGGCGACGCTCTCTTCAAGGGCACGATTGAGGCTAACAGCATCGAGCAGTTCCTCCTCAACCTGAGCCATTTGACTTGGGCGGACTGAGGCTGCCTCAAGATCAGCCTGCAAACTATCGAGAGAAATTTGACGCCCGAACTTAGCCAATTATAAACATTTTTTTTTTTTTTTTTTTTGCGCTTGACCATCGCGTTGAGAATGGGGGCGGGCAGAACGAGAAGCGACTTGGTTCTTGGACGTACCTGGCATTGGCTTTCTGAAGGGCCTCGAGCTGGCCTTCGAGTTGTTGGCGCTCGCTCCAGTTGGGCTGCTCGTGTTGAACAAACTTGCTGGCTTGCAGTTCTCCCTGCGCCGCATTGGTGTGCATTGGCATGAGTGAGGGACAGTGTCGCAACAGGAAGCCTTTGACCTCTGAAGGTCAGTCACCAATCTCGCACCTTGAGGGCAGAAATTTCACCACGAAGCTTTTCAACCGTGGCGCTGTCTTGTTGCTGTCGATTGGCCGCTGCCTCTAGTTGATGACGCTTGGCCTCAAGCTGAGCATGCAGCTCGGCCTTGTCCACCTGCAGCTGGGTGACCTTGGCACGTTGTTCCTTGTGGCGATTCTCCCAGTCGCGGCAGCTGTTCTCGACCGACTGCAGCTTGTCAACGTGGTTTCGCAAAGAATCCCGTTCTTGAAGCAAGGCCGAGTTGGCATCCTGCAGGTCGGTGGTGCGATCGCGCAGGGTTTGTAACTCAGTGCGCAAGCTGCGGATGGTCCGTGGAAGCAAACGTGCACAGTGGAATCAGGATCAGCGGCTTGAAATGAAGCAGGCATGAAGGCATTGCGCTGGACTTCTCCTCGTAGCCAGTATCGAATCATGTATTTCGTTAGTAGACGCAATGCAAACGAACCGTTCATCCCGAGAGGACTGGGTTCGCAACGTGTCGAGCTGATCCTGCAGTAGCATGACTTGTTCTTCAAGCTCTTGCTTGTCTTTGAGCTGCGCGCAATGAGCAAGTGCACACACGATGTGTTGGGGTGGGTGGATATCAGCAAGCTCCATAGTGGCAGGCAATGAGCGTGATGCCAACCAATGTGGTGCAGAGCGAGCGTGGGGGAAAACTCAACCTGTTCGCGTAGCTGCTGGATCTCCACGTTGCGGTTAGCCAGTTCTGAGCACATGCCATCGTGCTCCGCATATGCGTGCTCGAGCTGATTTTGTAGCAGCTTGATGCTGTTGGACTCGGCATACATCTGAGCGGGACAAAGTTCAAGAGGCATCAGCGCCATTGAGTACATGGAAGCTTCAGGAGGATCAAGTCCAGGCCGCCTTGCAGACCACGTGCTTCGAAGCCACTGATGTGATTGTGTAGCATCTCATGTTATGACCAATGTCGAGTTTTGATTGTGTGGGGCACTGACCGATTGACGCCTGTTGTCGGGGGAGAAAGCTTGGCCATCGGCAAGATTCTTGCGGATGTTTCGCAGGGCAAGGGACTCTCGCAGTGGGGTATGAAAGCCGCGAGGAACCGTCGAGCGATCAGAGCCTGGAGAGATGGCGGCCAGTTTGCGCTGCAGAGAGTGCGGCGTGGCGTCGAGGCCCAAACGCCCGTCGCTGGTGCCAATGACGCTCGAGTCCAGGCAGAAGGCAATTGACTCGGTGGCATGGGCGTCTTCCGTTTTGAGCTCGGAATGTGTGGCTGCTTCTGGTGACGCAGGCATAGGCAGCTCGGCTTTGTCAGCCTCGCAGGGCTCAACGTCGTTGTGTGCAGTCTCACCCTGCTGGGGTGGCCGGAGCGACGACTATGGCGGTTGCCCCACGAGGAGAGTATGCAAGAGGTTAGGCACGGCCATGGGGTATAGTTCACCCGCAAATGAGTCGAAAAGCTGACCTCCAGCTGAGAGCGAAAGTTGTCGATGCAATTACACTCGTGGTCCTCCAGTTCAGCCGTTGCCCTGTGGAAGCATGGCAGGTGCAGTTTTGAAATAAGCTGGTCGTGTGAGGCAACGGGCCACGTCACCCTGAAATTGAGCAAACGGTGCTGCGACTAGAGCTCAAGGACTGAACGTACATGGCAAAGTCATCGGTCATAGCAAACGGGTCGGTTGCAGCGCAGACCAGGACAATGAGAATCTGCAGGGGGGTTACAATCGAGTTGGGGATTGAGTTTGGTGTGCACGGTTTTGGAGAGCGCACATGAGCCGCTGTGCCGGGGTCAAGGCTCGGAGCAGACCTTGCAGAGCTCAAATTCATTGCCTTGAACGGCAGCAGAGACGCTGACGTGATCCACGAGATTTTGGAGCTGCAAAAAATCACTGAGCTGCTCGATAACTACGCCAAAAGCCGTTTCGCCTTCTGCAGTCACAGGCTCGGCGCCCACTCTGTCATGCGATGAGTGATGTTGGGCAAAGCAATCCTCGTGAGATACAAAGCATACGCGTGGGCTTGGTTGGTTGGTTGGGGGAGGGGGACTGACATGGCCGTGGACCAAGACAGGAGGTTGCGGCCATCGCAGAGATCGGATAGATGCTCCACCTCGCCCTTGGATACCACCCGGAGCTGGCAGGAACGTTGCGAGTCCAAAAGCGTGAGCTGGCGACGCAAGCATGAGATGTTCTTCACAAGCACACGAGGGGGGGGGTTTGTCTTACCCAGCTTTGCAGGCTCTGAATGAGATCCTCCATCCTGGCAGGTGGTCAGCGGCGAGCAATCGTGTTTGGGCAGAGCGACAGCACTGCTTCAACTTTTTGCAGAACAAGTCAACCTCGAGGGCGCGTCGGGGTGAAGAATGCACTCCAAGGCCACTGCTCTGCTCGGCAAATGTGTATTTTTTTTGCACACAAGCTCATCCAGCTCAACAATTTCAAAATTTGGCGGGAGTCCAATACTAAACCGGCTATTTATAGAAAGAGGTAAACCTTGCTGACAATGATCTGACATGCTGACAAGAAACCCCAGCAAGCCCGACTTGCTGCAATCGTTCCATTGTCACTGAATTGTGTGCCATCGATCACACTTTGGTTTCATGAGAGACGCTCGCCGTGTGTGTGTGTGTGTGTGTGTTCTCTGCCTGCACAAACCCGCTCGCACGCACACACAAGCGCAAACTGCAAGGGGTGGTTTAGATCAGTGGGTGTTGTTCACACAGCATACTTGTAACTTGTCTCGTGCTGCTCACTTTTCACAATCGGAGTCTGCAGAGCTTTGGTGAGTTTTGATGGTCCAATGCTCACTCCCCAACCGTCCGCCTGTGAGCATGTCATGCACGCTTCCCGCGCGTGTCTGTGAGCCAGATCTTCCTTGTTTTGTGAGAGCACTGGGTGGGTGCTGTTGTGCCACCACGACCAGCTGTGCACCTGTTTCAGTGGCTCAATCAAGCCCTTGCCGCTTGGGGTCCATCACTGGCTCTGTGTGTGTGTATGTGGCGTTATGGCCCGTGTTCACTTGTCCTCCATTTGCTTTTCGTCATGCCTGTCGTCCCGACTCGTTCTGCCGAGACATTGTTTTCTTTTCACACACAGACACACACAGACACACCGCACACAAACACACACACACAAGAGGACACCGCAAGGGCAGACGGCAGTGCAGCAGCATGTTGAGTTAGTGATCCTGCTCTGCTTTCACTTGTTGTTTTTCTTCGGCCCCTGTTGTGTGTGTGTATGTGTGTGTGTGTTTTCTTCTTCTTTTGTTCTTTCTCTTTGTCATGACAGGAATGTGATCCTTGTCCGACAATAACCACACATGGCCGTGCATCTTTTTAACTTACGCCTTCATTGGGAACTTCAACTTCTCCTGTTCTCGCTGCAAAATACTACCACTTTTTGCGACTGGTCTTGTGTTTCTTCGACCCCCCACTTGTCTTTTGTTTCTTCCCCTTTTTGTCTCCCTTGTCCCCTTACGTCTGAATCGGCTCCCACCTCTTCTTCAGCTTGATCTTCTTCATCTGCTTCACAACGGCTTACGGCTGCTTCTTCGACTTGGTTCTGGTTCTTCTTCTGCTTCCGGTTGTGGGTCTCAGCATCCCGCCTTCGTTTGAAATGAACTGGTCGTGGTGACCACGGCGCGCCATAGCCCACAGCACCCCCCTCCCCCCTCTCCCCCCCCCCCCCCGCCTTATCCATGCACCCTGCACCCCGGTGTAGACAGTCGTCCACCTTTGGGCTCGGTGGCTTTTCTGCGTACTCTTTTGGCGCTCGTTCCTTCGTTTTCTTGTTTGCGTGCATCACCTTGCGTTCTGTTCGCGGCCTTGCCTCGTGGCCACCGAGCGAGCTCTCGGCACGGTCTGTTCCACATGACTTGAGTGGCATTTTCTTTCTCCTTCCCCCTCGGGGCTCTACTTTCCCCCAATTTTCCCCTGACTCTTCTTCCCGGTCGCCCTTGAGGCCCATCTGTAGCCAGCTCGGCCATTCTCAAACACATCTCCCCTCTCTCAACACGAGTGACACGCTGAGCGTGCCTTTAGTTATTGGTTGATTTCTCAACTGTTAGTGACCCCTTCTTCTGGACACATGTGTTGTTGGTTTTCCAAGTTGCATTTGACTTGCCGCATGCATGTGCCCCATGCCGATGAGGGTTTTTGGCTGCACAGGCCTCTGCACTTGTGCACTTGATGCCGCCTTTCTGACTTGCCGGCTCTGATCTCACCACTGGCTTGCCTTTTCCCTTTCCCTCTCTTGCAATCGCAGGACTGTGAAACATGTTGCTCAAGGCTCTGTCCTCCGCCTTCACGGCGGCACCGCGCCGATCTGTGCTGGCCTCGCCCTCGGTCCTGGCCATCCGTAACCTTCACCGCGTGAAGCACCGCTCGGAAATTGCCGATCCACGGAAATGCAACCGTGTGGTCATCAAGCTCGGCTCGGCCGTCATTACCCGTACCGACGAGTATGGCCTCGCTCTCGGCCGCCTCGCCTCTATCATTGAAGAGGTCGCCGAACTTCAGCGCCAGGGTCGTGAGGTCATCCTCGTCACGTCGGGTGCCGTCGCCTTTGGCCGTCAGCTCCTGGCCCAGCAAGATGCCCTGAGCCGCTCCATCCGCCAAACCCTCAAGAAGGGTACCTTTGGCAGCGGCATTGACCCTCGTGCCTGCTCGGCAGCCGGTCAGGGTGGCCTCGTGTCCCTGTACCAGGCCATGTTCAGCCAGTATGGCATTACTTGCGCCCAGGTGCTCGTGACCAAGAACGACTTCCGTGATCGCCGTACCCTGACCCACCTCAACGAAACCATGAATGCCCTTCTCAACATTGACGTCGTCCCTATCATCAACGAGAACGATGCCGTGTCCCCACCGGCTGAGGATGGCGCCGACCTGGACGGTGTCATTTCCGTCGTCGACAACGACTCACTCGCCTCGAACATTGCCAACCAAATGGAAGCCGACCTTATGCTCCTCCTCTCTGATGTTGAGGGTATCTACAACGGGCCGCCCAAGAAGGCCGGATCCCGCCTCCTCGAGCGCTTCGCTCCCAACGAGCTCGATGACATTTCCTTTGGCGCCGGCTCCAAGGTGGGCCGTGGTGGCATGAAGGCCAAGGTGGGCGCCGCCTGCTGGGCCTGGCACAAGGGTGTCGGCGTTGTCATTGCCAACGGCATGCGCCCCCACGTCATCTCCGAGATCCTCCAGGGCAAGCGCGTCGGTACCTTCTTCACCGATGCCATCTCCAAGTCTACTGATATCGAAACCGTTGCCAAGTCGGTCCGCCAGGGTGGCCGTGACCTCTCCGTCCTGCCCGCCCAGTCCCGCCGTGAGATTATTGAGCGCCTGGCTGACCTCCTCGTCGAGCGGGAAAAGGACATTATGGCTGCCAACCGCCGTGACGTTGAGGAAGCCCGTGAGAACAACACCTCCACCGCCCTCCTTAACCGCCTCTCCCTCACCCCCGCCAAGCTGCAGTCGCTTGCCGCTGGTCTGCGTCAGATTGCCGGAGATGCCGACCACCATCTCGGTCGCGTCGTCAAGCGCACCCAGCTGGCCGACGACCTCCTGCTGCAGCAGGAAACCGTCCCGATTGGCGTCCTTATGGTCATCTTCGAGTCACGCCCCGACTGCCTGCCCCAGGTGGCTTCCCTGGCCATTGCCAGCGGTAACGGTCTTTTGCTCAAGGGTGGCAAGGAGGCTTCGCGCAGCAACCGTGTCCTTTACTCTCTGGTCCGCGAAGCCCTCTCCCTCCACGCCAACCCCGACACCGTGTCTCTTGTTGAGTCGCGCGACGACGTCAGCGCCCTCCTTGAGCTTGACGGCTACATTGACTTGATCATCCCCCGCGGCAGCAACGACCTCGTCCGCAGCATCACCGAGCAAGCCAACGGCGTGCCCGTCATGGGCCATGCCGATGGTGTCTGCCACGTCTACCTTGATGCGGAAGCCGATCCTGAAAAGGCCCTGCGCGTGATTATTGACGCCAAGACCGATTACCCCGCCGCTTGCAACGCCATGGAGACGCTTCTGGTGCACAAGGACCTGGTTGAGTCGCCTACCTTCAAGTCAATTGTCACCGACCTGCGTAACGCCGGTGTTAAGATCAACATGGGTCCTCGCCTCTTTGACGCCATTGGCATCAGCGGCAAGCCCCAGACCGACTTCCACATTGAGTACGGAGAGCCCGAGTGCACCATTGAAATTGTTGACGATGTTGATGCCGCCATTAAGCACATCCATGCCAACGGCAGCTCGCACACTGAAGTCATCCTCACTGAGAACCAGGACACCGCCAAGCGCTTCCTTAGCAGCATCGACTCGGCTTGCGTCTTCCACAATGCCAGCTCGCGCTTCGCTGACGGTATGTCTTTCTGTGCATGTACCTTAACTTGATTTTCCTTTTATATCCCCCCCCCTCTGTGTGGTTATCTTCGATGTCCCTGTGACCCGTTCCTCTCACTTGCTTCGCTTCTGGTGCTTCCCGTTCTTGTTAGGTTACCGCTTTGGCCTGGGTGCTGAGGTTGGTATCAGCACGTCGCGCATCCATGCCCGTGGCCCCGTGGGCGTTGAGGGTCTGCTGACCACCAAGTGGAAGCTGTACGGTGATGGCCAAACGGCCAAGGACTTCTCCTCGGGCGAGAAGACTTTTTTGCATCAGAGCCTGCCTCTGCAAGAGTAACTTCTCTGCCACGCACAAGCGACCTGACTTTGGCCACCTTGCGCGTTGGGCAACATCGACCTGTTGTCTGATGTATGGCTGTTCTCCCCTCTCTTCGCGCCTTGGTTGGGCGCGCTGACGAACACGCAAGGACTTGGAAGACGAACAAGGAGTTGTTTTTCTTTGTGCACACGTGTTTGCTGCCTGGGGATTCTAAAGTGACGAAAGTTCCTTCTGGTCCCTATGTACAGCACACAAGCTAGCTAGTTACATGCGCAGATGACTCTTTGCAACTTGTTGTTTTGTTTGATTCCTCGATTTGGGGAGCTTTGTTTATGTTTGCTTTCTTATCGATCCATCTGAATTCATTATCTCATCTCTTACTACAAATTTCACAGCTTCAAGATTCATCTACGATTTTTCTCGTATTCTCTAGTCATGACGACAGAAGCCAAAAGGCACTTCTGGGACGCGTACTTGTCAGAAGCGGTCGGCCTGTCCACTCTCAGAAGAACTGCGATGGACAGGTTTTCGACGCCCACCGACCATGCGTAAGAGTTGGCCATAGCGTTCGGCTTCAAAGATCGGGCCTTCGCCGGACGGCGGGACTCCACCAGCACCACCCAACGGACGAGCCTCCGATGTGTGACGCAAGGCTCGGGCGGTGTTGTCGTTTCCGTCGCCGCGCGAGCTTCCGAGCAGCTCATTACGCTCATCCTCTTCATCAAGCGTGAGAAGCTTCGTTGGGCGCCCGCCCGCATGGTGGGCGTTATTGGTGAGCACAGTGGTATTGGAGAGGGATGTTTCCTCGATCTGGTTCGGGGTATTCTCGTCACTGGAGTGCTCCGGTGGGTCTGGGTTAGAAGGCGCCCCAAAGAGCATGGGCACGGCCACGGTTTGCAGCAACTTCTGGGTGATAGCTTGTGCGGCAGGCCCAGGCGGGGCTCGCGCGGTCAAAGGATAGTCGGTGGGGGAGGATGAGTTTTCGGACCCCTGGGGGGCGGGGGAGGGGGTTGACCGGCTCGAATCGGCTCCGCGAAATAGCTCGGGTGCGGGGGAAGTGGTGCCCTCGGCGGCTTGTCGCTCTTGTTCGGCACGAGCCAAGGCTTCAATGTCGCGCTTGAGCCAGTGAGCTTGGTCCGCGGTCAGCGGTTCGTGAGAGAAGCGACAGTCAGTTCGGTCACAGCCACCTGTGTGATAGAAGCGGCAGGGAAAGAGCGAGGGGTCGTGCGAATACAAGCAGGCATCCCCCTTCTTGCAATCGTTTGATAAGAAGAACTTGCATAGGTCTTGCTTGTGAACTTGTGGCTCGGCATGGGAAAAGGGACAGGCCTCGCCCTTTTGGCAGCGACCATGCTGATGGAACTGGCAGGGAACTGTACGCAGTCGCTCTTCCGGGGTGAGGGCGCGCCGTGGCACAGGTGCCCGACCGCGCGCCAGCAATTTAGGACACGCATAAATGTCATGGTCGGTGTCTTTCTTGCAGTAGGCACAGAAAGTATCCTTGCGGGGGGCAGCCAGGGCCGAGCTGGCTGCATGGGTGCGGCCAGCCTTATTCGCGCGCTTGGACCGGCTCTTTTTGGGTCGCTTGGAGCTGTTTCCAGCGTCAGTCTGGGGTGCGGCGGGACTGTTAGATGCTCGCTTCGCCCCGGGTGGCGGAAGCGCGGGCGGTGCCTCACATGCCGGCACCGATGTTGAGGCGACAGGGGCAAGGTCATCCATCAACGCGGCGACGGCGTCGCCAGCACCGAGGTGAGCAACTTCAGCCTGTGGTATCAAGGTTGACGCATGCTGCCGGTGAGTGGGCCAATGGATGGTCATGAGCCGGTGTTGACTTGGTTGAACCAGTGTAGCATGCACACGCGCACGGAGCCCGTTGACTGGGACGCATGAGGCGTGGGAGGGCGCGGCGGTAGAAGTAGCGGTGGGACCAGAAGGGGTCGTTGCAAGGGGCTTTGAGATGGAAGGCGTCGGTGTGGTGGCAGCGTGGCTATTAGTGGGCTGCGTCGTACCAAAGGCCTTCAGTCTGGGGCGCTGCTGTCCCAAGTTTGGTCGGGACTGGGCAGCGGGGGCGATGGAGTCAGAGGACAGGGTCAAGCGTGGCCGAGCGTGGCCGAGCGTGGCAGGCTTGGTGTTTGGTGGTGGCGGTGAAGCATCGATAGTCGGGCGCTTGGACATGGAGGCAGGTGCAACGTTGCTTGCTGATGGCTTTGCTGGCTTGGCACTGCGCGGGGTGACGCCATCCGCGTCGTTGGTGTTGGTGCATAGGGTTGGCTGGGCTGGTGCAGTGTTGAGCCGGGGGCGTTGCGCGCCCAAAGCAGCCGCGGGCTGACTGATCGCAGCGGCCGGTGCCAGCCCAGCTAGGCGTGGCCTGGTCCGACCTAGAGGTCGTGCCTCGGCCACATCCTTTGCTGCCTTTGCCGCCAAAGTACTCCTTGGGTTTTGCATCGGCTGACAGGGCTCTGAGGTGATGGCTGAGGCCAAGGAGGGCCGGCCCCGCCCAAGTTGAGTTGGCATGGGGCTGCCGGATGACGAGCCAGGACCGGTCGACGCTGTTACTTTAGACGGCTCACTCGGCGAGCTAGCCACCCCACCTGCCGATAGGCGCGGTCGGGTCTTTCCCAACCCCATTGCCATGCCTTTTGCGTGCGAGCTGCCGATTCGGACCTGCGCGACGTACGTTCGTGTGTGTGTATGTGTGTCGATTGAGAACGTCGTTCTCTGTAGCACCTCGGGATGCCAGAGGGTTGACTTGACAAGTTAATAGCACCCCTCGGAAATGGACATGCGCTTGAATGACAGTTAACAACAGTTGGTAGCTTCAGCGAAATTTTGAGAGAGAAGAGGGAGAGGGAATGAAAGAGAGAGAGAGAAAGAGAAAGAGTTTGGGAGAGGGAGAGAGTTTGGGAGAGAGAGAGAGCGAGTTTGAGAGAGAGAGAGAGAGAGAGAGCGACAAGAGAAAGAGTAGAGAGAGAGAGAGAGAGACAGAGAGAGTTTGGGAGAGTAAAGATAGAGAGAGAGCGATGTCAAAAGAGAGAGTTTTGAGAGATGAAGAGTTTAAGAGAGAATTTCAGAGAGAGAGAGAGAGAGGGTTCACTACCAAGATTCTTTGTTCCTGTTGACCATCTACTTTCTTCTGTTGCGAGAGCGCATCAACATGGCGGCGGCCGGGGGCAGTGAGGTGTTGCCGGCGTGTCCGGATAGCCTCATTACAAAGGCTCGGGATACTGTGATTCAGTTGAACCATGCTGATACTCGCTTCAAGAAGATTAGCACGCTGCTGAGTAACAACGGTACGTTGAGCTAGCCGAGGGTGTGTGCGCGTGGTGGAGCCGGCCAAGTCTTCTTGGGCCACATGCCCTGTCGTGCTTCCCCAACAGCATCTGTGGGGCGCGGGGAGGCGCGTTGAACCGCTCGCTGGCGTGCGCATGGGCTGGCGTATCATATTCTTGAGAGAGACATGCTTCTCACTGAGCCTGGTGTTGCTTTTTGTCATGCATGTGCGACGTGCTGAACCACAGATGTTTCGGGCAACAGCGAGCGTGACTACATCCCCGTGAAGCCAGTAGCGCCGCTCGAGCTTCTCAATTCGCTCGACCCAGAGCTGGTGGACCAAATTCAGCGTAGGCACTGTTCAGGCGCAACACTATCTGGGCACAGCCCACACCCGTAGTCCTGTCCATCCAAGCCATCATGGCCTGCTGCCTCATCCACGTTTCTGACATGGAAAATTCATGCGTGCGTAGAGGCACAAGCACAGAGCTTGACCGGTATTTTCCCCGAGGTCAACCGCGCTTGGCTGACGGTGGACTCTCACATTTACATTTGGGACTTTGATGATGGGTTAGCCACCTGTTACTTCCTGCCTCACCCTCAACCCTGCTGCCACTGCTCCCGGTGGCGCATGGGCTTGCGCATAGCACGTTTCGCTCACGTTTCATGGCATATTGCGCACGCTTGTTCAGCTCTGATTTGTGTGTCTACCGCGAGCTCCAAGAAGTCATCGTCGGCGTAGCTCTTGTTCGCCCCAAGCCAGGTTTGTGTTCTCGAGTAGGCTCGGCACCGCGAGTCTCTCGGGTTGCTTGATAGGGCTTTCGCGGCGTTGGAACTGACAACTTTCCTACGCGCTCTCTTTCTGAACTGCCGTGGTGGTGGCCCTTTCCATTTTAGGCGTGTTTGACGCCAAGATCCAGTACTTGCTGGCGCTGGCTACGCCACTGACAGTTTACTTGGTTGGTGTCGAGTTTACCGGCCGGCCCCACCCAACCATGCACGGCTGTCAAATGAATATGGACCCCGACGCCCTGCATCGCGCCTCCACCGACAACGTGGCCATGACTGCTTTGGTTGGCGGCCCCAACGGTCGTATTTTTATGGGGGGAAATGATGGCTGCGTCTACGAGCTGCTCTACGAGGTAAGCAGCGCTTCGGCCACCCACTCACGCCCTGAGCGACCGCTCACCCCTTTCACATGATCTGGCAGCGTGGCGATGGCTGGCTGTTTCGACGCAAGTGTCGCAAGATCAATCACAGTCAGGGCTACGTCAAGTACTTTTTGCCCTCGGTCCTCTCTTCGGTGTTTGCCGATAACACGGAGCAGATTGATCAACTGTGCTTTGATCCCTCCCGCAACGTGCTCTACTCGCGCACACGCAACTTCATCCAAGCCTTTGTACTTGAGGAAGGCGGCTTGCGCAAGGCTCAGACCCTTTATGCCGGCCAGGACCGCCTTGACGCTTATATCAAGGTCTGTTTCTGTACTCTGGTTCTCGCAGCTCTCGGATCGACTAAACTTGGGGGCTCTGTACAGCTGCATGTACTGGTGGCATAGTCCTCATGATATCACCACGCCGTGTGTGCTTGTCAACACGAACCATCCACATGATGCGGTGGACTGTCCCCTCTATCCTCAGCACAACCATGGTCAGATTATCTACATTACACCAGTGCACGCAGAGGACTCCAATGCCAAGATTGGCATCGTCGCCGTCACTGACAAGGGTGCGTCTTGAATGAGTGTATTTTTTTTCCCATAAACTTTTTTGCTCCACGCCTTTGTGCTTTTTGCGCAACTGCTTTGTTGGACAAACGGGGTGGCAGTTTCTGAACTGTGCTCATGGATACTGGTATGGTACGGGCTAAACGTGATTCATCTCTTAGGCGCCCGTATCTACTTTACCACTCGGTTCTCAGAGCAGTTCACCATCAACACGGGTTTCAATGCCATGGCGACCGAAGCGCGTTATGTCCGCGTTCTAGGCGTTGCTTCAGGGGTGGGCGCAAGCGATGTCCAGGTTCAACGGGCATGCTACTCTCAAGGCACGCTGGTCTTGGCTGTGCGCCACTCGCAAGGCCACCGCATCCTTATGATCACCCCACGGCTTTACGAGCTGGCCGTTTGCCTCGACCTTTTTACGCGCAGCCGCAAACATGTTCGTGTTTCATGCTGTCTTGTCTCCCCGTGCTCTTGCGCACTGCCGTGAGCCTCTTCTGTTCCTTTGTTCACGTGATTATGGATTGGTTGCGATGTTGTTTTCCACCCGACCGGGCCCGTTAATGCAGACACCAAGTCTTCGTGAGGAGGTGACGACATATGAGTTTGACTCGGCTTGCAACATCCTGAGCATCGCCAAGGTACACAATGTGCATCTATCTTTGCTCGTCGGGCGTAGGATTACCCGCACACAGACCAGGCTGGTACAGGACAATGCACTCACATTTTCATGTGGTTTTGCTGATGACAGCGGGAGCGTCGCGAAAGCTATGCACCCGAGTTCAATCCACTCGTTACTCAGCATTTGCCCACGCCAGAGCTCGTGTTTCTATCGTCAGTGGGAACTTGGTCCTTGCGCGTCGCACGCCCGGTGGAGAAGCTGCGGGCTCGTCTTTTGGATCGCTCCTTGCCCGAGTCGACCCTGGGCCAATTTTTCGAGCCCGACACGGGCATCGGAGCTGCTGGAAGCTCGCTGCGCACGGTCTCCTATGATCGTCTGGTGGATCCTCGCGGTCAGGACCGAGGCCAAACTATGGATGACGAGGAGCGCACCAGCCTCATTCTGTCAGAACAAGTGTTTCGTCGTGAGGCTTGTGCCTCAGCACTGGTTCTTGCCGCTGGCATTCACAATCCCGACGTTGGTACGTTCTTATCCTGTGAGACTTGTTGACGGTATCAGGATTCGCCTCGAGTTACAGTCAAAGAGACAACGAGAGAAAATCAAAGGGGAACACACCTTCCCGCCATGGGGTGTTTGATATGTCGTTTATTCTCCTTTATCCATTCACGATTTGCTCACGCTGCCTCAAATGTCGTCAACCGTCAACAGGCGCGGTGCAGAGGGCAGCCATTCAGCTGCTGAAGCGCCAAGGGGGCAGTCCATTGCAGCTCAATACGGCCCCGACTTCATCCAGTGCCACTTCGATCGGTGTCGCGGCTGGAACTTCATTCGTACGTCTGACTACGCGCAAGAGGCATGAGGAAGGTTGTTGGCCTTGGGAAGCGTACATGTGGGGTGTCACATGGGCGCCGGTATCGCAACTCAAGCCCTTGGTAACTTGTTGTTCCGTGATATGTTCTTGAACCGATTGGGTGTCGCAGGTGCTGCATTCGGGTCTTCATGATGCCGCCGCGCAGTTCTTTAGCCGCCTTGTTCGGGAGATCTGGACGGATCGTATGGTGATTAGCCGCAGCAACACGCCTGCGCTGTATGCCAAGCATCGCCTGGCCACACTGGAACAAGTGAGCGACGGCATTGGCCGTCTGCTGACGGCTTTTGCCACCATCTGTGGGGCTGACTTGGATACGGTCGGACGCTACCTGGCCACCGGCGTGGAGGATGCACAAGGCGAAGAGGTGCGCTCGCTCTATGCGCTCTACTCGGTAATGCAGATGGCCAATGAGGCTATCCAGTTGTGGTACATCTTCTGTGAGGAGCCGCGACGCTTGCCCGACGTGACGGCGCACCTGACGCCCGCTGAGCGTGAGCGTCTCAAGGCCTGTGACTTTTGCACATTTGCTTCAAGCGAGGATGGCGAGCAGCTGGCCAAGTCGATGATCGAGAAGCTTCTGGCGCAGATTGGTCAGGGCAGCTCAGAGGGCCACATCAATCACACCAACATGTGTCAACGCCTGCACGACTGTGCCCCATCTTTCTTCCGGTTGGACGACAAGCTGCGCGCCGAGGCCCTGGAGCTTTTGGGCTTGGCCGCGGTGGGCGATGGAAACCGCAAGTTGCTGGACGAGGCGCTGAAAATCTTTTTGGATGTGCAGCGTCGCTTTGAGACAACCGAGGAGCTGGAGCAACTGACCAACAAGTTTGTTGCACAGCAGGCCTGGGAACAGGCAACGCGATTGGTGTTGGGTGCGGTGCGCATTCCCCGCCTGCACGCCCGCCGGCACGCCGGCCTCAAGGCCGACGTTCAGTTTGATGCAAGCGTGCTCCAGGAACGCCAGCGCTGTCATGCCGCGCTGGTACACCCGGCAACTGGCGTGCTCAGTCATTTGTACGCAGCCATTCAACAAGCCGAGGGCGAGGCTCAGGCGCGGCTACGGGCTGCCCTGGACAAGATCTTCCGCTTGGTGTTGCTGGCCGACGATGAGTTGCTCGAGTATGCGCTCTTCGACTGGCTCTTGGCCAAGCACGAGGACACTTGGCTTGTCGAGCTCGAGTCACCGCGAGTTGAGACGTATCTTCAGGAGCGCCGCAAGCAGCTGGCAGACGGCGGACTCGCCGTGGCCGAGCAATCGGCATTGCGCGAATGCGAGGAGCTTTTGTTTCGTCACTATCGCCACCGCCAGCGCTTCGCAGATGCGGGTCGCCTGTGCGCTCGCCTGGCAGATGCCGACTTTGCAGATTTGACTCTCGAGGATCGGCACAAGTTTTTGGCGTCGGCCATCAAAGCGCTGGAGGCGGCACATCCTCGAACGGCCCAAATCAGCGAGTGGCTCCGAGAGCTGCTCGATCGCCGTGAGGTGGCGCAAATTCAAGTGCACATGTGCGAGCGGCTGCGCCAGTTGCCGGAGGAGCGTGCCTTGAGTCCAGATGAGTTGGCGCAGGTGCAAGCCGATCTGAAGACGCTGAGCACGCGACTCTTCCCATTGGAAGACTTGTACGAGAATTTTGCCGTGCCCCACAACCTGCACGAGTGCATTCTGGCCATGTTGCACGTCGCAGGCAACCTGCAGCACTTGGAACACGTGTGGATTGACGTGATTGAGGACAAGGCCCGCATTGCGCTGGCCTCTGTTGAGCGGGCGCAAGTTTTGCAGGCGCTGGCCTATGAAGTGGCGCGTATCATCGAACCTTACCATCAACATGGTGCAAGCGTCCCTCTTCGTACGTTTCTTGATCAGATGCGTTGTTGCCTTTTCGTGTTCTTTTTTTTTTTCTCTTGTCTGCTTTTTATTGTCTTCTTTTCGGGATGGTCTTGCTTTTTCCCTTTTGTACATGTAATAGTTGTAGCGGGTTGAGGGGTTGGTGTGGTCAGCTCAACGGCATGTATTTTGGTTGCGTTTTTAGGTACCATTGTGCGGCGGTTGGAAGAGTTTGCAGCCAAGTTGTTGCACGATCGTGATTTGGTCAATGACATGGTGGTGGCAGAAGCGCTACACGAGGTGGCTGGCCTGTCTTGGGCCGAGTTGTACGAGGTGTATGCTGGACTCTGCAAAACCCAGGTCGGTCCGAGTTACTCTGCTCCTATTCAACTTGATGAAGATCCCAAGCGTTCAATGAGAAGACTATCCTCCTTTGTGGCTCATGCGCTTGTGTTTCTTTCTCAGGACCAATATCACTGGATTCATTTGGGTCGACACCTGCATCTTCTCAACATTATCTGCACGATTCTGCACCGATGGCGCGAGGCAGAGCAATCCGTGCCGGGCCAACGTCCCTCGTATGTATCGAAACGAAAAACGTTGCTTGCGTGCTTCTTTTAAAGCGGTTTTGTCGCGCATTGGTCGCCTGACCCACTTTGGATTTGACCATTCTTTTTTTGCTGTAGGGGGACTCTGCGAGCTGTGCTGAGTCAGGATTTGGCCGGTTACAAGGTCGAGGCCAAGCGTTTGGAAAGCCAGGAGCTGATGCAGCGTCTGGCTGCGCTCGAGGGCTTTTAGATTCCTTCGGCTGCTGCCCTAATAGGCGGACCCTCATGCTTCGCTTGCTTGAGAAGAAGAAACCGCGCACCAGAGTTGACCAGTCAAAAAACCAGAACAATTCATCCAATAAGACACGGGGTCCTGTCTTTGGTTCATCTTGTCGGATTGGTTCATCTTGTCGGATCGCCTTCTTTGTGTCTCCCATGCCAGTGTGTGTGTGTGTGTGGTGGTGGGGAGTGTCAGAGGAAAGAGAAAGTACTTCTGGTATGGTAGCAAGAGGACGAGACGTGTAGAAATAAAAAAAAACGAAAAGTGGATTGTTTAAGCAAACATCCAAAGCTTTTTAATGATCCAACAAAAACGGGACTGCATACAATGGTGAAGAAGCATAGAGGTGCTTAGAAGCACATTTACTTCTTGCGGGAGTCGTAGCAGATGACGTTGCAAAGTCCGACCATGAAGGGGACCTCGTCGTCGCAGGGGAGAGCGCAACGGGTGTCGAAGCACAGGCAGGCACCGGTGGACTTGATGCAGCCCTTGATCTCGCCCATGGAGCAAGACTGAGCGCCGTGGCAGCCTAGAGAGAAGAAGGAAAAAGGAAGTTCGGTGAGAGGTGACGAGAACAAGCTTGATCGGATTGCAAGTCTTTGAGAACAAAGAAGATCTCATCATGTGGTGGTGGTGTCTTGCCAAACCACATCAACACGAGGTTTGACGGGTGGTCGTAACTTACAGATAACATCGTACTCAGTGATGGCGGAGCACTCGAACTCCTTCAGGGAGCACATCTCGCAGCAGCAAGCTGAATGCAAGGGGGATCATCAGGGCACAACGGATATACGTGAGTTGTGTGTGGTGGGGTTCACATGTGATCGCCATCGACAACAAGGCAAGACAAGACAAGAGGAGGGTGTAACAGCGGCAGCCGCTCAGAAGACAAGGAAGGGCAGCGAAG
This sequence comes from Monosiga brevicollis MX1, assembly GCF_000002865.3. Classification (NCBI taxonomy): domain Eukaryota; class Choanoflagellata; order Craspedida; family Salpingoecidae; genus Monosiga; species Monosiga brevicollis. The sequence continues at coordinate 2,608,076 of NW_001865039.1, read as the reverse complement.
CGAGGTCGTACCGTAGAAGATGAACTTGAGGTCATCGACCGCGGGAGGCTTGTAGTCCATGGTGTCGGTTTTGGGGGGGAGAAGAAAAGCACACGGAAGGACGTAAAAGGAGAACGAGTGTCGCGAAAAATGAGCGATCGCGCGGGGGTTGAAAAGCGCAAGAGCGCAAAGGGCGGAAGGGCAGAAGAGGGCGGAAGGGCAAGGGGGACTGTGGAGAGGTGGGGGAAGCGGCAGGTGGGGCGGGGTGCGATCGAACGAGGAGAAACAGTAAGGCTGAAGAGGTACGTGCGATCCAAGTTGGACTGTGGGGCCAACAAAACAAAGGAAAAAGAGCAAAACAAAGCGAATTGGTCAAACAAACGCGTGTCTGTGTGTGTGTGTGTGTGATGGGGTTTTCTGTTGTTAGGTGGGAAACGCCCACCTTTTGGCACACACACACACACACACACACACAGTGGCTTTTTGCGCAACATGGGAGGAGGTCGAGTAAGGTAAGGGGGTTAAGGTAACGTCAGTGGCTTGGTGCAAGGGTGGGCTGGTATGGGACACGGGATTCGGTAGGTTACACTTGGTCACACTCTGGGCCCATCACGCCCCCTTCTCCATGTGCACCTCTTTTTGTATTGGTGGAGGGATAAAAATAATGGTAACGTAATTACCAGGCCCATGTTTGCTTTTCAACCACACCATCAGCCAATTCTTGGACCAGTGGAAACACCGAAACAGAACAGTGTCATCAATTAATAAATCTTGTCCTCGAAAAGTTGGACGTGTTGTGCCATTTCCCAGCACCGGACTGTGTCCCACACCGGTGTGTTGGTCTATAAGGGGCAGTAGTGGTAGATCGCCACACCGATCATTTGGCATGTCAATCATCCTTCCCACATACTTTTGCTTGTTTCTGGGTGACTGAACAAAAAAGTAAAATACATTATCAAGGAGGTGTAGCGATGACGCAATTGGATGAATTTCTCGTTGGCTCGGGCTCGGCCCGGTGATGGCAGTGCTCACAACACACATGACATGCACACGCACGGGGAAGGAAGGGAGAGACTGGGCCTGCAACAAATAAGAAGCGCATGGGGAGGGCTCATGCAAGCCCCCAAGTCACCGCACTGCCCCTTCAGGAAACAACAAAGACACAACAGTTGATAGCAAAACGTGATTCAAACACCCAGCGCACAGGCGCACACCAAGCTTCACACCAATGCCAGGGGCCCGAGGCTCGAGCCCGACAAGGGTGGAGAATTTGGACGCCCAGGGCATCGACGTTACGCACCCTTCTCAAAGACCAGGTTCGGTGACCCATTCACCCTCATCGTCGCTGGCATCGCTGTCACTCGGCGCGGCCGCGTCGGCTACCTTGGCCTTTTTGGGAGGCGAGGGCTGAGCCGAAGCCGATGGCGTCTTGGCTGCGGTGGGTTTGGTCGGCCGGTCCTTGAGTGCACGCTTGACCACCTATGACGGCGAGATGTCGTGCATGTGAGGGGAGTGGGTGTGGCACGAGGTTCCTGCAGTCTGAAGTCTCCTGCGTTCTGTGTGTGTGTGTGTGTGTGTGTGTGTGGGATGGCGGCTTTGTTTGTTTGTTTGTGTTGGTTGGCGGGCCGAGAAGACCTACCTTGCCCGTGCCCGTGGTCGGGGCATTGGTGCGTTTGAGCATATGAAAGGGCTTGGGCTCGTCTGCACGACTCATCAGTTCGGCCTCAATGTTCTGATTGATGGCCTTGTTCAGTTTCTGCCAGCATCGACCATCAGCAGTGCCTTGAGTGTGGTGCAAGCACGTGTAGAGGTAAGATCGAGTCTGCACAGGAGGCATGGCCGACGTACCACGGTGGTCTTGAGCTGGTGTTGAAGCTTCGTATTCTTGGGCTTGATTGTCATGCCTAGACGAACATCTCTTCATCAGCCTGATCGTCGACCGGGGGCACGTCAGAGTTGAGAGGGTCATGCTTGGGTGGGGGAAAACATACCGCCCTTGCGCGTCGTTTTGGCTGCACGACGAGCTTGGTGAACGCGATTCTTGCCCGCAGCGGCCTTGAGACCCTTGGCGCCCCCCTGCGCCATCGCTGATGGTGTTGAAAGGAGAAAAAGGAAACCACCACGCGGTTGTGCGCGTTCGTGTGTGTGTGTGTGTGTGTGTGTGTGTGTTGGAAAGAACTGCTGACATTTGGCACTTTTTCTTGTTGTTGCAATTTTGTCAGCGACAAATAACGATTCCAACGTCACCGTGATCATCTCATCACACACACATCAAACACGGACGATCCCCCTCCCCGTGTTGACATCAGACCAACGCACGGAGCCGAAAGAGCCGAGGGGTCTCCAAGGGGAGGCGAGGGCACCGTTGGGGGAGACAAGCATGGGGGCCCAGCCCCGCAGACACTTGCTAGTCGGGTGAGTAGTTGAGGGCATGTTGGCAGCGCGGTGTGTCGGGACGCCCGCTCTGGCTTTTTGATTCGCCCCAGGTAAGGCATTGATGACAGCATGCTGCTTATACGGGGAGGCGGGAAGCGCCCGAGGCCCAGTCTGCCGCCTAAGAGCCATGGTCAGCAGGTTCGTGCAATGAGTTTGGTGAGCGCTGAGAAGGCGGCCATGGACTGAAGTCGCCTGGTGGGCAGGCTGATTTGACGTACTTGGCGCACAAAGGGCACGTAAAAGATGACGTTGAGCCCAGGGACGCTGCGCAAAAAGTTGATGATGGTGGGCAAAAAGTCGCTACGCAGAACAACACGGGTGAGCCCGGCGCGGAGAACATGATGCCAAACCACGATGAAGACAGGAACGAGGGGGCACGTGGTTGGTGGGTGGATAATGGCCGTACCCGAAGAGATAATATAGGCCCACCAGCTCCAGCAGCATGCCCAGGAAGGGGCTCAGCCACAGAACCAGGAGAATGCCACCGAAAAAGCAAACGGAGCCCTTTGGGGATTACACGGTCCAGTGGTGGCGACATCGTGCAGGGCGGTCAGCGCAGATTGCAATCGGCATCAAATGTTGTTTCACGAGCCGATGATGCGATTTGGGCAAGGCTGTGTACCTTGATTTTGCTCGGGGTAAACTGGAAGAAAAAATTAAAAGTGTTCTGGACACCGATGAGAAGGGACAGGCCGGCTAGGAAGAGAATGTTGCCCATGGCCAAGAGGCTCGAGTCGAAAAACAGGAGCATGCCCAGGAAGAGAAAGAAGACGCCAAAGCCCGTGAGGCCGATGCCAATCTCTACCAGGGCCGAGGTTATCGGAGAGAGACCAGGATGGCATTTGAGCGTGCGGGAGCGGCCAGCAAGGGGACGGGTGGGACTGCGGGTGTCAGAGAGACGCACTCTGTAGGTCGGTAAGCTCAAGCATGGTGTCGATCTAGCAGGCTTGGTCAGCCCCACGTCCTGCACAGAGCATAGCAAGCGAATGCATCAGCGTCGGGGTGACACGAGTACGAGGTCTGGTATGAATCAAGCAGGCTGCACACAGTCACCTGGTGTTTCGAGTCTTCTGTGCAGCACTTGGCGATGCGAAAATGAAGGTGGCGGTGCTGCTTTTGCTGGGAGCGCGAAAAAAAGGACATTAGATTTGCCCAGTGAAGGTAGAGTGAGCCTCTCCAGCATCCAGGGGGTAGCCAAGAGGCTGTGGCGAGGGGTGGGCTGAGGGTTGTGGCGCCTTTGCAGCGTCAATCAACTGCGATAAGGAACTTTTGATTTTTTTTGGATCATTGGGTGCGTCCGCACTCCAAGAAGATTGTTGTCAACACCTGTTTGGTACAAGTGGGTGACGATTTGGTTTCAACACCTGTTGGCAACAAAACTGTCGCCCAGACTCGCAGATTGTGCGACTTTGACGCCAAGTGTGTCGGTTGTCACGCTACAGCCAACGGTCTCGTCTCAAAAAGGATTTGTTTTGGTTCATCGTAACTGTCAAGTCACACACACTTGGTGTAACTCGCAAGGCAAGGGGGTCGTATTGGGTGTGTGGGTTTGCATCAGGCGTCCAAACCCCTGCCAGGCTCAACCTCGAAACAAAAGAACGGTGTTGTCGTCCTTTTTTAACCCACACCAACAAAGGTCCACCACGATGATGAACACGAACGAACTTGGTGTGGGGAAGGGGATCACGTGCAGCCGAGTGGCAGCCTCCGAGAGAGAGAGAGAGAGCGAGAGAGAGAGAGAGAAGAGAGAGAGAGAGAGAGAAGAGAGAGCGAGAGAGAGAGAGAGAAGAGAGAGCGCATCACCAAAATGCCTTTGTATGAGACCCAACCCTCTCTGTGTAGGAGAGAGAGAGAGAGAGAGAGAGAGAGAGAGAGAAAAAAAGAGAGAGAGAGAGATGTGCGGACCACCATGTGTTCGTGGCAGCCGGGGGGGGTCAGTGATGATGGGGGTGCCATCGGGCGCGTGTATGGGTGGTTCGTGCATGGTGGAGGGCGGCATTTTTTCGAGTGAGCTGGTCTTGTGATCGGCAGCCTCCTATCTGACGCTCACGTATCTGCTCTTGAGGAGGAACGGCGTGGCTTACCCCCGCCCAACCCAGCGTAAGTCCGGCACCTGCAGCAGCTCCGAGGTCTCCCTCCGCTGCCGCTGCCACCACCACCAGACAGACCCGCCTCCACAATCGGCACCTTGCAACGCTCACTTGGGCCTTGGCCTTGAGTTGTTCAACCCGATCGCGCACTCTCGACACACCACGACCGGTTCCTCAAACTCTGCTCCCCAACCCAC
>NW_001865039.1:2576586-2603146 GCF_000002865.3 Monosiga brevicollis MX1 | reverse complement strand
AACCCCCCCCCCCCCCCCCCCCCCAGCATGCTTTCCTGCCTCATTCCCCCTCCTCCTTCCCAACGACAACCCCACTTGCCCGCTGTCACTGACCGATCACGATTTCTTGTTCTCTTTCCACATTGCCTATCGCTCGTATTTCGCCCATCTCGTTCAGTGGCTCGTTGCGAAGCACACGGCATTTTTTTTAATTTCTCATCTCGTGCCTGCCGCAAGCAGGCCAGCGAGCTCTCTTGGCCACTGGTCGACCACTCATCTTGCCTGCGCCTTGCCCCCCGCCCCCCGCCCTCTTGGATTCGGCCATGCCCCCAGCTCCAACGGTGCATCGATGATCGATTCCGTTACAAGTCGCTCCGCCCAGCTTGGTCGCGTGCTTCCCTGCATCGAGGCCAACACGGGCTCAACCAAAGAAGACTACATCTACGTCTTCGTCTTCAAGGCCAGAGGCAACCGATAGATCCCTGATCCATCCTCCAGCCCTTTCCGTTTCAACTTGCTTTTATCCCCCTACCCTTCCCGACTGTACTGGGTGAGTTGTTTTTTTTTTTTGTAAGGTGCCAAAACCAAAGGTGAAGGTCCCCGCTCCTGCACGTGCACAACTTGCAAACCGAATTATGCATCGCACCTCATCACAGCAACTTTTACTTCCTTTAGAAGCGCGCATCCGCCAAAATGCGCTTCCTGGCAACACCGCTCGTCTTGCGGTTTGCCGCTGCAGCTCTCCGTCGTCCCGCGGCTGCGGCATCGCCAGGTACTACTCCCGCCCAATCTCAGCTGCACCGCTGAGCAATCTGAGCAATCTACAGTCGAGTTTTGGTGATGTTCATTCATTTCTCCCTCACTGTATGGCCCTGTTCCTTGATCCGGCATTGTGTCCTCAGCTTATTTGCAGGCGGCCACCGTGTCCAGCAGTCGTCGTCAAGTGCCCATGCAGCTTGTCCTTGAGGACGGCACCGTTTTTGTACGTCCTCGTCTCTGCCTTTTTTTTTTTTTTTTTTTTGTGATGTACACAAATCAGCTGTCACTTGTTTTTTTGGTGGTGCATCCGCTTATTTGCTTGTTCGCTCATTTGCCAACGCACAGAATGGCTATTCCTTCGGCTCCACTAAACCCTCCACGGGTGAAGTTGTGTTCAACACGGGCATGTCTTCTTACCCCGAATCTCTGACCGACCCATCCTACCTCGGACAAATCCTGACCTGCACCTACCCACTCATCGGTAACTTTGGAGCTCCAAGGTACACAAGTCGCTCCTCTAGACCTTGCCCAAATGCACCGTCTCGTACCGATATTCACCAACTCGGGACCATGCACCGCCTTGTCTATCTCATTGCACAGCTACGAAAAGGATGCCCTCGGTCTTTACAAGCATCTCGAGTCTGGCCGCATTCAGGTCTCCGGCCTCGTTGTTTCCGATTACTCTGAGCAGTACAGCCATTTTGAAGCCGTTCAATCCCTCCACGACTGGTTACACAAAGAAGGTGCGCACCTTGCCAACGCTCTGCTCAATTATTTTTTCAATCTCCCCTGCCTCCATGCCAGGCATAAAAACACAACCTGGGCTCATCATACCAGCTTCTCATCATAATCCTCATTCTCAACTGCCTATGGCTCGCCTCTTTGTCAGGCGTTCCCGGTATCTGTGGCATTGACACCCGTGCCTTGACCAAAAAGATTCGTGAGCATGGTAAGCCACGGGTAGCCTGCGTACCCCCCCCCCCCCCCGGCCCGTGTCTTCCATGTGCCCCCACCCCATTCGCCTCAATCACCGCAATTCATCCTCACATTGCTTTTTTTTGTCGGAACTGCCACCAGGCGTTATGCTGGGCAAGATTGTACCTGCTGGTGCCGACTACGTTGTCAACTTTGAGGATCCCAACAAGCGCAACCTGGTCGCTGAAGCTTCGCGCAAAACAGCCCAGACTTTTATGCTCGAGGAAGGCTCGGACGTCGACATTTTGGCCGTTGATTGTGGCATGAAAGATAACATCATCCGCCAGCTCGTGCAGCGCGGTGCTCGTGTCAAGGTCGTGCCCTGGAACCATGATATTTCCCAGGAATACTACGATGGCCTCTTCTACTCCAATGGACCCGGTGATCCGGCCATGGCCACCGAGACGATCAACCACCTGCGAAATGCTCTCAAGCAGGACAAGCCCATCTTCGGCATTTGCATGGGCCACCAGCTCCTGAGCCTTGCCGCTGGCGCCCAATCCTACAAGCTCCCTTTTGGTAACCGTGGTCAAAACCAACCCTGCATCAACCTCGAGGACCGTCGTTGCTACATCACTCCGCAGAACCACGGCTATGCTATCGACGCCGAAACGCTGCCCGAAAACTGGGAGCCCCTCTTTGTCAATGCCAACGATGGCTCGAACGAAGGCTGCAAGCACGTCTCCAAGCCTTTCTTCTCCGTCCAGTTCCACCCCGAGGCCGCAGGTGGCCCCCAGGACACCGGCTTTCTTTTTGATCGCTTCCTCAGCCTCGTCCGTCAGTCCAAGGCCAAGAGCCCTGCCCTCTCCATGCCCATTGGGCCTTCCCTGGCATCGGGCAAACCCCTGGACGCCACCCTGCCCTCCCACACCGACCTCAAGTTCCCATCTGCTGCCGTCATTGCCTCCTACCCGCCCCTCAAGAAGGTGCTCATTCTGGGCTCAGGCGGCCTTCAGATTGGCCAAGCCGGCGAGTTTGACTACTCAGGATCCCAGGCCATCAAGGCTTTGAAGGAGCGCAACGTTCAGAGCATCCTGATCAACCCCAACATTGCCACCGTTCAGACAGCGGAAGGTCTGGCCGATCAGGTGTACCTTTTGCCGGTTATTCCAGAGTTTGTGCAGAGCGTTATTGAGAAGGAACGCCCCGATGGCATCTTCCTCCAGTTTGGCGGCCAAACCGCTCTCAACTGTGGTATTGAGCTCGACAAACTGGGCATCCTGAGCCATTACGGCGTGCGCGTTCTCGGAACCTCGGTGTCCTCCATTATTGCCACGGAGGATCGCGACATTTTCGCTGCCAAGCTTACCGAAATTGGCGAGCGTATTGCTCCCAGCATTGCCGCCACCTCCACCGAGGCGGCCATTCAGGCTGCCCATGAGATTGGTTATCCCGTCATCGTGCGTGCTGCCTTTTCTTTGGGTGGCCTTGGCTCTGGCTTTGCCCATGATGACGCCCAGCTCCGCACCCTGTGCTCGCGCGCCTTCAGCTCCTGCCCCCAGGTTCTGGTTGAAAAGTCCCTCAAGGGTTGGAAGGAGATTGAGTACGAGGTGGTCCGCGATCAGTATGACAACTGCGTCACCGTTTGCAACATGGAGAACTTTGACCCCCTTGGTATCCATACTGGTGATTCGATCGTTGTTGCCCCGTCGCAAACCCTCTCGGACAAGGACTATCACCTGCTGCGCTCAGCCTCCATTCGCGTCGCCCGCCAGCTGGGCATTGTCGGAGAATGCAACGTGCAGTTCGCGCTCGACCCCTTGTCGCGAGACTATTGCATCATCGAGGCCAACCCGCGTCTCTCCCGCTCCAGTGCGCTGGCCTCCAAGGCCACTGGTTACCCGCTCGCCTTTGTGGCCGCCAAGCTGGCCATGGGGGAGAATTTGGGCGACGTTCGCAACTCGGTCACGGGCACCACCACCGCCTGCTTCGAGCCGGCTCTCGACTACGTTGTGACCAAGGTGCGGGCGAGCGTCCCCAGTTCTTGGTCCACTCATGATGTGCCGCAGAGTCCTTGGCAGTCGGTACGATGCTCACACATGCCCTTTACCCCGGCCTTAGATTCCGCGCTGGGATCTGAAAAAGTTTAACAACGCCAGCCCCATCCTTGGCTCTGGCATGAAGTCGGTTGGTGAGGTCATGGTACGTAGTGGCTGTCGTCCTGGTCCCGACGGCTTGTTTGTGGCCAACCCACACATGTCTGATCTTTTGCCGTGCGCTGTACCCCACGATTAGGCAATTGGTCGCTCCTTTGAAGAGTCGTTGCAAAAGGCCGTCCGCATGGTCGATCCGTCCCTGGACGGCTTTGAGCCCAAGGCCTCCAATGATCTGCTCGAGTCATTGAGCGTGCCGACCGAGTCTCGTCTCTTCTCTGTGGCCGAGGCGTTTCGCCAGGGTTACACCGTCGACCAGATCTATTCTCTGACCTTTATCGATCGCTGGTTCTTGTACAAGTGTAAGAACATCTTTGACATTGGCATGGAGCTTGAACAGCACAGGTGCGCACAAATTCGTCTTTCACTTGATGCATTGCTCGTGGCGTCCTTTGGGCCCGCGCATCTCGGAAACACGCACTGTACCGATGCATGCCTGCTCAACGGTCCCCCTGACTTGCCATCTGTCCCTGTCGTTCACCTTGTGTTCTGTTTTCCTGTGGTTTAGCCTGAGTGATCTGCCTGAAGACCTGCTTCAAGAGGCCAAGAAGGCTGGCTTTTCCGACAAACAGATTGCCAAGCGCATCGGAGCGTCTGAGCTTGCCGTTCGTGAAAAGCGCAAGGTTTGTTCGGTGAATGGTCCATCTTTGCTTGACGGGATTGAATGAGCTAGCCTGCTGCTGCTTTTGGGCCAGTGTGACTGACACTTTGTTCGCGTGTTTTCTACATCATTACAGGCGGCCAACATCGTGCCCTCGGTCAAGCAGATTGATACCTTGGCCGCTGAGTTCCCGGCGCAAACCAACTACCTCTACACCACCTATCACGGTACCGAGGATGATGTTGATTTTAATGAGCACGGTACCATGGTCCTGGGCTCGGGTGTTTACCGTATTGGTAGCTCTGTTGAGTTTGACTATAGCGCCGTTCAATGCATTCGTACGCTTCGTGACCTGGGCAAGAAGACGATCATGGTCAACTACAACCCTGAGACCGTGTCCACCGATTATGACGAGAGCGACCGCTTGTACTTTGAGGAGCTCTCTCTTGAGCGCGTCCTGGACATTCACGACAAGGAGAACGACTCGGGCGTCGTCGTCTCGGTCGGCGGTCAAATTCCCAACAATTTGGCCATGCATCTGCACGAGCAGGGCATGCAAATCCTCGGTACTCATCCCGAGAACATTGATCGCGCCGAGGATCGCGACAAGTTTTCCAAGCTCATGGACGACATTGGTGTGGACCAGCCTGCCTGGCGTGAGCTGACCAATTTGGCTGAAGCCGAGGACTTTTGCAACACTGTCGGCTACCCGGTGTTGGTGCGGCCCTCGTACGTGCTCAGCGGTGCTGCCATGAATGTGGTGCGCACGCCCGAGCAGCTCGATCGCTATCTTCGCGAGGCGGCCGAGGTGAGCCGTGATCACCCCGTGGTCATTTCCAAGTTCATCCAGGGCGCCCGCGAGATTGAGCTGGACGCCGTGGCACAGAAGGGCGAGGTGGTGGCATATGCCATTGCCGAACACGTGGAGCAAGCCGGTGTGCACTCGGGTGATGCCACTTTGGTCCTGCCGGCACAGGACTTGGAAGATAACATTTTCCAGGGTATCCTCGAGTCAGGCCGCAAGATTGCCGCTGCCCTACAAATTTCCGGCCCCTTCAACGCCCAGTTTATTGTCGAGGACTCTGGCGCCATCAAGGTGATTGAGACCAACCTCCGTGCCTCGCGCAGTCTGCCCTTCTGCTCCAAGGTCATGGGCATTGATTTCGTGGATCGTGCCACTCGCATCTTCTCTGGCGAGCATGTCGAGCCCATCGATTGTCACACCGTTGCACCTCCCTATGTTGGTGTCAAGGCGCCTCAGTTTAGCTGGTCCCGTCTTCTTGGTACGTTGCGCGCTGCACGGCTGGCTGCTATGGCTTGGGTGCCGTGATGTCTGCAGGGTTCTCATTCCACATCCCACGCTGTTTTTGTTTTTGGCCCTCCCGTACTTTGACGATGTAGGCGCTGATCCAGTGCTGGGCGTGGAGATGGCATCAACTGGCGAGGTGGGCTGCCTCGGCACCAGCAAGCACGAAGCCTTCCTCAAGGCTCTGATGTCGGCCAACCTTCGTCTGCCGCGCAAGAACATCTTGATCATGGGTGGCGACGAGAAGAATGCCTTCCTGCCTTCAGCTCGCGCACTGGCGGCCATGGGCTATTCGCTGCTGGCTACGCCCGGCACGGCCTTCCACCTCGCCCACCACGGCGTCGCGGTGACTCGCCTGTCCATGCCACGCCAGGACGACTACTTGGCGGACCCCCACACACCAGACGTGCTGCATGCCCTTCGCAATGGCAAGGTTGATCTGTTTATCAACTTCCCCCGCGTCACCTCGTTGGGTCAGGAGCCCAACACGGACGAGCAGCGCAAGACGTATCGTGTGCGCCGCGCCGCAGTGGACCACAACGTGCCGATTATTACCAACCTGAAGGTGGCGCAGCAACTGGTCGAATCTCTGGCCAAGACTCACAAGTTTGGCGTTGACTCTTACCAAGAGCTTCGTGCCGAGGCCCGTGCCAAGGCCGCCGCGGCTGGCGAGAAGGTGTATACCGAACAGGATTAAGTTTGTTCCCATGAGAGATTGATCGTGATAGAACATTCTTCTTCCACTGTGGGGATCGATGTCCTGTGGCCCCCCGTATTCCCTTGTCTCGGGTGCTTGTGAGTTGAGTCTGCTGTTCAACTTTAACTTTAATTTTGGCCCGCCTCCGCAAGTCATGGCACCCTCCCAATTCAAACCTTTTTCAACCGATGCGAATTCGCCTCTTTTTTTTTTTTTTTTTTTTTTTGCGCTTGAAAGATTCGATTACGGGGAAAGTGATGTCCGATGGCCTAGTTGGCGGTCAAGGCCAGATGTTTATAGTACACGCCTGTATGTACAAGCAAACACAATTGCGACAGTCCAACGTGTGTGGCTGGGTTTCTGCCGCTGGGATCGCCTTTAGTGGGTGGCAAAGGTGACCTCGGTGATGGAGCGTTGGGAATCAGGGATTGGGTGCTGGAACTGCTGCCGGATGATGGCGGCCACAGCTTTGATGTCCTCAAAGTCCCGTACGCCCAAGCGATTCAGCTGTGTTGCATCAATGTACTGGAGCTGCGGCAAGCAAAAAGGGTTGAGGCAGGGGCGTGGCGGGCAAGTCAGCTGTCTCTGTATCGAAAGTGGAGCGAGCGGTGCGCTTGTCGGTTGCCAAGCCAATGCACTTGAGGGTCGGCATGATAGGGCAAAGGAGAGTTGAAGGGTAGCCATGACGGGTGGCGGGAAAATGAAAGACCCACCTTTTGGCCATCCACAAAGTTTTCTGTAAAGCAGGCAGCGTAGCGCTCAAAACCAGCCTCGGTGATAAAGTTTGCAACCTGCAGCGGAAGAGACACAATGGCGCGCTGGTTGAGGGTGGGTTCTGTTGGCCGAGGACTTTGTTGGCTCATCAGTGCAAAGACTCATGTTCCAGGGGCGGCCTCACCTGAGTTGTGGTCCAGCTAAAAGCCGGGTTGGGTTTGACTTCTGCGTCGTGGTCAGTCTCGGTGTCAGTCTCGGTCAAGGTCTCGGGCTCGGCGTCAGGGCTCGCCACCAAGGGCGGTTCGACCATCGATTCAGCCATGGCACTAGCTTCTATGAATGATCAACGACAACGATGGAAAAGCAGCACACCCGTTCCAAACGGACACGGTCCAATCCCTATATTGTCTTTGCCGTCCAAAGCCAGGCCCATGCAACAAGCAGCAATCGCATCCACAAGGCGACCGCCGCCGCCGCCAAACTGAAGAATTAAAATTCAAGTGTGTGTGTGTGTGTGTGTGTGTGTGTGTGTGTGTGTGTGTGTGTGTGTGTGTGTGTGTGTGGTTGTTAAGTATTGTGTGTTGATAGACTTTTTGCAGCTAAAAACGAGGATGTTGAAGCAAACCGTCGAGGTTATCACTATTACAGCATAAGAGATGATGGGGTTTATGTTGTATCTGGTCGATTTGGCTTATTTTTGTTTATTCTTGCGTTCTTGCTGCTGGCGGCTTTGACGAACGGCAGCGGGTCAACGATCAGGGCTTGAGTGTACAGCGTCGACAGAGCGTTGTAGCTGGGTGGTTTGCGCCCGCTTGCTGATCAGGCTTGGAGGGCCGATGGTGCAAGAGTTTTGGAGGCGTTAGGCGCCGTGAGCCGGCTGATTCGTGTTGTCCTTTGACGGCCGCGCGTTACAAAAAAAAAAAAAACACGACCAGACATCATGGGTGACATGCCCGGGTTTGATCCGTGCGCTTGCGCCAGCGCACCCAGCAATATGGCGAGCAGGCTGCTTGAAATGGTAAGTGATGATGCTACTGGTTCTTTTGGGATCAAGCAGGCGGGTCAAGGGCCTTTCACTGGCAGATGCCGCCAGGCGGTTCTACCTTGTGTTCAAATACGGCGTTTCGTAGCTCCTCCGAGGACGTGTAGCCTCACTTTTCCCTATGTTGTTGTTGCATCGGCTGAAACCCAATCGGGGTTTGGCATAATGGCATAATGGCGATCTGGTGGTGGTGTGTGACCGGCATGTCTTGTAGCTACGGCATGCCCAGGATGCATGCACAGAGTCGCACTGCTTCGACAATACCGCCCCCGAGGCTGCGCAGGGCTCCGGATTCTCAATGACCACCATGCTCATGGTTTGGCTATTTCTGGCCGCCTTGCTCTTTCTTGCCCGGTCTGTTGTGCAGCCGAGCTACATACCTTGCTCTGCTCACAGCTCTTCATTTCCACCCCATTTTGCGAACCTCTTGTTGAACATGATAATATTTTTTTCCAAACTCATTGCTGTCTTGTTCCGTTGTGGCTGCTGCAGACCACAAAGCCTGCGCACCTCAGCCCCAGAGAAACCGGCATCCCAGGGTCCAGGTGGCGGCCGTGACCATGATCATGACTCAGACCCATCGGCGTCGGCACACTGAGTGTTGGCCTGCTGACTTGTGCAGACGTCCACAACCATGTTTACTGCTTCTGAACGCCAGGGTGATCATTGAGTGTAGTCAGTCTTGTGCATGCCTTCCAGATCTTGCACATCCTATGCTGTGTCTTGTCCAACTTCTGTTCGGCAGCCGGTTTGTCGCTGCCTGTGTGCACGTGGTTTGTTCAATATGTATGTGCCACAGTCTCTTTGAGTCCGCGCTCTTGTCTTCGCCAGAAATGAATTGTTAAGCTTGATCTTTTACGAAACTGGTCGGTCCTCGTCACGGCAATTCTCACGATTGCGTGTGACTTGCGGGGAGTGAGCCGATACCAAACGCATGACTATGCGTAGTACACATCCACGGTCGACTCCACAACGGCGCGGCACATGGGGCAGAGCGCGTCGGGCAACAACTCGGCGCACTGTTGGCAAACAGCCAGATGGCCACAAGGCTGGAGGGCCACGTTGATCTGGTGATGTAAGCAGATGCGACACGCCTGCTCCTCCTGGCGCTCCGTCTACCCCAGTGCGGGACGCAAAGTTGACCAGGCAGGGGTGAGACCGCAACCACTCAAGGAGAATGGGTTTGCAAATGCGTGCAGCATCACCAACCTCAAAGTGCCGCACAACCTGCTTGACCTTCTCTGCCAATTTTGCCTGTAAAATCAAGTCCTATTGCGGAACCAAGAATATGATTAGCACGCGCCAAATGGGAATCCCCTGCCGTCGTGTGCCCGTGGCTGGTCACGGCACACCTCTGTCTTATGCAAAGCTTCATGCAGCTCTGTCCTTTGCGCTTGTAGTCGGTCCAGGGACAGGGTACCAGTGGTTGGGAAAGCATGCACGAGCCCACCCACGTCCAGACGTGATTGGAGTTCATCCGTGGCACGCAGAGCATCTTGCAGGAGCTGATCCTTTTGGGCTAGATCACGGCGTAGCTGCGAGACTAGGGCCTGGCAGCGCGCCACCTCTTGACCGCGTTCGTGTAGCTGTTGCTTTCGATCTCGAACCACGCCTTCAAGTTGCTCCACTGTCTCCGAGCGGTCTCGGGCCTGCTGGGCTAATTTGGTGCAGCGCTTTTCCAAGCTCGCCACCATCCCCTCACGTGCTCGCAACTGCTGCTCAAGCTGCTCTCGGCCCCGGTCCATGGCTTGCATCTCATCGCGTGCCATCATCAGTTGACTCTGCGTATCTTGCACCTTGTGCAGTAGCTCTGGTACGGAAGGCAAGCGGCTATCCGCAACGCTTTGCTCATGGGATACCGGGGCAGCCGGCTGAGACGGACGAGGGCGTTCATGAGGCTAGGCCCAGGGCACAGCACCCAAAGCACGCCGGCTGCCCTCGCCACGGGCGTGGACATGCGTTTGTACCTGAAGTGTGATGGAGGCATCCTCTTCATTTTTGGTGGTATTTTGACGGGAGGCTGAGAATAACCAGGGCACGATCTGCAAGATAGGGCGAATGATTGCGGGGGGCACCTTCTTGCAAACTGTTGCTTGACGGAGGAACACTTGAACACCCACCTGTTCACGCCATATTTGCCCAGCCCTTGTGTGCAACCAACGCTTACGGACAAGAAGACCCAGTCCAAGGAGGAGACTCGCGACTACACTCGTCCAAAACATGGACCAGGCCACACTGGTGGTGGTATCTGAAGCATTCGAGGCGCCCCATGTGCTGTTGCTACGCATGGATTGTTGAATGGCCTATGCGGTGCAAAAGGCAAGCCGAAGCCATTCAGCTGGGGCGCACGAGCGCACGGGCATGACTATTTCAAAATAAATGTCGACTTCAAAAACCTCGTCAACGACCAAAGCTTCTTGTCCATCAGCCTGAATGGCGGCGCGCATATCATCGACGCGTTGTTGATTGACGACCTACAGAGCACAGAGTGGACGACGACGGATGGGGGCCAAGCAGGAAGGAGAAGGCTTCGCAATGAGGACACACGGGAAAGACAAGGGGAGGATCAAGGGTTGACATACCTTGCGGTAGGCCGTTAGGAGGGCCAGGGCATCAGCATCAGCGCGGCGGACAAGAATATCACGCCCGGCTTCTCGCGCAGTTTGTAGCTTGCGGTCATTAGCTGCACGGATCATGCGCCGAACATCCGCCGGGGCTGCCTGATGGAAAAACATGCTTGAGGCAGCAGCCGTTTGGTGTCTTGCTGTTGGGTCGGGGTGCCAGGGCGAAGGGCTGCAACCGGGCAGTGCGGGACTCACGACATCGAGGGGGGTGCTTTGGAAGAGGCCCATTTCATAAAGGGTCCGCGGGTCCAATTCACGGCGCTGAGCATCAATCTTGATGACTTGAACAATGCGATCAAGCGAAGGGAGGCTGTGGCCACCAGCACAAGCGGCTGCATACGGGACCGCAAAGGCAGCAGGGTGAGCTGGCGGCAAAGCGCTTCGAATACAATCCCGCGGCGAGCACGGAGCGCACCAAACTGCTTCACGCAGTGGACCAGACAGAGGGCAAAGGTTCGCGCATGGCTGGGGTCCGCGTTTGCCGTTTCACCTTGAAAAGTACTCTGTTGGGCAAGATGGGAAGCCTTATCACGACTGTGCAAAGGATTTCGTGGTCAGGGAGTTGGGACAGGGCAGGGCAGGCAGCACAGACCTTGAGGCGTTCCTCCTGACATGGAATAAAGGTGCTCAAGAAAGACTGCTCACACAGGCTCAGCTCACTAGGGGCCGCGACTTTGGAGGACGTGACTTCAGGCTGTTCGCCCACCTGCGTATCCAACTCGAGCCGTCTCGTATTCGAGCCGGCTTCATCCTCGGTGGTGCGCACGCACAGGGCGAGGGCTGCCAGCAGGAGGCCGACGAACAGCCCTGGCCGGGCCCGGCAGAGGTGTTTGCCCATTGAAATTGCAACCCCAAATCACAAGCAGTTCCTTGCTTTCTGTTCCAAAGCTCTGTCACGGCTCTTGGCTCACACGCGCTCTGACGATCCCAGCAAGGCCGCGTTCGCGTTCGCGGGAAATCGCGCAGTTCAGCGGCTTATCAAGTTTTTTTTTTCTTGAATGTCTGGAAGCAGGCAAGCAACACAAGAAATTAAAGTTAAGCAAACTTCCCAAGACCCCTCCTACCTAACATCCTGTTAGTATCAAGTTGATAAAACAAGATGTTGTCGTGCTGCAGCGAGAGAGCGCGCTGGGTTCAGTTTGCTCTGCACCCGCCCACCAGCTCGCTCATCGCTCGATGCGGTTCGCTCGTTTGCAGTCTGGTGCGACGTGCTGGGTTAGGGTCCGGCATCTTGCTGCCCTTGCAAGAGTGTTGAGGTCGATTTGCGTATTGGGCAACTTTTTGTTCCCTTGATTAGGATTTGCCTGGCTGCTGGATTGAACCACTTGATCCTCAACCGACAGCATGGCCGAGGTGGGTGGAACTGCATAACCGACCACTTTGGGCGGGCACCTCTCCAGTCATCACCGTTTCTGCTGACTCATTGCCTTCTGAGCTCGAGCACGCCTCTCACAACGAGCTATTTCCATGTTTAGGAGGAGGTGGTGCAGCTTCGCCGCTCGGGCCGCGGGGAGCGGCGGCCTCGACGCCGCGATAGCTTCACCGGCGGCCTCGTGCACTCGGGCCAACAGTCGGTGGGCTTTCACGCGTCGGGCTTTCCCATCTACTCTGATATGGCGCGACACCTAGACAAGGACTTGGCCCGCCAGCTCTCAATCGATGAGGACGATCCGGGTGCGTGGACCACGCCCCCCCAGCCTACCTTGGGTTTCTTGGATGACCTCTGTCCAACTCCCTAGGGCGTCAAGGTCTGGTTTGCACCTTCCTCCTCATCCAACCTCACCTCTGCGCATGGCAGATGTTGGTTCTACCCCCATGCCCCCGGCACCAGCGCTGCCCGATGAATACAAGGGCATCGAGGGCTTGGAAATGCCGTCCAGCATGTCGTACTCCAAAGAGGGCGTCTACGATTATTTACCTGCGCAGGGCGGTCGTGCCGGAGGCACGACTGAAACCGCAGATAGTGTATGTATTGCGCCCTGGGTTTGCACGCCTTGTGCAAACACGTTTGCCTCTGAGGTTGAGGTGTCTGCTCAACGGCCGACTCGAAACGACTCACCTGTTCTTTGTGAGTAGGATGAAGACGGGGCCAATGCGCTCGCCATGCCTTCGTCGATGAAGTATAGCGAGGAGGGTATTTACGACCAAGTGCCCATGCGCGGCGAGCAAGGGTACGACTGGCTGAGTTCCTCCTTGAACTGACGTGTGCCTCGTGGTGGTCCCGCTTGCTGCTGCTACCTCAAGTTTCTGCCTCGTGGCCGTGCATTCTCACGCCCATCTCAAACGCTCTGGTAGATATGCCGAACAGGGCTCGCAGTACACGCCTGCAGCTGCACAAGCAGCATTGTGAGTGATGCACCTTTGGACAAGCGTTTGATCTTCCTTCACTTCCTGACTAACGTTTGGTTGGACGCCATTCAAACAGCACGGACGTCGTCGTGCATGACTCGGACATGCGCAAGGCTTTCATTCAAGGACGTACGCTGGATGACCCGGACCGTGGTCAAAAGTGCTCACGGTATGCAGCCTGCGTCGCCTTGCTCCATTATTGCTCCCCATCTTCCTCGGCTGTATCTGCACTTTGCGCCGTGTCCATCACCAAAGGAGGGACACATCCAACATCAGATGCGCAACGCTTCGCTTATGGAGTGACCATGCGCCCATGTGTTCTTTTGCGCGCAAACCGTAGTTGTGCGACCTGTCCTGGATTCGATCCTCACTACTGGCGCAAAGTTTGCAAGTGGTGCCGCTGTGCGCGCGCCGAGTACGTGAATACCATCGTAATTGTGCCTGCTTTGCCCACTTTTCAGGTTGAGGTGCCACTGCCCAGGACTGACGGACGTTCTACATCGCCTCCTGCTCTTGTCGAACATCATATCAGGCACTTGCACATTGATAACACTCGGGCCGTTGACCTCACCAAGATGGTGGCGACGGGCTCGGCCCATGGCAGCGATAAGCTCAAGCAAAAGTTTGTGCCGAGTGTGCTGCTGGTGGCGAGCTCGTCGTTTGTTTGAAATCTCACGCCATCAAAACCCACATGTACCCTCTGGCTCTTGGCAACCCCATGCTATCCTTAGATACGCATGGGTGCCCATGGGTCTTGAGATCAGCCTCATCGAGGCCTACTTTCGGGCCCTGCCCACAGAATGCGTCCCAGCCTTGGGCACACCGGGGGAGATTTGGCGTCGACGACAGGTGGGGTCCCTTGCAAGTTGCTGTGACCTTGGCTGTTTATGACTGATGAAATCTCATTGAGGGCCTTGGCATGTTATCTGTATTTTCAATAGTTGTTGGTGCAAAACCCGGCTTACGACACCGATTGGCACCAGTGCGACCAGCTCACCGACAAGGAGATGACACGTGAGCTGCTGACTTGCTCAATCTAGAGCTCCACACAAACACTCTTTGATGCTGATGCATTAGCCTCATGCATGACTGACTTTGGCCTTGGGCAGAGTTTCGCAAGTTTGATAAAATCCGTCTCAAGGAGGCCTTTGATGTGGGCGACGTGATGCCCTGCCCTGATCTCACGTACGCATCCTGATCCCCATCCCCTTGCGATTTGGTACTCTCGGACTCCAGTCCGGCTCACCGACTCTGGATTTGGGCCACAGGCGACCGCCAGACTGCAGTGAATGTTTTCTGAAGGTAATTCCCACCAAACCGCGTGCCAGCATTCTTGCTGCCCACTCTGAGCTTTCACATGGCCTTGTCGCAGTGCAACACCTTTTGCCACTTGAGGTCACTTGGTCGAGAATCTCATTGCCCCGCACCTGCCACGTTGGTGCTCGCAGGAGGACGGCACGCACTGGCCATATTGCTCCAAATATCTGCCCGCTGACGCGCTGGGCGAGAGCTCCTCGACGGACCCAGATGTGGGCCACCGTGACTCGGTGGGAAGTGCTGTTGCGGCCCTGGGCCTGCCCGAGATGGCCGATATCAAAAACATGCGCAAGTACGGGGGTCACACTCAACCATGTCACCGTGGCACCAAGGCTGCCATGTAGCAACGCGAAAGATGGCAGGTGTAAGACGCTCATCTTTCATCTTTTGAGTAGAAAGCGCAAGGAGAAGGTCAAGCAGGTTGCAACACCCCCGCCCATGGAACTGCTCAAGCGCAAGGCCATAGCTTCCGGCTGTACGTCTGCTTTACCGTTTGCCGTGCCCTTCTGCTTTTGCCCCTCGCGTTACCCCCCTCCTGTTCCAGAGATTCAAATTTTGACGAAGCGCCTTGAACTTGTGGTCATAGTGTCGTGCCGCCAGTGTCTGGTGGGCCTGAACGTTGGAGAGCCCGTGGTCAAGATCGACCGATTCGAGGATGACGAGCGCTCCTACTTCCATCCAGCCTGTCTCCTGTGCTCACAGTGCGGCGAGCTGGCCGTTGATTTGCGTTGTTTTGTTGATTTCGGATGGGTGCGTGCTGCGTGTGCTGCGTGTGGCGTCAGCGGGAGGCGGCTTGCCTTCACAGGCAGCACGCGCTTGCTTGCTTGCTTGATACCACTCTTACCAAGGGTGCTGCTGGGGGCTTGGTATGTAGGAGGAGCGCGGAAAGCAAGGCGCTGAGAAGCGGCTCTTTTGCGGACGTTGCTGGTCGGATAATCGCCGCCCACGGTACGTGGCCGCTCCGTTGCAGGTCCAAGCCGCGTTTGTGTTGCTGCTGCAGACGAACACACTTTGTCACCTCAATATGGTTGTTCTCGGTCGTCACGCTGCCCTTGCTAGGTGCGCGGCGTGCGATGAGACGATTCATCAGGGTCAGCATGTGAACGAGCTGGGTCGGGCTTGGCACTTTCGCCACTTCAGCTGCTACATCTGCGATGCCAATTTAGTGGTGCAGGAAACCTACGTGCCTCGCGAACAAAAGTCAGTGCTCTTAGCGGCGAGGCTGCCCCTGCATCACCCACGCGAGTCGCGCCAAGCCAGCCTGATCTTTTTATTGCATCTTTGCTTGTTGCCGCGCACAGACCGCTGTGCATCACCTGCTACGAGCAGCATA
This sequence comes from Monosiga brevicollis MX1, assembly GCF_000002865.3. Taxonomy (NCBI): domain Eukaryota; class Choanoflagellata; order Craspedida; family Salpingoecidae; genus Monosiga; species Monosiga brevicollis. The sequence goes on along the minus strand of NW_001865039.1, from coordinate 2,587,297 downwards.
TTGCCGATAAATGCTCGCACTGCAAGCGGGCCATCAACCCATCACGGGACTCTGGCGGCCGAGTCAGTGCATCGGGTGGAGTTGACAGGCTGTGTGAATCACATGAATGGAAACCAGCGACAGCTTACACCATGTGTGTTTGTGTGTGTTTGTGTGTACGGCGTAGATTTCGGTGGGCGACAAGCACTGGCACCCAGCCTGCTTCCAGTGCACGCGGTGCGGCTGCCAATTGCAGGGCAAGCCGTGTGCTCCAAAGGGTGACAGCATTTTTTGCAAAAAGTGCTACAAAAAGATTCTGCGCAAGTAGGAACTTGGGACCGCATCCGCCAGTCCACTCATGTCGCGCGCACGGCCCAAGAGACATGCGCTGTTCTTGATGCGATCTAGCTTGGGCCTGGGTGTGTGCGTGGATTGTTCGAAAACTTGTTGGCTCTGATAGAGTACTTGGGTGTTGGCTCGCTTGGACGTTGGGATACTCGCAAAATCGATCATTTTGGTTGCACACTGTGTTTTCAATGGGGAGTCGCCAATTGTGGACAGAGCGCAAACAAAGCACGGTAAGTTTCATGCCGCACTCTCCTCGGAGCTGGGAGTGCAAATAAAAGGAGTTATCTGGCTGTGACGGCGAGGTGTTTGTCGCTAAGGGTGAGCTAGCGTGCTGCGTGGGTGGGACGCTTGGCGCCTGCCAAGCAAAAATTGTGGGGCCTTGGCGAGGTTGTTGGGTCCACAAGTCTCGACAGCCTAATTGCCCAAAAGAGCTGCATGGAGGGTGGGGTAGAGGAAGGGTGGTGCCATCAAGTTGGTCGACAACCTTGAGGGGGCGCACCGTCTCGCCATATAGCCTGCCGTTTGTGTACCTCCTCGGGACTTGCTGATGTCGGCATATGCGCCAGGTTGCTAGAGCACTTTTCGTTGCGCTGGTAGATTTTTTCATCACTTTACTCAACACATTCGTCAGCGAACAAGCTAAAACGTCTAAGCAATTGTTGCGGTTGTCTTGAACGTTGTTGTCGTTGCGTCAAACGCATCATCAACTTGTCAGACAGAGAGAGAGAGAGAGAGAGAGAGAGAGAGAGAGAGAGAGAGAGAGAGAGAGAGAGAGAGAGAGAGAGGAGAGAGAGAGAGACAAAGAGCATAACAAAAACAAGGTGTTTTGACCAGCTTCTCAAGTGTTCCTAAGCTTCCCTTTCTTCCTCCCCCCAATCCTTCTTCTCTCTGTCTGTCTCTCTCTGTTTCTCTGTTTTCCGTTTTGAGCTTGACGGGCGCGTGACAGCGAGGGAGGGGTGGTGACCACGGCAGCTTGGAAACGTCAAGGCATCTTGTGCCTGGCATGTGCTCCGGGGTTAGCAGTGCAGCTTGTGGCTTGGGTGTGGCCAAGGAATGCTAGCTTGAGCCTGGTCCCGTCGCTTGCGCAGTGAAGCTCTGCTCTGCGTGCGCTCTCACCAGAGGAGCAGGGCGAGCGTTGGTCAGCGCGACCAGAGAGGCGCGTCGTGCGCGACTGGCTCTTTTGTTCGCAACACGCCTTGTTCCCCTCACCTTCATCATGCCGGCCTGCGGGTCATGCGGCTTTACGTGCGACTTTGACGCCGCCTTTTGCAATCAATGTGGATCCTCCTTGCAATACTTTACCCCCTCAGACGCGGGCACTATCGAGTCGCGAGGTTCCTATGTGGACATGGATGAGAGCCTGCGGCTTTCACAAATGCAGCAGCAATTTTATCCCCTCCCACCCGAGGACCTGGATGCCTGGTCTGAGGCCGATACCGAGAGCGGCGACGAGGAGCAGGACCATACGCCGCGCCATGGTGCTGTCCTTGACGAGCCCAATCAAATGAGCGTCCCATTTAGAAACGGCGCAGCAAATTCCAGCACGAGCCAGCACCTCGCGCCGCCTGCAGAAGGGTCGCTCATGGCTCGTTTGCGGCGTATCGCTGAACAGCCACCCTCGGCCACACTCTCTACCACAGACCCCAGTGTTGACATTAGCATAAGCAATCATTCCGATTCCGGCAGCCTCTACAGCACGCAAGTTGCAGTGTCCGGCGTTATACCGCGTCGCGTGGCCAGCAACGTGCTGTTGCAGCATAAGCCAGGCACCTACTTGCTCCGTGCGCGCAGTGATGGGCGCATGGGGTTGGTGCTTGCTGTGCGCCAGCACGACCATGTGGCCCACTATTTGATCTGTGACGACGGCTCCAACAACTCCTTTCGCCTCTTCTCCCACCACAACTCCAACATGCCCAGCTTTCCCTCGCTCAAGGTATGCTTGCCAGCATCGGTTACTCTTTAAAGGGGCGTGGGATGTCTCAAACAGAAGCAGAGGGCTCATCTTGTTGGGGGTTCGGTTCTCCGTTTTCGCCCCGGTGTGCGCCGGCCGTGTGCATACATGCGGCAATAGAATTTGATTGACTACTACAAGGTGCATCCAATCGGCGAGCAGGTCTTAACGTGCTCGACCGACGTTTTTGAGTGCCATCGTACACTGAAAAACGATCTGGAGACTGCGGCAGCCGAAGTTCGCCGAGCAGTGTTACATGCCGAGGATCTGATCGATGTATGTCAGCCGAGAAATCTGTAGGGTGTGGTGTGGGGTCTCAGTCGTTGTTCCTTACTCAATTCTCTCCTTTTCCCCCCTTTGGGTTTTGGCGCGCATCTTCTTTTTGATGACAGGTTTTATCACTGCAAGAGTTTCTCAAGACGGGGGACGCCGAGGGCCGCCTCTTGCCGGATGACATGCGCGAGTTGTCACTGTCACTCGAGTCGCGTCGACGCCTTTTTGCAACAGGCATGCCTGTGGAGCGCTGGGTGCCGGATGGCGATGCAGATGTCTGCCAATGCTGCCAGGTATTGAGTCGGTCATGGATCATACGTGCAGGCCAAGGATTTGAGAGAGAGGGCAACGGAGGAACAGCAGAAAGACAGAGACAGAGACAGAGAGAGGACACATCTCCGCCGAATGAAGATCATGCCTTTCACCCACACGATGGATGCGATGCTTCAACTTGTGTAGGCGACGCAGTTTGGCACCTTGAAGCGACGGCATCACTGCCGATCATGCGGCCACGTCATTGCTGGCTGCTGTGTATCGGGAGCCATTCATGTGCAAGATATCCAATTGGAAAAGGTGCGTTCAAGCCCGGGAAAATGCCGCCTTGCTCAAGCGTCAAGCTAATTGCCTTTTGTCGGAGTTGTCAGTGCTGTCCTAACCAAAGCTCATTGGCCATGCATCCATCTGTGCCACTGGCAACCCTTTTCAGGTGTGCCGAGACTGTTTTGCCAAGCTCCAGCCCTTGCTCGAGTCAACCAGCCCCGTTGTACGTCGCCGGCGGCGAGCCAGTACCCGGGGTGAGGCCACACATACATACGCCGTCCCACACGGACAACTACGGCGACAGCAGGACGCCGAGTTTCTCAGCTCTTCCGTGGGTTCGCGGCGTTTCAGTTATCACGGCTTCTCACAAAATGGCGATGGTGAATTTGTGTCCTCTCGCCCTGTCTCTACCCTCTCCTGACCGCCACAAATGCAAGCGCCTCTCGTGTCCTTTTGCGTTGCTGGCGCCCCCGGCCTTGTGCCGAATGTTCTTGCTTGACTGCAGCTCGCTCGCAGTCGCTCGCATGTGTGTGCTCGCGCTTCTCGTGTTGGATGTGTCAATGGGAAAAGCCCTTCGTCTGCAGGTAACGCCGTGCGTGACTGCAAGTTTCCTGTTTCCCATGGGTTCATACCCCTTCCATGTTCTTGTTCTTGTTCTGACTTTTTCTCGTGAAACGCCATTTGTGTCGTGCCAGTCCTGCCTCCATATCATCCTCGATTCTCATTCTATGCTTTTACCCTATTCAATCGTCTCACTGCCATTGCAAACGTTGCTCCGAGACTCATGCCTTCATGCCTCAACCGTGCTGCGGTTGCGGACCAATTGAACCTTGGGCTCGCTTTGGTTCCCGCCACCGCTGTCATGTCCATCTCATGCATGCCTCACTCTCATGCGCCCCCCTTTATGAAATCAAAGGTGCACACACACACACACACACACACACACACACACACACACACACACACACACACACACACACACACACACACACACACAACCCATCCAGTGATCAACTTTATCTGACAACGAGCAAACGAAGAAGGTTTCACATGCACACAACGGACGGACGGACACAAGCAAAAAAAAAGGGCAGCCCACAGGCGCAGTGCAGCTTGGACGAGTCTCGGTCCTCAGTCCAAGGCTCGATCACTTTGCTCATCTCGCGTCCGGTTTGCGTTGCGGTTGCGGGCTGGTGAGCGTCTTGCTTGCTGCGGAATATCTGGCTGACCAGGTCCTGCCTTGCCAGAGCACCTGTCAAAGTCAGCATACGCATTGGTTTGAGTGACAATTGTGTGTGTAGTGGAGCCATTTCCTCCTTTCACACCTGTTGGTGCATGTGGCCGACTTCACCGCCACCGCCTTCAGCACAGAGAGTTTTGCTCTCCTGCTGAGAAGCAAGCCTCGGGTGTACGCTGCTCCTGGTTCTCGCCGATCGTAGCGCAGCTCAGATTTGTTCTACCACTAATTCTTGGCTCCAAGGTTTGATCAAAACCACTTGTCACACAACCAAGGTGATGGTGGTGCAAGGCCGGCGCTGGCTGGCATGGGCTCTGCTAGTGCTGGTGCTGGTGCTGCCAGAGCTGCCCGGCACGCACGGCACTGAATATTCAGACTGTCTGGAGCTGTATTCAGATAACAAGTGCCTACACCCACGCGGCACGGGTACCCCGGGCAAATCGAAGCAGTCGGTTTACTGCGTGGACCACGACGACGCGGAGACGTGCATCGATGCAACTGACTTTCTCGAGAGCTACACCATTGACTGCAACACCAGTATCATTTCCGTCTGGGTGGGCACTTCTGGTATCGGCTGCAAGCAGGATGCGGGTCATTCCAACATCTCCATGTCCGGATGCACATTCCTCTTCAAAGCAACAGGCGAATCAAACGTCTACGGCAGGCTCAAATGTAACACAGTGGCCCAGCGAGATGAGTCAGTACCTTACCGTATCTGGTCCTCGCGCATGCTTTACTCCCGCTTGTGTCCGCAATTGGTTTCGTCAATACCAAACTCTCGCCTCCAACGTCTCACCTTTGCTTTACCCTGCCTTCTGGGTCCTGGGCCTCGGCGTGCCTATAGCACCACTGCCTCCTTTGTGGTTGCCTTTGCCTTTAATGGCCTTGTTGGCCTTTTGTGCATCATCATTTTTGTCTTCGTGCGCCCACGCTTCCCGCAGCTCTACGAGCCTCGAACCCTTGATGCTGATACCGAGGTGCTGGCAGTGACACGCTCAGACCGCACCCCCTCACGTGAATGGCCTTGCATGGCCCATGACATCGTCCTATCTCGCCTTGGTTTGAGCTGACGATGGCCGGGTGTCTTGCTCTATTGGGCCCCGTCTACTGCAGATGCGCGCAGCTGACCATGGCTGGGTTGGCTGGCTTCGGAGCATCCTGTCCATCGGCGACGATGAAATCTTTCGCAAGTGCGGCCTCGACTCGACCATGTACCTAGTTATGTTCCGCTATGCCACCTTTCTGTTCTTCTGCATGGCCTTTTATGTCCTCATTGTACTCATGCCCATCAACTCGCGCGGCAAGTTTTTAAGCGGCTTTCTGTTTGCACACGTCCACATGCATCGACTTTGCTGATGTTGACCAGAACCGGCGCACATCTAACCGCTCCTGGATGTGCGATCATTTTGTGTTGGCAGGTGAAATTCAAGAGCACGGCATCGACCGTGTATCCCTGGCCAACGTCCCTGAAGGCTCTGACTACCTCTGGGCGCATCTTGTTGCTGCTTATCTTGTGGCTCTCCTAGCCATGTATCTTTTGGATCATGCCTACCGCAAGGTATACTCCACTTTTGACCCTCGTCCGGGCTGCTGGCTTCAGTGTTGCTCCCTTCCTTCGCCCTACTAATGACATTGGGCTCGCTGACCTTGACCCATGATCTAGTTTGTGCGATTTCGTCGCGAGTACTTGCAGAATCGCCGCGCAGATAGTTACGTGGTCATGGTGCGCGACATTCCTTCATCTTGCCGAGACGATCGAGGCCTAGCCCATTACTATCGGTCAGTGCCCTACATGGCGTGGATGGCTATGAGCAGCATGTCGTTTTCGCACTCAGTGAGGAGGCTCGTTGCAGTGATATTTACCCAGACGTCCTGGCAGCTACACGCGCGCGCAACATTGACGCTTTGCATCCTGTTTCGGAGCAGCGCCTCAAGGTATGGTGCCCTATGCCACACTTCTTCGGACGATTGTCTTGTTCAAGTGACCATTTGACCATAACGCTTCCAAGGAGAGAAGTCATTGATGCCGCTGGCCATGCGTCACCCGCTGTCTCCTGTTCTGGTGGCAAATTAGACCGCTATTAAACTCGAGCGCTACACCTTCCGCGATCAGCGGGATGGCGGGACGGCGCGCATGTCGATTGGTGGCACTTGCAGTGGCGATCAGCGTCCAGCTGTGGAGTATCTTGGTCGCACTCTTGAGCAGCAGAATGCCGACGTGAGTCAGAAAAAGTTGCGCGGCGCTGGTATTTCCTTATCCACGATGCTCTTCTTTCAAATCTTGTTGTGTTCTGTTTTTCGCCGCTGCATTTTGATGGCCGCGCCTGTGACCTTGTTTGGTTTGAATAGTTTGCAAGCGCACGACGCTCCGCAATCCACGTCAACAGTTATCATGCCACTGGATTCGTGGCTTTCGCTTCCCAGCGCAGTGCCACCGTGGCCGCACAAGTGCTGCACTGTGCCGAGCCCTATACTTGGTCAACACAGCGTGCACCGGAGCCACAGGACCTGGTGTGGGAGAACATTGGTGTCACCTCCCAGGAACGAGCGCATCGCACTGCCATCGCCTCTCTGATCACCGGAGCTCTGGTACGTCGTTTGGAAATAGTATTTCGCGCGGGCGTCTCATTTCTTGGCTCTCATTCAAGTCTTCACACTTTGAACCGAATCACATGATGAATGCTTATGACTTGCTGCCATGGGCGTGATGACTGCACTATTTGGCAGGTGGTTTTGTGGGTCATTCCTGTCACCTTTGTGGCATCCATTACCACTCTGGAAACTCTGGATCTCTGGGCCGATGGGCTCGACGATGTAGCCGATGCCAGTCCGCTCGTGCAGGGCATGGTGCAAGGCGTGATTCCTACACTCTTGCTCGTCATCTTCATGGCCGTCCTTCCTGGCATCATGAAATGTGTGTTTGGCCTGCTTTTGCTCTTGCCAAGCCCACACGAAGCTTTGCTGGCGTTGGCGCTCCTTTCACGACGTTTGTGCGCAATGATCGTTTTGGCCTCCCCAGTCATCTCGCGCAAGGAGGGCATTGCAAGCAAGTCGGAAATTGGCCGCTCGGCCATGGCAAAGCTGTTTTGGTTTCAGGTCAGCTACTGACACCCCTGGTGTGGTGTGAGGTGCTGCACCTATGTTCACATATCATGCCGTCTTCTATAAAAACCCGTAGATCTTGAACGTTTTTCTGGTTTCCTTCATTGCGGGCAGGTGAGGCTGAGGTGCAACTGTGTATCAAGCCTGCATGCCACTCGGCATATTCTCTGGACAGTACAGCCACATCGGGCGCCACAATCGGTTTTCTCGATCGGTACCCCTGCTCACGCGTCCATGTGTGAATGATTCGCACCGGCAGTATTTTGGATATAGCCGACAACTTTTCGCGCGATCCGCGAGGTGTTCTGAAGCTCTTGGGTGGAGCCATTCCCCGCACCGGCACTTTCTTCACTACCTACGTGATGCTCCGCTGTGTGTCCTGCTCAAAGTCTTGCGCTTTTCCCGGAGAATGCGTCTAGTTTTGTTGATTGCTGATCATACTCATCTCCATCGTTTGTGCTTTGTTACGCTGCCACTTTGCCAAATGCAGCGGTAACGGGTTACCCCACGATGCTTCTACGAGTTTGGGAGGTGCTGTGGTCTCTCATCGTCGGGGTAAGTTCATGGTTGTTGCGTTAAAACATCTCGTACCGTACGCTAAGTCTGTTCGTTGCCCTTTTTTCTTCGTCTTTTGGGTCGACAGCTCTTTTATACTCAAACGCCACGCGAACTGGAGAAGGCGCGCCGCGAAGAAACATGGAATGTAGCTCCCGCAGCTGCCGGTTGGTCAATGCTCTTTCGCTGCGTCGACCGCTTTTGCGCGCGCGCGCGCGCGCGCGCGCGTGTGTGTGTGTGTGTGTGTGTGTGTGTGTGTTGCATTGCTTCTGGTTGTTCCCGTTTCAGTGGTGCCGGTCGGTGCACGAAACTTACCAACGACTACGTCGATGTGGTGCCTGCTTTGAACTCCTCGTCTCCATAGGTGACATTCTGGTTTTTTTGGTGGGCGTGGTGTATGTGGTGGTGACCCCCATTATTGCTCCTTTTCTCGTGCTGTACTTTGGCCTCGGCTACTTGACCATCCGTCACCTCCTTTGTACGTGGGCCACCGCGTAGCGTCTGCCTTCCTCAAGACGGCCACAGACCCGCTCACTCACCTTGATCTTGCGCTTGCATGGGTAGACTACGTGTATCGACCCACGCCGGATTCTGGAGGGCTATTGTGGCCCATGCTGTTCAATCGGTTGATGGTGGCGCTGCTGATTGCCGAGTTGGTCGTGGCGGGCGTCTTTTCTGTCAAAAACAATCCTCCAGTGGTACGGCCCTGCCATTCCCTGGGTTTGGGGTCCCTTGGGACCAGATTTTATGGCCTGTGAAGAAAATGAATGTGTGCGCCCATCATCTCGCGTCTTCTGATGCCATGTTTGTGTTGTTCACCATATCGGGTGCCATCTGTAGGCGGCGATGATGCTGCCCCTGGCAGCTTTTACGCTTTGGTTCTGGTTCCGCACTCACAAGGGCCTTGAGGCCGTGGGGGATTATCTGCCGATGGAGGTTGCCGCGGAGGAGGCCCCCTTGGATGAGGCAGACTTGCAAGACTATGTGCAGCCCGAGTTGCTGGAGGTGGATCATTTGGAGCTGCACCACCTATCACACACGTCATACACGCTGAGTGACATTCCAGAGGACTTGAAGAGCAAGCTCATTTACCAGTGTGATGAAACTGATAAAGGCACCACCGGGGTTGCTGCGGCGTTTCGCCGATCATCGGTCAACGTGGATCGCCCTCCCAGTGCAAGCAACACCGCGATGACAGCATTCGAGGAGGAGGCTGACGTTGAAGCCTGAGCCTGTCTGGTCCATGTTCAGTCATACCTTCTTTTTCGTTTATCTTTCTTTGTTGTGCTCGTTGCTTTGCCTCTTCACTGGCTTGAGGCTGGTGCCTCCAGCGATGACACTTGTTGGTCGCGTTTGTGGTCCGCGCGTCAAGAATTGCAAGCCTCTTTATCCTTCAGCCATTCGCCATCAGCCATAGCAGGCTGGTGCAGAAAATTCAACAACAGCTGTCAGCTGTGTGCAATTGATTGTCATCATTTTTGAGTCGACCGCGTGAGCTCTATTCTTCTGCCCTCTCTCTCTCTCTTTGTGACGGCAAGCAGACGTTTGACAGCACGATCCACGGCGATGGGACGCGGTGGTAGTGGTGGTGGAGGCCGTGGAGGCCGTGGTGGGGGCCGTGGTGGACGCGGAGGCCGGGGAGGAGGCCGTGGGGGTCGTGGTCGTGACAAATCGAGTCATCGCCGACAAGCAGCGGAGCGTGATGCGGGGGCTTGGGAGAACGAGCGCGTGGCCTCAGCCATTGATGGGCGCGAACGAGACACGGGAGAGCCATCCAAGTTGGTGTTCGAGCTGGCCATGTGGGACTTTGCACAGTGCGATCCAAAGAGGTGCACGGGGCGCAAGCTCATCCGCATGGGATTGTGCCGTGAGCTCACACTGCGCAACACGTTCAAGGGCATTGTGCTGAGTCCAGATGCCAAGCAGTGCCTCTCACCGACGGACAAGGACTTTGTTCTTGAGTCCGGCATTGCCGTCGTTGATTGCTCTTGGGCCGAGCTCGAGGCCGTGCCTTTTACAAAAATGCGCGCCAACAATGTTCGCTTGTTGCCCTATCTTGTCGCTGCCAATCCGGTCAACTACGGCCGGCCTTTGAAGCTCTCCTGTGTCGAGGCCTTTGCGGCCTGCTGTTATATCCTGGGGCTGCAAGAAATGGCCGTCGAGCTTCTGGCCAAGTTCAAGTGGGGCCACTCATTTCTCGATCTGAATGTAGAGCTGCTGGACAAGTATGCTGCCTGTCAATCATCAGAGGAGATGCTTGAGTGTCAAGCGCAGCATATGCAGCAACTGGCAGATGAGGCCGAAACCCGGCAAACCTTTTCATACGACTTGAGTGATCTGGATCTTGAAGGTGAGGGCCAGCTCAATGCTAGTATGCAGCACTTTGAGCTTCATGGCGAGGAGGATGATGAGGACGAGGCCGAGGACAAGAGCGAGGATGCGGAGGATGCGGAGGAGGACCAAGAGAATGACGAGTAGAATCACAAGACGGTTCACATCCGGCAGATCTGGTAGCGGAGGCGGTGAACTCTGAAGGCATTTTGACGTTCTTGGTGGTGGTCTGCGACCCCTTCCTGATGACCAAGACTCAAAACTTCTCCTGAGCCTCTGACGCCATACGTGGCCCGCTCTTGAATGTCTCTTTGCATCAACATCCTCCTCTCCTGGGCTATTATGATGTGATGCGTTTTGGACTTTGGAATTTGTAGTTGGCTTTTGGGTTCCGC
>NW_001865039.1:2510763-2576486 GCF_000002865.3 Monosiga brevicollis MX1 | reverse complement strand
CGGGGTAAGGCGCAGTACAACAAGAGGTCAAGGAGAAAGGGGAAGTTGAGAGGTCCAGGATCAGGGGTGTGGTTTGCTGAAGACGAGGGCATATGAAGAAGCGGGTTCATTTGAACACACACCTTGGCATGCAAGTCTGCCAGGTATTGGCGCGAGCCTTCGTCGGCCAATTCCGTACGCAGGGTGGCTTGCATGCCCGTATCCAGTGGACCAGGCGCATAGCTCACCGTTCGGCAGTTGGCATGTTTCTACATGGGGCATATCCAGCCGGATGTGTCAGAACAGCAATGGCAAATTGGGGTGGAAACCAAGCTCTGGAGGATGAGCAAGGCAAAACTGTTTTTCAGAAAGCTATGCTTTATGCTTTTGGAGGTACCTCGGCGGCCAAGCAGCGCAGATGCATGTCGCGCATCGCTCGCGTGCTACAGTACAAGCCCGTGCTTGCAGAAGCTTGGACAGCCCATAGCGAGGAGATGTTGACAATGGTCTTGCGTGTCTCGGGCAAGGCTGCTACCAACATGTTGCTGAAAAGGGATGGGATGGGGGGGAGGGAGCAGGCACGGGTTATCATTCATTAGAGCCTCATGAAATGAATTGCCCATGTACTGCGCCGCCAGAGCGGCTCCGGCTTGGCATATCAACGTGTCACGCACGCAAGCAACAGCGGGGAGGTCGCATTCAGATGGACGTAATCACCAACGGCACTCGGGTCAGTTTCAGCCTCAAGGGTGCGCGACACGTTGCCCAAGGTGCCTGCATTGTTGACCAGCAAAACATGGTCGCTCCCTTGCGCTTTCTAAGGGGTCACATGTCGATGATCATCGCCAAGGACAACTCTAGAGGTGAGTCGTGCTCGGCCGCCCGAGCAGAGTCACGGCCCAGATGGAGCAGGGAGCACAACTTGGCATACCGCGGCAGAAACTACATCCTGCATTAGCTGCGGGAGCTTGGAGAGGTCGCCCAGGTCGGCCCGCAGGACGGTCACCACTGACAGGCGCAGAAATACGCACAGGTAAGTGCACTAGCGCAAATTGTATCGCAAAGGCTCGAACACCACATGACTGACCAGCGTCAGCGTGGCGTGCTTGAATCTCCTTCTCGACTTGGTGCAGCTCGTCTGCATTTCGAGCCACCAAGACGTAGTGGGCTATCGGTCACCACAGCGCGAGCGGCAACAGTGATGCTGGAGTCAGCTGGCTACTTGCTCGGGCTGTTAATAGATGAGAGGCAACGGCACGGTGCGGGTTCAAAATCGAACGAACCTGCTTTCTGCTGTGCATTCTGGGCACTGGCAGCCTCAAGCGCAATGGCACGGCCCAGACCACGCGATGCGCCCGTGATACAAATGGTTGTAGGAGCCATGGTGCTCGTCCGTTGTGTCAGTTTGAAGAGAAAAAAAAAAAATGAAACCAAGAAGGGACTGCGGACAAGCACGTCGACATGTTTCTTCTGCCCTCACTGACACACACAAATATACAGACACAAAACTTGTTGCTTCAAGTTTGATGAGCAAGTGAGAGATACAGCTTCATAAGCTAGATTGTCCCATCACTTCCGCAATGACGCTCGGCGGGTATGGCTTCCTCTCGACAAAGTCGAGGGGGCTGGGACCTCACTGACCATAATCCGTCGTGGGATTGGCGGCCAGTTTCGAGGAACCAGATGCAAGGCTGCGATTCGCCGAAACCGTGTCGCCTCCAACTATAAAAACTCCTCTCCCATATGCCGATACTTCGGCACTGACAACTGCAAACTCACAAGCTCAAAAACCCTTCGCTCCTCTTTTTGGGGTTGGGCGGGTGGGCGTCAAAATTGAGCGAGCTTATTGCTGGGAGTTTGAGGAGAAAAATGAGGGAGGCTCAGGCCGCATTGCGCCGACACGTCGTCGCAGAAGGATGGGAAGAGAGAGAAAGAAAAGTGCGCGTCAAGGCGCCGCCACGCTCCCGTCAACAACAACAGTTCTGGGCATCAGCTTCTCACACAAAAAAACACAATAGATTCCTTCCAAGGCTCGTGAAAATCGAAAATAAGTGCTTTTTTTGTTGTGAGGAGTGCGATCGATAAGTAATCGAAAACGATCAAAAACGATAAGTCCTGTTGATAAGTTCGAACTTATCGATGCCTCTTTAGTAAGTTCAGATAAGTATCGAGTTACACTCGTTTTCGATTTTTAGTAATTACTAAAGCCGATAAGTTGTGCTTGAAAGGAATCTAATTTCGCAAGCAACTTTCTTCTTTGGTTTTGGTTTTTCCTTTCGTCGTAGAGAGAGAACAAAGTTTCTTGTTGACGTTTGGCGAGCCAGATGTGAAATGGCCAGGAGCGTCAAGTTTAGGGCTGGTCTGGCCGTGTCGTGTGGGTACATCAAGTGTCAGTCAATTATCATGCCTCCCACCACGCTTGCACATTTTTTTTATGCACCAGAACCTTGGGTAACTTAAGAAAGGCGTTTAATCAAGGTTGAGCCGGGTGCCGAACAGCCGCGTGCAGATGCGCTAACAGGTATGGGAAACGAAGGAGGGTCGGGGGGGCATGAATGCGAGATGATTCTGGCATACGGGGCAAGAAAACCAAACCAGAGAAAAACCTACGTTCGATTGGGTATGCCTATAGATCTTGAGTAAGCAGTCCAGGTGCACGTTGCCCTCTGACAGAAGCTCGTACGCTTGAGCAAAAGCCGAGTTTCTAGATGATGCATGAGTGATCACAGTGTTAGAAAACCTCCTCATCGTGCTTTGCCTGGATCAAGCGCCTGCTCGATCTGACCGTTCCTCGGCAGTCTTGCAGGCACTGGCGTGGCAACCCAGAAAAAGATCCTGTTGTAGAGGTAGGTGCGTACTCAAGACAGTGAGTTGCTTTAGCATGGCGCAGTCATGTGACAAAAATCAAAGAGGTGAATACAACACTCCCACCAATGCGACACACAAAGAGGCCATGTTTATCCCTCTGAATACGGAGATTCAAGCAGGTTGGCGTCAAAAATTGAACAAACCGCATCGGCATCGGCGACCATGCAGCTCAAGTTGCGACCACAGTGATGCAGCTCAATGGTAAAGAACCAGGGCTGGGTCTCAGATTTCAGGTTTGGATGCTGCGGGGTTGCTCGATTACCAGTGATAGGCTTCACGTTGAGCACTTTAGCTAACACGCGAATAACCACGACCCCTGCCTGCAAAATCAAGTAAAGAACCGTGGAAAGGGACCGCGTATGAGAGCACTGGCGGCGCGTATGTCGTATAGGTCTGCCCATCACCCGTGAGTCAAAAGCATGAAACAGCTTCTCCATGCTTGATTTATCGCAAGACTCACCGTGGCTGCATCCACCTCAGCATCACTTGGCAAAGAATCAGCAAAGGGTAGCAAAGGATGCTCAACACCTGATCGCGGAATTCCGGGCAAAAGCTGAGTGAGCCTACCTGTGCACCACATCCATGACAATACGGAATGATACGAAACGCAGCGATAACCAACTGGAAATGCACAAGCTATCTGGTGAAGGTTGCATATCGCCGACATCTTGAGGTGGTGCTTCGTGCTGCGCCTGTTCTTCGAGGCGTTGCAATTCATCAAGAACTTGCGAATCTTGAAAATAGCTTTGGCTATCATTGATGATGGGGCTGGGCTCCATGGATGCTTTGTTGTTCAAGGCCAGATACTCATCTAGTCGTCTACGGTCACTCACAATTGCCACGCGTTTTCAGATGTGGTCAGGAGAAGGCATCTGGGTGGGCCTCGGTGTGACGGCTTCGCACCTTTCGAGCGCTAATGCCTCGTGATCATCCGGGTCCAAGGGTTGGATTTGTACCTCAGTGCGGCCCGAGAGATTTAGCTAATCAAATGGGCAGCAGAGAAACACTGTGCTTGACATGGCGAGACACGACAAAGGAATGGAAAGAACAAAGCAGCCATGCTTTGTGGGCGGCCTGCTGAGTCCCGGTCTGACCTGGCCATTGGCACTCTGAGTTACACCCACAAGACGAACGACGTCGCCTGGGCGCAGCTGCTGCATCACAAGCTTCGCATGTTGTTCCCATGCCAAAATGTTGACACACAGGTTTTCCAGGTTGGCTGTGGCAAAGTTTTTATGGGCAAGCATCAGAACAAGCGTCGAACGTGGGTTGGAGCAACACCGATATCAAGCAACAGGCCAAACCTGCTTGCACTTTGGCATACGCGGGGTGATTGGGGTTGAGTCTAATTCGAACCAGAGTTTTGGACACAACGTGAACGGTGTGAGCACGTCGAACGAAGACGCCGAGGCAAGAGCGGCAGACGCAGGACGACGTACTTGTAAGACGGGTGTTGGCTGCCGTCCCAGCAGAGGAGGCAAGCTGGGTGGGGCGGATTGGGGCAGCTTATGTCCACAACCTTGACGATGAGCGTAAATGTCCCCAAAGCATCCAGTTGCGCCAGTAAGCGATGACCAGGATCTAAGCGCAACCCTTGCGCGCTTGCCCAATCACGCAAAGCACGCAGCCTTTGCCGTTCCGGTTCCGAAATGTCCGAGGTGAGCTGATGACTGTGCCAGAGAGGCGTTGTGGGCTGGCCCATCTGCTCCGCAAAGTGCGCCAATGAGCATCTGCAATGTGGGACAAGCGAGTACAGTCAGTATTGCGGTCCGTAAGGACGACAAATGAGAAAACGAGTGTCATTCCAGCAGGCGCACACGCCGAAGCATCGCGATGAATGGTTGGCAAGGGGCATGGCATGCGGCTGAGCACGAACTGAGAGGAGGGCTTAAAGGCGCCAACGAGTTGAAGCTTGTTTTGCCACATGTTAGCTTTGAAGCGATGCAATCGCACAATGGCGCCCGCACTCAGAAGGGCCGGGAGGCCTGCGGGGTCAATACAGAACAGATTGACGGGGACTGGGGGCGAGTCTGGGGCTAGCGACTCGTCGGTGATGAAAAAGGCCAGGATAAAGTCGGAGCCTCGGGTCTTGCGGGGGGGCGAGACGCGAGTTACGACACCCCATGTGGAGATGGTGCGGTTTGCAGCCTGTCCAGGGTGCTGCAGCGCTTCACGCAGTGTCACAAAGGATCCCGTAGCCCGTTTGGCACGTGGCCGGCCCTCATGTGATGGCGAGCGCGTGCGGCCGGGCTGCTTCGTCGCGTCTGGCACACCATCACCCTCGGTGGAACGGGGCGTGGTGGACGACGCACCGGATGCGCTGCGGGCTGTCTGTTGGGGGGGTCGGCGATCTGTCCGCCCCCGCGTAGGTGGTACAAAGGAGCTGGGATCAGCGACTTGATCCGGGCCCACAGTGACACAGTGTGAGCCAGCTTCGGTGTAGAGCGAAGGGTGGGAAACCACTACGGTGGCACGGTGGGCATGCAGAATGATGCGGTAGGGCACTTTGGAGGCCAGGCCGTTGGCTTCCTTTTCCAGATCAAAGGCAAAGAGGAGCAGAGAGTCCTAACAAGAAGGAGAACCAACGATGTGAAATTTGGTGCATTCTAAAATGGGGTGAGGTGGAGCCGAGGCGGCGGTGGCAAGGGTTGAAAAGGCTCAAACCTTGGGCTCAACAAAGGCCAGCAGGTCCGCCAATGATCCGCGGACAGTCAACATGACATCTGCGGCGCCCGCTGGTGCCGAGTCATCGCGGATGAGGAAATTGGCGATGCTTTGTTCGCTCTGGCAAAGATTTGCAAATAATTTGGTCAAGACAACAGCCTACGTGCCAGAGACAGGTGCAGGAATTTCGGAGTGGGTGCTTGAGCTTAGGAGGTGGGGGCAAAGTGCAAGGGGGATGGCGATGAATTGTTGGTACGAACGCGAATGTGTCCGTTGGTTCGTCCAGGCTGAAGCTCACTCAGCGGTATACAAATGCGCTCTGCATCCTCCATGTCGTCCCATCCCGTCTGCACTCGTAGCCAACACGGACGTGAGTGCAAGCAAAGAGAGGGCAAATCACCTCTAAAGGTGCTCACAGCCGATCGGCAGCGGCGAAGACCAGGGGCGATAGAGAGAGACAGAGACAGAGACAGAGACCAGAGAGAGACCAGAGAGAGCCGAATTGGAAAAAAATCTTGATGACACAAGATGCAGAGAGACACACAAACGCGCGAATAAAAGCAAAAGTAACGGTCTTGATTTGTCAGCATCAGCACAAATGTCAGATGGGTTGAATTGTCAGCCAAAAACATTATTGCAGAAACTCAAAGCTCTTTACACGTGTGAGCGCGAGAGAGAGAGAGAGAGAGAGAGAGAGAGAGAGAGAGAGAGAGAGAGAGAGAGAGAGAGAGAGAGAGAGAGAGAGAGAGAGAGAGAGAGAGAGAGAGAGAGAGAGAGAGAGAGAGAGAGAGAGAGAGAGAGAGAGAGGGAGGGGAGAGGAACATTTGCTGCTGCTGGTGCTGCTGCTGTGTCAACGAGTCGGGCCTTGGCATCCATCGCGAGCGCCATGACGGAGCTTATCAACAAGCTTGCCGGGGATCACCTGGCCAAGCATCAGGCCGACTATTGGCTGCAGCAAGAAGCCAGCGTTGATGGCATGCTGGGTGGCTATGGTGCCATCTCGGAGGTGGACATTCAGGGCTCACGCCAGCTGCTGCGGGAGCTGACGGAGATGTACGATGTTGAGCGCACTCGCGCTCTGGATGTGGGTGCCGGCATTGGACGTATCACTGAGCATCTGCTCATTCCTGCTGGCTTCAAGGCTGTCGATTTACTCGACATTGATCAACGCTTCTTGGACACAGCCCGCGACCGGCTGAGCAGCACCGGCCAATTGGGTGACTGCTTTTGCTCTGGGTTTACCCAGTTTGACTTTGCTGGCGGCTCCCGCCGTTGGGATCTCATTTGGATGCAATGGTGCGCCATCTACCTAAACAATGATGCCTTTGTTGATTTCTTCAAGCGTGCAGCACAAGCCCTGACGCCAACAGGCATTCTTGTTCTCAAGGAGAACACCTTGAGCAAGAGTACCGCAGACGAGTTTGACGACGATGATGGGTACGTTGTTTCTCAGCAGCAGCCTCGGCGAGCTTGATGGATACCCTGCAGAGGCAGGCGCTTGTTTGCACTTGTTGTGCACTTGTCACGCTTGGGCTCGATTGCCACCAGCCTTCTCACCTCTGCCATCTTTTTATTTATTTATTTATTTTTTCTTCCTGTTTTGCAGTTCTGTGACCCGTGGCCATCAGACCCTTCGCCGGCTATTCAAAAAGGCGGGCTTGGAATTGTTGCGCTGCAAGCGCCAGGCCGGCTTCCCGCCCGAGCTTTATCCAGTTTACTTTTACGTTCTGCGTCCTCTTTGAGGAAGTTGCCAGCAACCAGAGATTAAGATTTATAAAATGACAACGCCTCGCCAGTGGCGACGGTTTGGGCCCGTAAAGCCCCACAAAAATGCTTGGCTGCATCATCTAGCGGGCCTGGGTAGCATCTGCTTGAGATGACGCAACGCCGCACTCTTGTGCCATCGGCATTTACAATGGCTTCCGAACAGCTTTGGAACAGCTTTGGAACAACTTTGGAACAGCTTTGTGTAGATTCGGGTAGCTTGGTATGAGGATGGGCAAGCGGTTGCAGCCACAATTGGCTTTTCGAGCGTCAGAGGTCCATCTTGTTGCTTTTTCGTTTTCTTCTACCTGCATAGTGTTTTGCAAACAAATCATGTCTAATCGATGCCCATTATCCTGACCAACTGACTGAGTGAATGGCTCTTCAACAGCAGACAGCATCGGCAAAAGAGAGGTTTTTCAATTGACTAAAGATCATAGCCCAACTGCTGGTCGGCCCTAACCCTGGGCACTGGCCCCGCGAGAAAAGAAGAGCAAAGGAGTGGAAGAACAGAAGATAAAAGCAAAATCAGAGTGCGAGAGATCACGAGAAACAAAATGCTGAGATTTTCAGCTCATGCCATGACTATGCATCGCTTGCCTGATGCAGCCACACAATGTTGACAGAAGGACAACAAGGAAGGGGGCAGGCAGGTCGATTCGATAGCTAGGAAGTTGGATGGAGCAGTGCTGGCACAGCCGACTTTTAATACATGCCACCCTGGGGCATACCACCCTGGGGCATGCCCCCTTGCATACCACCCATCATGCCACCCATCATGCCTGGGCCAGTCAGCATGAGCTGAGGCATACCCAGGGCTGGTGCAGGTGGTTGAGACTCCTCCTCGGCCTTCTTCTCAATGTGATGGGTGTCCAGCTTGTCCACCTAATGAAACGTCAGCAAGTAACAGGTTGATTGAGCGTGAGCGACCACGGGCTATTCGACATGAAGCGCAACGCCCAAGAGAGCAGGCGCACCTTGTCCATGTACTCGCGCATGACCTGGATCAGGTAGGGCATGGCAAAGTCCATCATGCCGTTGCGCCATGCAAGCTCGGTCACGACATCCGGACGCAAGAGATCGTAGCAGGCAAAGCAGCATGCCGCAAAGCATTCCCTGCAACAATTGGCAAGGCAAGCAACAAGGACAAGTCAGTGTCAAGCACGATACTTGGAAACGGGTCAGGATAAACAACGAAACAAAGAGATGCGGTTCGGGTCTTACTTGTCATCAATCTCGACAAAGTAGTCAAGCAATGCCTTGGCCGCCTCAGGATCGCGCGATTCAGCCGCGTACTGCATGGCATCCTTGTAGAGGCGATCCTTCTTGCAAATGTCCACGCTCTGTTTCCAGCGGTTGTTGCCCTTGTAGAGGTATGCGGAAATGCGCCGGAACTCGAGCAACTCGTGCTTTTCCAATCGCTGAGCCAGGGCAATGTTGTCAAAGTTCTTGTAACCATCGATGGAGGTACGAAGACCCTCGTAGTCACCCTCATGAATCAGCACGTCGTTCAATGCCTCGTTCACGACCACGTTGTCGTTCTGTTGCACAGTCTTGAGGTAAGGCTTGGCCATGGCCACGACGTCGCGGTCTTTGAGCAACTTGACAGCACGCGTATGATCAATGCGGCCAACAACGGCCGTCAGCAGGTCGTTGAGCAGGAGCGGCTTGTGGGACAGGTAAAAGTCAACGGCCTTGTAAAACAGCTCGGTGTTGGCCACCTTGACAATCATCTCGAGGAAACGCTTGTCGTGCCACGCCTCGGACGGATGCTCCATCATGGTGATGACGGCGTTGTCATACTCATCGTACTTGTCGTACAAGAACACGAGCTCGGGCCACAAGTGAGCTTCCTCGGCGGCGCGCAGCACCTTGGGAATGTTCACACGCGACCAGTACATCTCGAGGTACTCCTTCATCTTCTCCGGTTGGTAACGGCCATACAAGATGGCAAGCTCGGTAAAGAGACCCATGTGGGCGCGCTCAAGGCCGAGGCCGGCCTCGAGGAGGGCAATAAGCGGCTCAAAGTGGCCCCGCACCAGGTAATAGGAGATGAGCTCACCCAGTTCGTCGGCATGAACAATGATGTTGAGGCCGCAAATCTGCGCCATCTTGAACTCCTGGTGGTCAACGCAGGCGAAGCACACCTCCTTCCAAGAGCGCGTGCTGTTGGCCTTGCGGGCAGCATCCACGGCTGCTTGGTACTCCTTGAGGTGCACCAAGGTGGAGCTGAGACGGGCAAAGTTTGAGGCATTAGAGTAGAGGATCTTGGCAGCCTCCCACAATTGCTCGTCGTAGCAGCGGTCGCCAACCTCCTGCACGTTGGCAATGTGTTGGCTGGTGATAAACTCCTCCATGTCGGCGAGTCGGTTTGTCTTGGCGTACGCAAAGACGAGCTCGGTCTCAATGGCGGCGTCACGGGATTTCTTGCGCGCCATTTGCAGGTAGCGAATGAGGTCTTCAAACTTGTCATGCGTCTTGGCAGCCATGACGACACCCTGCACGGCAGACGGGTCGTTGGCCTTGATGTAACTATCAATGGCCTCCTTGATCATGCCGTCGCGCAGCTGTGCGCCGGCCAAAAGGCTCCACACATCAGCATTGTTAACACGCTCAGCGTACTCGTAGGCGCGATCCAGGTTCTTGATATCATTGATAAGAACCTTGACAGCCTCGGTGTGCACCTCAAACTTCTTGAAGACGGCAAAGGCGTCCTCAAACTGCGAGTGCTCAATGGCCACCTGGGCAATGGTCGAGGCATCGTAGTCGTCCAGGCGGTTGATGTACTCGGACACGCGTGCACCATCGGCCTTGATGGCCGTCACGATCAAGAGGTTTTGCAGGTTGCTGTTCTTGCTGAACATGGACTCGCCCATGACAAGCTTCTCGAGCAGCTCAATGAGCTCAGAGGGAATGTCGGCCGCGATAAACGCCTTGACAGCAACGGAGATTTCGTCCGGATCTTGGGCTTCCAACAGCGCAGTCTGCACCACCTGATCAATGACCGAGCGGCGTTGGTCGTTGCTCTCGTCCAGCACACGGGCCCAGAGGTCTGAGTCCTTACGGCGCACCAGGTAGCGAGCCAGGTTCTTGTGGAGGGCGTTGGCGTTGCAAATCTCAATCAGCTGATCATCGCAGTTGCCTCGCTCGTAAACCACAAAGGCCATCTGGGGGTCACGCTTCTCGCAGTACTTGCCCACGACGGCACTGTCGTAGTACTGGTTCTCCTTCAGGAAACGCTCGGCATTGGTGTTGCTGTCAATGTAGATCTTGGCCAAAGCATTATGTGTGGCAGGCTCTGTCACACCTTCTTGCACACGGCCCTCGAGCCAAGGCAGCAGCATCTTCAGGCGGTTGCGCTTCTCCACCTCGGCAACCAAGTCATCGGTTGAAAACTCGCCGCGAACGACCATGATCAAGTTCTTGATCGTGTCCTCCCTACCGCCGATGAAAGATGGCAAAGACACACAAGATGACTATGAGTGCGCTTGCGCATCTGTGAGTGGCATCGGGCTCTGGGTGTATACCACGTCACTCGGAAGAAAGAAAAAAGGGATGTGTGTTTAACCTGGCGAAGGTGATCATTGCAACGCGTGCTGGTCAACTCCGTGGCAAAGGCAACAGACTTTTTCTAGGCACGGCCTTGAATGCAGACAACCCAGGAGATTTGGGGCCGTGCACTTCAGTGGGCCGAGCCAAGCATGAATCGCGTGCTGTGTTGTGTTGTGTTGTGTTGTGTTGTGTTGTGTTGCGTTGCGTTGCATCGCGTTGGCATGTGGATGTGGTTTGGTATGATGGGTGCAAGCCGTGGAACTGAAGGTGAATGCATCGCAATACTTACGAGCAGTCGACGTCCATGAGGCCACCAACAACGGCGGGCAGACGCTTGGGGTTGACCTTGGTCACATATACTTCAATGAACTTCCTTTGGTCGTTCTTGTACAAGTACATGACCAAGTCTTGAACAAAGTCAAAACTAACGCGGGGCACAGAACGAGCACAATGAGCGGGTGGACCGACTTAAACGGCCAACACAACAATTTGCTGATAAGAGTGGGAGCATACCGATCGCAAACGATGATCAGAGGCAGCTGGTCGGAGAGCTTGGCTTCCTTCAGATAGTTCTTGACGCGCTCGGGGTCGTAGTGGTTGCTGGTGCGGCAAATGCGCTCCACCTCCTTCGTCTGACCCGTCTTGCATGCTGCCTCAATGTACTTGAAGTGCACTTCGGGGTCCTCCGAGCTGTTGACAACAGCACCCAAAAAGTAGAAGAGGCCCTCGGCCGACTTGAATGACTCGAAAAGGTCGATAAGAGCGGCGGCGCCAATCTGCTCATGGTACTTGCTGGCAATCTGAACGCACACCTGCAGGTTCTGGCGGATGTTCTTGCTCAACATCTCCCGCAGACACTCGATAGAATCATCCACTGAGAGCGTGGAGAAGTACTGCACAAGCCAGTTGCGGTCCAGCATCTGAGTGTGAATGATGGCACGCTTGATGTCATACAGGTCAGTGTAGTTCTCCAGAGCGCGCTGGGTGAGGCCACACTGTTCACAGAGCTGAGCCACACGCTGCTTGTCAAAGTGCGTGAGCATGCCCTGACCCAAAATAGCGTCGGCGACTTGAGGGGCTTGCATGAGGTTCATCTCCAAAAGGCGAGTTTGCAGGTCGCCCTGCTCCGGAAGATTGGGCTTCAGAACCTCCAGAAGGAACGCGGTGCAAGGCTGGACAAGCTTCATCTCGTCAAACGCGTCCACAATAGAGTTGATGTTAGCGAGAGGAGGATCCTCCTTAACCAGACTGGTGGCAAAGGGCACGGCCTTATCCGGGCTGGAGCGCAGAATCATGCGCAGAATGTAGGCGTAGTCGGCTTGGTAATTGACCTTCTTGGCATAGAGGACCAGCTTATCAAACTCGCCAGTCTCAGCGAAGCACTGAATCACCTTGGCCGAGGCTTCGGCACGCAAATACACGGAGAGGGCAAACTTGGGGCTGATGGGCTTGATCATGTCGCCCAGTTGCTCGCTGCACTCGAGCTTGTCCTCCTTGAGCCACTTTTCGAGGAGCTCGGTGCGGTTCTGCTGCACAACGGGGCGGCAGAGCTCAACAGACTCGTGGGCGTTGAGGCGGGAAGTTTCAAGCAAAGTGCTAAAGTACTGCAGGATGGGGGGCTGTTGTCCCGGCTGTTGTGGAGCCTGCTGCAGCTTTTGAATAGTGTCCTGGTTGCGCAGGATACCCTATTCGAAGAATCATTGGGTAAAGCACGTTTTGATGATATTAGAAACAGGATTGAACAAAATGAAATTGAAAGTATCACGATCACAATTGAACAAAGCCGTTGACACGGTTGGGCTGACGCCATCGGAGTGCACGGAACAAGCGACGGGAAGACTTACGCGAGGAGCTTCAGCGGCCACCTTGGCGGCAGCAGCAAACTGGCCTTGGCCGTAGAGGTGGTTAAACTGCTGGACAAAGGTATCCTCCGCACCAGGCAGATCAGCTCGCACGGCCAGCTTGAGGGCAAGTTGCGGGTTCTTGAGCTGTGAAGTAACATGGCTGACCAGATTGGCCTCGTCCACGGTGACGGAGAGCACCTGACCCTGGCGGTTGACGCCGATGAGGCCGCTGACGCTGTCCTGGGGGGCCGTGATGAAAATGGTCTCGGCGGAAATGCGCTTCATGAAGATGCACGAGGCCGTCTCGACGTCAAACAGATGCAAGTAGCCCAGCTTGGTGATGACGTAGGCCATCTGATACTTGGGGCCAATTTGCATGGCGACGGGGAAATCACCAGCAGCGTCCTGGGGGAAGAAGATGTCGGCGTTGCACTTGGTGAAGGGGCGGTTGCCAGCGGCCGGCGCGCCGACCTCAATGACATGAATCTTGGCGCCCGCAGCTCCACGGTTGGCCATGCAGAGGACGTTGGAGGGGTGAGGATTTCCCGGCATTTTGAACTGCGTGAAGCAGGCGGCATGGGCCTCGATGGGCTGAGACACCTTGCGCTCAACCGAATAGAGCTGCATCGAACCAACCACGCGGTTGTCGCGCGCGCTAATGCCAATCAGGATGAGCCATTGCTTGGCAGCATCAGTGCGGTAGTTGATGATCTGGGTGCCGTTGAGGCTCTCATGGCGATCGAACATCTTGACGGGAGCAGAATCACCCTCAAGAGCCCAGTGGTAGACGGACTGTGCGGTGACGATACCCAGTGTATTGTCATCCACCCAGCGCCAAAACTGGACGTCGTCCACCATCGTGTGCGCCTGCAAGGTCAAAGAAGGCAGAGAATGGGTGAAGAGGGGTGAGGGGTGAGGGCAAGCGGGCAGGCGGCCGAGTCGCTGGGGGAGGAGATGACAAAATTGCCAATGTGGGTGTGGCAGGAACTCGGGCAGGGATTCTGAACACTCAAGTGCCAAGTACTGGGGCTGCCACACACCTTGAGTTTTTGCTTCGTCTCAAGGTTGAAGATCTGCAGGACCTTGGCTGCCTTGAGCGCAATGATGTTGGCTGCAGGGTTCATAATGGCATTATCTGCGCCTCCAGGCTTACGTTCCACCGACTTGTTGGCGACATCAACAATCACAAGCTGTGCAAGTCCGACAGACATGGCAGAAGTAATTTTTTTTTTTAAGTTCCAATGAAAGGCCAGCAGATATCAGCAATATGAGGGCCGACACGAGTCAAAGGATGCAAAGTCACACCCTCTGGTCAAGACAAACCTCGGTTTTACCGGCCTTGGCTTCACGGACGCAAATGTACTTTTCCGACTCCATGGTCAGTGTGTTGAAGGAGATGGAGGCCGCATCAATGCCCATGCTTGTGAGCTGCGCGTCGCAGGGTATCAGGAGTGAGCCAATACGCCAGTTGCACACAAACAAGACACGTTCCGACTGATTGAAGCCAAGTCCAGTGGCAGGAAATTCTGCAAAGGTGGAGCGAGCGCACCTGAAGCATCTCCTGAAACTTGATGGGAAGGCCCGCCATGCTGCTGGTGTGAGGCAGCGAGTTTCCTTCGGGCCTCCGCAAATGTGATACAAGGTAGACGGAAGGTCAGTGCCGCGCGCTTGCCCGGCAATGTAGTCTGTGTGTCGTGAGCGAGTGAGCATTTGTGAGTCATCGGACGAGGAGTTGCTTGGATGCCAATGCCAAGAGTGCATGCCAAGCATGTAGCTAGCCCCCTGGTCGGCCACAATGCCTTGTCTCTGGACGATGCTTTTTCTTCCCGGCTCTTTGCCCTGATTGTCTGTTTTTTTTTGTTTTTTTCTGTTTTTGGAGTATGAGGGACCAAGGGCAGCCTGCCCACGAGAGGGCGGAGACTTGCGATGCCGGCTTGGGCAACCACGAGCGATGGTGCTGATGGGGTGTGCCTCTAACAGGGCGGCGTGTCGCGAAGCGGATGGATGGACGAGCTGACCAGCGGTGGGGTCGTTCAAGGAACGTCACGAACCTGCCGTGCGGCTGTTGAATGCGTCGGCGGAGCGAGAGGAGGGGATGGAGACAAAGATCGCGCGCCACTGGATCAGTGAACGAGAAAAGCCAAGAAGTCCACTGGTGCTTTTGGTCGTAGGCGGGGAAGTGTGTCTTTTGTGTCTTTGTTGTGGTTTTTGCGGTCACAATGACAGGAGGTAGCAGTGCTGTTCTCGTCGCAAGCAGTGGAATTTGCCACGACGACGAGCACTACTGCCTTTTCGCTTGCAGGCAGAAACTTGAGCATCAGTCGAAGAATCGACTTGCTTTGGAGGGGGGCGTCGAAAATACAGTGTTACACTCAGACCCCGAAATCACCTATATTTAGCATAACACCTACAAAACTCGATTGTTTTTTTTTTACCTGCAAGTGACCACTATGGCCTCTCCCATATGCATGATGACGTTCAGCAAGCCTTGAACCCCTCGACCAGGGCTGTGTGTCTTTTGACAAGTTTGAGGTGCGGTGCAGACAGACAAGAGGGTTTTGGAGTACAAATGCTGACTCAGTTGGGTGGTCGTGCGCTGCACGACCCAAGGCTGGCTCCAACACTTGCTTCAGGGTCATAAGCAGGGAGATCGCGTGTATGCACACGAAGTGCTTGCTCACGGTTCGGGGCCGTCCCCGCCCCCACTTGGTGGAGTCGTCCGCGGGCTCGAGTCCAGTGGGAGAGAGGGGAAACAAAGATCCAAGAGAGAGGGAGAGAGAGGGAGAGAGGAGGGAGGAGAGGGGAAAAGAAAAGACAGAGAAAGAAACATACAAGACGAAGACACTAGCAAGAGGGAACAAAACGAGAGAACAGGAGGCGCAGCACCCGGGTTGTGGCGCGAGGGCGACTCTTTTGCCTTGTTTGTCACTTTTTGGTGAGGGGTGACCGACGCTGCAAACTAGACGGTGTGGCGCACTTCAAAGAACCGGTGCAGGTAGTACACCTGGCCCACGGACATGAGCACGAGGATCAGCGCCTCAAAAAAGGCCCAGTACACCACGCGAGAGTTGGTGCTGTCGTTAACTGTGTCAAGGAGGGCAAGGGGTCCGGTGAGGCCGTGCGAACAAGGTAGGCAACACTGGGCACAGCAAGTCAAGCCAGATCTAGCACCACGTACTCATGCGATGCGTGCGCTCCCGAATCACCATATATTCCTGTTCACGGCGCACCGTGACCACCTGCTCGGCTAGCTCTTGGATCATCTCGTGCAGGTTGTCGTGGATCTCTGCAGTTGAGGTCAAGATAGACCATGAGAGGATTCAGGGGATTCCTCAGGCAAGATGCATGTCCTATTATTGCTTGGCGCCAACCAACGTACCGGCTTCGTCGCCCAGCGTGTCCTTGATGCCTTCCTGACCTTCGACGTACATGGAAAAGACCACAAGCTTGTTGGTCACACTCGACATCTCGTTGCTGAAGCAGTATCTATGAATCAAGAGATTGTGAAGCCTGGTCAGCATGGCGTTTGGGCACAGGATCTGCGGCCTCTGTGCAAGGACAAGAGCGGCCCTGGGTATTGGGACAACTATTCGAGCACACCAGTCACCGCGAGGGGTAGTGGATCGGATCACATGGGCGCAATCTGGCAACGCACTTGTAACGCCCATCCATGTGAGCAGAGAAGGTGTATTTGCCATCACTTTCGCGGCGACCCGCATAAACCTCCTTTTCGTCTGGCCCGGTAATCTGTTCGATGGAGGTCCTGAGGGTGAGCTGCGGGCATCTGACACTGGTCTCAAGCTCACTGCACGACGCCAACTTTGAGGAGAAGGGGGGAGCTCAATTGAGAGCCGAAAAACTCGAGCGTACCGTGACATCAATGTCGAGAAAGCCGCCATCGGCCACCTGGAAGGTGAGGCCCATCTTGGTGCCGCTCTTGACATCCTCGAAGAAGCACTGCTTCTCGTGCGCATCGACGGAGACGGCAAAGCCGTGGGCGGAGGTGGCCAAGGCCAGCAGCGCCAGCACAGCCAGGGGTGACATCATGATACGGGCCCCGGGATACAAGATGGCAACCGGGAAAGGGGCGAATGGTTTGGCCTAAATCAACGCAGGGTCACGATCAGATGGTCAGTGACATGGGCAGAATGGCTGCGGGAGCGGAAAACTTTCTCAATAGATTTGACGGGCCTGGCCGTGCCCTTGAAGAAGCACACGGTGACCAGGCTCATCGCCGAAAAGGCGTGTCAATGCCCCGCGAGCCATGTGTGGCCAAGGGCAGCGACAACCAGCAAGCCGTTCGAGCTCAGCCGCCCCCCGAACCCATCGTCACGCACCAACAGCTCAACTCCAACAAGACAAATACGACGAGCCGGCATTCAAAAGACCCACTACCAACTGTACTTGTTGATGCAGCTTCAAACAGTCGCTACCAACTGCCATCGTGGCTGGAATAGTCTGACAAAAGGCGGGTGAATGAAAGTTGTCATCTTTTTTTCTGAGAATTGTCAGAACTGTTTCATCACTGTCCGCGTTCTGAGGCGCTCGGGCCAAGTGGACGGAGTGTACCACGAGTCACACTATATCCCGCACGCGCGGTGTAGTGGGTGCAAAGTGTCCCAAAAGGCGCTGCGCCTGTCACCAGCAGGCACACATGTGTTGGACGTTGTTGGATCAAACCATCATCATGAGCCTTCTGGCCTTGTGTCCGCAACGGCTCGGGGACCTGTGCACGAGCGGACGGGGAGAAGGAGCCTTTTGTTTTGACCTAGTCGGTGATGGTTTTCGCAACTTGCTTACCTCTCCTGGCAGCAGCACACGATTTTCAAGGGTATCAAGACCAGGCCAGACCGACCCGACCACACAACGAGCTGGTCACCCGTTCGCCAACTCCTGTCCCCCAAGAGTCGGGTCAGACAGATGCCCCTCAGTAAGATGCTAGCATGAGAACATGCTCGAGCATTCAATGGAGCGCTGCCGTTTCATCTCCATCTCCATCTCCATACACACATATACGCAAAATTTCATCTTATCCATCCACTTAACCACCTGGTGTGTGTGTGTGCTTTGTGGGTGCTTTGTGTGTTGCTGTGCGTGTTTGTGTGTGTCTGAATATTTTTTTCCATCCCACTTGGGGCACCACCTAACCCTTCCCCCCCTCTCTCTCTCTTCCTTGGCCTGCCCCCCCCCCCCCCCCCCCCTCTTCTTTGGCCTGCCTAGGGCTACCACGTTCTTACCTCCCACTAGCCCTTCCAGTGGGCCGTCGGTGTGCTTGGTGAAAAGGCCGCTGCCATATTAAACCCCCCTTTCCAATCAAGGCCCCTTCGCCCTGCCGCTGGTCGGCTGGGTTGGAATTTGTCCGGCCTTTTATTTTTTTTTCCCTACAGGTCAGTCTCCCTCTACCTCCTCTTCCTTGCTCTCCACACGGCGGCTCGCCTCCCTTGGTTCTGTCCGGCGTTCCTTCAGCAGGCGTCCTTATCCTTAACCCCTGTTCGTGCGGCTTCTTTCTGTGCGCTGGCTCGCTCGATAGGTTCTCCTGCGTAGCATTGACCATTTAAAATGGCGCCCAGCCACAGGAGCCCCTGCTGGGTTGTTCTCTCTCTCCTAGCCCTCGTGCTTGTCCCGACTTGGGCCAACACCAAATACGATAATGCGTACATTACTGACATCACCCCTCGCCAAGTGGGCTACAAAGGAGGTACGCTCTTGTCGTGCCCCCTGGCTGCCGCCTCATCCACGCGTTTCACCAAGCTCACCTCATCGACCCTCATCGACCCCTGCGAACCCTGGCAGGCCAACACATCACAATTCGTGGTGTTGGGTTTGATCGCGAAGGTCAAGAAGGCGCCACCACCGTCTACGTGGGCACAGATGTCTGTGAAGTAAGCTCACGACCCATGCCGCTTCGACCCCTCCGCTTGACGCCATCCTCACTCCCACGCCTGCCCGTTGTCATCCAGACAATTGCCTACTACTCCTCGGATACGCAAATTGTGTGCGTCATGCCCGAAGTAACGGTGGTAGAAAGCTATTTGGCCGTCACCGTCTCTCTATGGGTGGCAGGCGGAGCCATGGGCAGCACAGCCATCTGTGAGACCAGTTGCTCTGTCCGGGCCCGCAGTGTCTATACCCCCACCATCAGCGAAAGTCAATTAGCCGCACCCCCTGGCGGCAATGTGACCTTGATTGGCTACCTGCGCGGCATTACCGCGGACGAATTTGAGCTGCGCTTGAATGGCACCCTTCTCGAAACCGCCTACGAATCTGACGACGTCATTAGCACCTCCTCGTGGAACACTGGCCGATACGACGCCGTCGTGCCCTCCATGACCGCTGGTTACTACAACGTCTCCTTCCTTGTCAATCGTCAAGACTCGTCCTGGGGCGCTGGTTTTTCTGCCAATTACAACTCAGTGTGGCTCGCGCACAAGAGTACGTTGCTGTTACGCGCTTACACGTACCCTTGTCCACCCCACATGACACGTCCTACTGCTCTACGCCTTGTCTTTGAGGTCCACCTCACTTCGGGCCTGCCCGGCCGCCCTGCCTAATTCGTAGATACGACCTATGACTTTGAGGTCCATCCCGTCGTTTCGGCACTCAGTGCCAGTGCAGCCGGTACCCTGGGTGGTGCCCTGCTCACCGTGTACGGTGACGGTTTTGATGCAGATGCATGTGTCGAAAACAACGTTGTTTCTGTTGCTGGCGTCAACTGCGTACCCGTAGCCTGCACCAACACTGAGATCACGTGCCGCCTCGAAGCTGTCGTCGGCGTTCCCGAGTCGGACCTGCCTCGTGGTCTTGCTGGCTCCATCTTCTCCAACTCCCTCGGCACGTGGACCCCAGCACCTGCCGAAGTCTTCAACTTCACGCAAACCTCCGGCGCCCACCATTACATGCGCGACTTCGATACCCAATATCGCCAAGTGTTGGAAGGCTATTTCGTGCCCGAGGCCACGGGCGACCACCGCTTCTTCTGCCAGGGCGATGACCGGTGCTATTTTGACATCTCCACGGATGAGTCTGTGGAGAATATGACCGACAGCGTTGCCTACTCCACGTATGCCACCAGCTATTGGAACTCGAATAATCAAATCTCCGACCCCATTCCTTTGGTGGCCGGCCGTCGCTACCGCTGCCGCATCCGCCACATTCAGTATGGTGGCGGGGACTTTTTCAAGGTTGGCATGCACGTGTCCTCCCCTGACGTGGTGCTCTCACCCAACGAAATCCTCCACGAGTCGCTGCGTGAGCGTCAGATTATTGAATTCACCTCTGACGTGGTGCGCGAGCAACACGAGCTCGTCTTCAACAACGTTTACAATGGTACTTTTTACCTGACGCTCGATGGCCAATGGACCACCGCCGTCGACCTTGACAGCCCTTCTGCTTTGGCTGACGCCTTTGAAGATATTTCTGATTGCGGGTCCATCTCTGCCAGCGAGGCCGCTGGTCTTGTACCCAACCAGCGCCGTATCATCATCACCTACAGTTGCCCCACCACCATGGCCCGTGATCTGCCTCAGATTTACACCAGCGCCGATGCTTCGCTCACCCCAGCCAACCGCTCCCTACCAGTGTCCTATCGGGTGAATCGCTACCGTGCGGCCAGTGAGCCTATTCGTGGCACGTATCAGCTCGGCTACAAGGGCAACTGGACACGGCCCCTGGCCTACTCCTGTGATGCCGGCTGCGCTCTTGATGCCCTCATTGAGGTGTCGGAGCTGCAAGAAATTTCTGGCGGCTCTTCCGGTAATTCCCAAGATGGCATGACCCTTACGTTCTCCATCTACTTGCCCACGGGCAATCTCTCTCAGATTGAGGTCAACAGCAGCGGGCTTACTGGCGCAAACGTCACGGCTCGCGCCTACACCCAGGAGCACGGTGCACACGAACTCTTTCACGAAATCATCCCGGGCCGCTACTTTCGCCGCTTCTACAACGACTCGGATGGTGTCGTCGTTGTTACCACCAACGGCCTGCGCAGCTCTTGCGCCGACCTTGGCCAAACCAGCAGCGCTTGTGCTTTTGCTTTCGATGCCCAACGCAACCCCAGCATCAATACCGTCAGCAATAGCGGCGACCCTAGCGTCCTGGCAGTTGCCGACATCGTGACCATCTCCGGCGCGGGCTTTGGCCTCGATGAAGCTGCCATCGCTGTCACCTTTAACGACATCCCTGCTTCCATAGTTCAAGTCTCCGACACTGAGGTTATCTGTGAAGTGCCCCACATCAGCGCTGGCCCCATCAACATTGAGCTCATCCGTGCCCACGTTGGCCGCGCCGCCAACCACGACGCCACGGCTTGGACCTACGCCCAGGCCGTTGACGCAGTGGGCCCGCTCACTGGCCCAGTGGCCGGGAATCTCCTGCTCAACATTGCCGGCACCGGCTTCCCTGCCAGCCCTGCCGAGAATAATGTCACCGTGGGCGGTCAACCATGCGTTGTGCAATCCGCCCAACCGGATAGCTTGACCTGCATCCTTCCACCCGCTTGGAGCGACCTCGACACGCGCGAAGCGGATCTGAACGGCACCCTCAATGCCACCATTGTTATCAACGGGGAAGCTTTTACCAATGATTTTGTTTACGACTGGTCCCTCACCCCGGTGTTGACCGCTGTTACCCCGAGTGCCATTCCATCAGCCGTGACCACACTCGTTACGCTGGCAGGCAGCTGGCCGTCAGTAGGGTCCCTTGACCTATCTGGTGCGGCTTGTGCTGTCCCCGCGGGTCTTGCCATCACTGTTGCCGGCCGTGCCTGCCATGACGCTACCCTAATCAATGCGACGCACCTTACCTGCTCGTTCATTCGTGCGGATGGGCGCGCCTTTGGTGAGCAGCAAGGCCTCGTGCCCCGCGTGGACTTTTGCCTCACATCGGGGAATCTGTGGCGGGCTCATACGCAGCCGACCGTGCGCGTGGATCTGAACCATCGTGTCACCGCTATTTCTCCAGCCCGCTTCGGCACTGCGGGAGGCGCGCGCATCACCATCACTGGTGCCGGCTTTGGCCAACTCGTCAACAGCGTCGGTGTCGAAGCCAAGAATGTCTCCGGGTCCAATGTCCCCTGCCTCGTCGACTATGTGAGCGACAGCCAGGTCGAATGCGTCATGGCCGAGGCCACTGGCGAGGCCCATGATTGCGAGCTCGAGTTACAAATCAACGGCTTTGTGGCTCGCTGTTCCCCCGGCACCTGCGTGGTTGATTTCCTTAGTAACCTAACCGCCGCCATCTTGCCTTCAACGGAGCGCCCCAGCGTGGGATGGGGCGATGTCGTCACGCTGACCACGGAGCGAGTGTGGGGCAACCCCTCGGTCACCGTGGGTGGTGTTCCAGCCGTCGTTCAGTCCTACTCGGAAACGGCCGTGACCTTTGAGGTGCCCGCTCTCTCCGCTGGTGCCCACGATGTGGCCCTGGCCGTCGCACCTTATGGCCGCGCCTCCGGAATGGCCAGCCTGGGTTATCGTCTCAGTGTAGATGGTTTGTCTCAATTATCGGGCTCGGTGGCCGGTGGAAGCCGCGTCGTACTCGTCGGCGAGGGCTTTCCCACCGACCCTACCGCCCTGGCGGTGTCTTTTGTTCACGCTGGCTCTGGAAACAACGCTCGCCGAGCCGCCGTCTTGTCGACCAACATGACTCTTGCGGAGGTTGTCATTCCATATCTCATTAACGAGGGCACGGCCCACTCCGAGACTTATGAACTGGCCCTTACCGTGACAAACAGCTCGACTTTCCAAATCAGTGTTGCGGACGCGGCTGACCTTGCCACCGTCGCTGCAGCCAACTGCACCAACCCTCAAGCCTGCGCGTTCTTCTACAACGCGAGTGAAACCCCGGTATTGACGGCCATTCAGCCCACCACCGGTGCGGCAGGCACCGTCTTAACCCTTACAGGCAGCAACTTCTTTGCCGAGCCTCGTGTTCATATCGCGGGCGTGGCTTGCACCGTTTTGACTGCCAACAGTAGTCTGGTGACCTGCACTGTCGGTGAAGTTCGTGGTGGCTCTCACCTCGTCGAGGTGGAAGTGACACCCTTTGGCATGGCTATGGGCATTCACACCTTTGCAGCCACCGCTACCGTCGACAGTATGAGCCCTGCCATCGCCTCGTACGCCGGTGGCACCCTCGTGACGCTCCATGGCCACGGATTTGGTCCAGCAGATGCAGTAAGCATTACTGTGGGCACAAAGAGTTGTGATGTGGTCAACACAACCTACAACCAAGTCCTTTGCCGCGCGCCCGAGGTTCTGACCCCGCTTGCAGTGGCCTACTACGCTCACGTGGAGCCAGTCGTGCTCCCAGGCACCATGTCATATGAGCAGTTGCTCGACCGAGACTACTCCACCTATGTATCGAATTGCTGCAACAGAGAAGTGGATTTTGCTCTTCCTGAGGACCAAGCCGCAGTTCTGACCCGCGTGCGCTTCTTTCCTCGGCTCAAGTACGAGTCTCGCTCGGCAGGTGGCCAATTTTATGCCTCGCCCAACGGCACCCACTGGGTGCTCATTGCTGAGATTGCCGACTATCACGCTGGCTGGAACTCGATTGACGTGAGCGTTGACTTCCCCGTGACCCACATCCGCTACACCAATGAGCGCATTGACATGGCCGAGTTTGAGTTTCAGGGTCACGTGGTGGAGCAAGCAATGGACGAGGCGCTGCCCGTCGTCACTCGCATCCATCCCGCTGCCCTGCCCAACAGCATGGTTGTCCACGATGCGGCTACTGCCCCTGGGCCGGCCGATGCATATATCGCGCCTGGTGTGCAGAATCTGACATATGCAACGGCCCAAACCCCAGAGGTCAATGCCATTCGCCCCACATGGGGCACGGCTTTGGGTGGGACTAAGATCACAGTTTTGGGCCTGGGTTTGACCGCCGTTTCCAGCGTCACCATCAACACCTACCCATGCAGCGACATCTCGGTCGTGAGTGACTCCCTCATTACCTGCGTAACCACGCGTCGATCCACGCTTACGGCCCTCTCAGTCGAGGTTGAGGTTGATGATGGGAGTATTGCCGTGAACCAGCCCACTGCCCGGTTTCGCTACATGGATCGGTGGTCTCAGGTGAACACTTGGGTCAACGATGAGCCGCCGATCGAAGGGGACACGGTTGTGATTCCCGCCGACCAAGTCGTCCTGATGGACGTCACCCCGCCCAAGCTCTTCCTCCTCCTCGTCCAAGGCCAACTAATCTTTGAGGATATGCAGGACTTGGAGCTGCATGCCAGCTACATTTGGGTCCAAGGTGGTCTGTTGGAGGTGGGCACGGAGGATGTTCCGTTCCAGCATCGTGCAACCATCACGCTGTATGGTGACCGCTGGAACTCAATTGGTCTTCCACACTTGGGTGCCAAGTGTCTCGTGGCCACCAATGCCGCAAACTACATGGGCCTGTACGGTGGCCATGATGGCGCTGCCGTCCCTGCCACCCTGCGCGGCGTCATTGACATCCACGGCATCCCGCGCCGTCGCACTTGGACCAAAGTGGCCCAGACAGTCGCGATCGGCGATACACAAATCTTCCTGTCGGAGGAGGTTGATTTTGCTCCCGGCGAGACAATTATCCTGACCTCGCATACAAACTACAAACAAACGGAAGAACTGGTGGTGGCCGCTCGCTCCGTCGATAATCGCGTGCTCACCGTCACCTCACCCGTGCAATATGAGCACCAGTCCTTCTTTTACGAAGCTGCCGGTGAGCGTGTGGACATGCGCATCGAAGTGGGCCTCATCTCGCGCAACATTGTTGTTCAGGGCGAGCCTGGTGCTTCGGAAAAGCAGAATTTTGGCAGCCATCTAATGGCTGCGCGTGGTGCCATGCTGCGCCTTGAAAATGCCGAGCTACGTCGTTGCGGGCAAGCTGGCGTTTTGGGTCGATATTGCTCGCATTTCCACCTGGGTGGTAGCCTGCCCGATAGCTACATCAAGAGCAATTCCATCCACCACAGCTTTCAGCGCGCCGTGACCGTTCATGGCACGCACAATGCCTTGGTGCAGAACAACGTGGCGTACTTTGTTAAGGGCCACACCATCTTTGTCGAGGACGGCGATGAGTTTTTTAACGTCATTGACGCCAACCTTGTTGCTCGCACTGAGAAGCTGCACGTCATGCTCAAGGGCGATCAGAAGCCAGCCTCGTTTTGGATGGCCTCGCCCTCCAACCTGTGGCGCAACAACGTCGCTGCCGGCTGTGTCAACGACGGCTTTTGGTTTGAGCTGCCGTCCAACCCCCATGGTCCTTCCTACACAACGTCCATCTGCCCTGTACATGGGCACCTCATTGAGTTTCGCAATAACACTGGTAAGTGAATGTTCTCAGGCCAGTGAATCTGCGCTTGTGCGTGTTTCCGGTCGCGAGGTCTAAAAGATCTGAACTCTTGCTTTGCCGTGGCACTCACATGTTTGTGGCTTGATTTCTTTGGCTGTTCCTTGTTTTCGTTTTTTGTTTTTTGTCTGTTTCTGTTTTTTGCAGCGCACGCGAATGGAGTGCACGGCCTGCGCATTTACCCCGTATACCTCCCATATGTCGACCCCTGTGACGAATCATCCGGGCCTGCACCACAGTACTACCACAATTTCACTACCTTTAACAACGGCGAGCATGGCATCTTTGGCAAGGAAAACGGCGATCTGCACCATATCAACGTCAAGTCAGTGGGCAACGGTCGAGAAGAGATTTTCTGGACCAAGCTTCATGACGTGGAATACCGTGAGAACGACCCACACATCGTGAACAGCCTGTTTGTCAATCACGTCGACCCCAGCAGGCCAGCGCACACTGTGGGTCTCTTCATGCCTCAAAACGAATACTTCCATGTGGCCGGCGCCAAGTTTGTCAACTACGGCGCCAAGGGTACCCTCTCCGCTTGTGCCAAGTGTGACACGCAGACCAATTTCCGTCAAGGCGGATACACGTTCCGATTGCAAGGACTCGAGTTTTTCAATTCCACCAAGCGTGCTGAGTGGACATCGCCCTTCAAGCAGATCTTCTATGACCTGGACGGCTCTCTCACGGGCTTTGTCAACGGCACCGCCACTCCCTTCCATGCCTTCAACCACTACCCGGGTGTATGCGACGCCATGGGCGAGGCTTATGACTTTGGCCTGGTTTGCGACAACACGGTGCGCGTTCGCCGCTTGCAGATTGACGCCATTGAACCGGATGAGCTGGATGACCAGGCGTTGCGCCTGGCCCAGGTAGCCAACGCCTCCCGCAGCGGCACCATCGGCTATCGCGTCAAGGAGATTGGCGGCTGGGTGGCACCGGTTGTCAACAACCGCGAGTACGATCTGGGCTTGGTCTCGCTCATTGACTTCCGCTCGATGCGCATCCGTTACTCTGAGCGCCACTACTTGCAGTATGATGACGAGTTGTTGCTCCTCAACTTCAATTACACTGATTATCGCTACGACTTTGAGGTCGTCGTCGGGGACGCCGCAGTGGAGCAGCCGTCGGTGAGCCTCATCGACACGCTGGGCGCGACCTCGGCTTACGGTACTGGCCGCATTGTGCCCAACGAGAAGCATTGGTCCGTTGCTCTGACCGCACGCCCGGCTGACCCTTGGGACAGCAACCCCTTCATGCTCGTCACCCACGCCATCCAGTGTGCACCGGGTCGGTGCGGCTTCTTCACTGATCTGCCGTTGTACGACCCAACGCTATGGACTGAGACCAAGTACTGGTGCCGAAACTCTGTCACCAAGAGCGCCACCTATGCACGCTGGTACAGCGCCGAGTTCACCTCCGAGCCTTCGTGTGATGGCGACCACACGCTGCCCCTGGCGGGAGATCAGGTTGAGATTGGCGTGCGCATGTATGTTGTCATGAACATCAATCCACCCGCGTTCAGCCACATGGACATTGCCGGCAAGCTGCAGTTTGATGACAGTGATGACCGCATGCTCGAGGCTAACACAATCAGTGTGTGGGGTGAGCTGCAAGTTGGCAGCTCGGGCAAACCATTTGAACACGAGGGTGTGGTGCGTCTCCACGGCCAACGTACCTCAGATTCGCTCATCATTGACGACACCCACTTTTTGGGCAACAAAGTCATGGCCGTTCTGGGCACCGTCAGCATGTATGGCCAGCCACGCACCGCCTGGGTGCGGCTGGCAGCAACCGCCATGCCCGGCGACTTGGCCTTTAACGTGACCTCCCCAGTGGACTGGGTGTCCGGAGACGAGATTGTCATCAGTTCGACCGAATACGATGCCAGTGAGACGGAAACGCATACCGTTGCTGCTGTGTCGACCGATGGGCTGATGGTCACGATGACCAGTGCCATGGCTCACCGCCATTTTGCGGGCGACATTGACGGTGGAGCGCAGGGTACGCAATTCCTGGCGGCCGCCGTTGGCCTGCTGAATCGCAATGTTCGCTTCGAGGGCGCTGAAGGCGCAAATGAGGGCAGCAACTACGGCGCTCACGTGGTTGCCATGGATGTGAACATTGACGGGAATGTCAAGGTGGCCTCTACCGAATTTTCCGACGTGGAATTCCGCTCGTGCGGCCAGCAAAATATGGAGCACGCTTGCATCTTTTACAAGTATGACCGCTCGTACACGGCGGCCAACTCTCCCAGCAACGTTTTGCACAACTCGGTTCTGCACAACTCGAACAACTATGGCATTGAGACTGAGGGTGCGCCCAACGTCACGATTACCGATTCGGTGATTCACCGCACCTATCGCAGTGCGCTCAAGTTGGACGCCACTACGATGCGCTTTGTCATGACTGGATCTCTGGTTGTAGACAACCGTCGCTCGCCCGATGCCTCCACCGATTGGGTGGTGCCCTACGCCGGCCTATACGCCGAAACCTACTCGGTGACGCTGCGTGACAACGTCTTTGCGGGCATGACAGACACTGGCATGATGATC
Organism: Monosiga brevicollis MX1; assembly: GCF_000002865.3. Taxonomy (NCBI): domain Eukaryota; class Choanoflagellata; order Craspedida; family Salpingoecidae; genus Monosiga; species Monosiga brevicollis. The sequence continues at coordinate 2,548,927 of NW_001865039.1, read as the reverse complement.
CGACCCAATTCATGCGGCGACGCTGATCGTGCCACCATCACCAACAACGAGGTGCATTCGACCCTCGTGGGCGTCTTCCTCATGGCCGATGCCAAGTCGTGTTTTGAGCTACGTGGTGCCACCGTGTGGAAGGCCGCCCATCTGGGCATTGTCACCGTGGACCAGCGTGCCGAGGTGCAGATTCTGAACAGTGTTGTGTCGGACTCACACATTGGCATCTCCCTCAACTTTTTCACCATCGCCAAGCGGGGCTCGGAGGTGCTCATCGAAAACTCCCTTATTATGGGCGCCACCGCCGCTTCGACTTGTGACGATTCACTTCGCTGCCGCGCTGTCACTGGCACGGACGTGCAAGGCACGGGCAGCACCTGTGGCTCAGTCTTTGGCAACAGCTACCGCCACGTGGGCGTGGTCCTTCCTCAGTACACGAACCGTGGCAAGACGTGCGAGCAAGACTACCTGCCTTCCTGCCGCCCGGTGACGCGCCCAGAAAGGCTGTGCGGCATGGGCTGGGAGGCGCGCTACGGCCTTCCCTCTGTCACGCACGCGCACATTACCATGCGCGATGTGACCTTTGCTCATTTTAACAACCGCAGCAGCTGCAATTTGAAGAGCTACGGCATCCTGACCAACCCGACGCAGCGCAACTATGCGCCCGAGCAGCAGTATACGGACGTGACCTTTTACGAGACGGACGCCGAGCGCCGCTTCTACTTTGGCCGTCTGCCTGAACACAGCAGCGAGTGCCAGACGGGTTGTGATGCCCTCACTTACCTCTTGGCACACGAGTCCAATGGCGAGCTGAGCGGCCTGAGTGGGGCTGGCACCATCACGAGCAACGTCAACCCCGGCGTCATTCTTGGCGAACCCTTTTGCACCTCGCTGCCCAGCAACGGCGCCTCGCGCTGCGGTAGCGACAGCATGCGCCTGCGCCACGCGGTCTTGATCAACCGTGATCGCGACTCTGGCTTCCGGCGCATCGGCCCCGTCAATGTTCAGCGCATGAAGGCCGACGGAGTCAACGCCACGGAACGTGTCACCTCCTCGGAAGGCCCGTTCAGCGATAACTGTGCCAAGCGCTTTTACTTTGGTCAGCACCCCTTCGTCATTGACGCGGCCCACAACATCTTCAAGGTCAACACCTCGAATGACTTCCCCGCCAATGCGCGCATTGAGTTTGTGGGCCAGGACGTCAACGACCGGGCCCACCTCAAGATTCGCGTGTATGTCACCAACCTTGACATGCGTCTTGTCCACAACGGCGTTGAGAAGGAGCCCCTCGGCGCCATCCCCGATGTCAACGTGCATCCCGTCGGCACTTACACCTTTGATGCTCGCAACACGTTTCATTTGATCGTGGGTGGTACCGGCCACCACATTTTTGACATTCGCACGCTGAGCATTGTGCGTCTCAACTTGACGGTTACCATGAGTTTGGACGAGTTTTTCGACCCGTCCCAAATCGTCTCAAACTTGGCCATCTTGCTTGACATTCCCAGCTCTCGCATCAAGGTTGTGGGTGTGCATGACACGGCCAGCGCGGATGCTCGGCGCCGGGCAACCGGTAGCAAGGTTCTGGCTTTGGCCATCGGCGACCAGGATAATGGCACGAGTACCGTGCCGACCACAGACGAAGAAGAAGAGAACCAGAATAACTTGCTCGATGAGTTGATGAACAACATCACCGCGGTTGTGACGTCGGGTGCGCTCAAGACGAAACTCAATGAGTCGGGCGTTCGACTCGATGGCGTCACCATGGCGGCCCCGGCATCTGCGGGCCTGGAGGCCTCGCGCGCAACCCCACTGAACATTGAACCCACCACCGCCGCCCCGAGCCTGAGTCCAGGAACGGGGTCTTCCAATGACATCGACCCAGCAGCTGTGGCGGGTGCCGTGTGTGCGGGTGCCGTCCTGGCCGTGATTGTAGTCCTCTTGACCGTTCGCCACCGCCGCGAGACGCAGCGTCGCGCGGCCCTAGCCAAGGCAGAAGGACAAACGTCCGATGGTAGCGAGGCCGAAGGAACCCTGCAGACCTCCCAAGTCACCGTGCTCAACATGGACGCCCACCCTGTGGAGGTGGAGACCATGGAGGGCCGCCCGGCGCCATCCTCCAAACCGGGCAAGCTGGCGCGTAGTGGGAGCTTCTTTGGCCGGCTTTTGCGCTCGGGCTCGAGCAACTCGGTCGGTCCAACTGACGACAGCAAGGACACCGAGCTTCAGCGCATGGAGTCGCGGCGGGGCCTCAACCCGCTTCGTTCTGAGGACATTGGGGTTCCTGATGAGCGGGAAAAGTTGAGCACTCTCAAGCGCATCAAGATGCCCACGGTAACGGACCGTATTCAACAATTGCAGGATGAGGTCCATCGCGTCATTCCACGCAAAACTTGGGAATACGTTGGCTCGGGCGGCAATGATTATTGGCATCCCAAGCTCTCGGCGGCCCAGGCGCAGGAAATCATCATGGACAAACCCCAGGGTACATTCCTCTTGTATGGTCGCAAGCCCGTGATTCTCTGTGTCAAGACGGGCAAGAACACAGCACGCCACGATGCCCTTGAGTTCCATGGTGATCTGGGCTTCCGCATTCAGATGAAGCGTGAGCAGCCCTTCCACGGCGACCTGAGCACTCTGATTGCGTACTACGCCGAACCTCGGGAAGGCGTACCGTACACTCTCAACGACTATGAGAACAATGACATCCACTTCAACGTGCCCAGTGCCAGCACTCGCCTGACCACCTCGGAAGAGCGTGGCGTGGGCCTTCCAGAGTACACGGACGAAGATCTGACGCGTTTGGATCGACGCACTTCCATGCGCCTTCGTCGGGCCAAAGACCCAATCAAGGAAGACGAGGTCGTGACCGTTGACCCTCGTTATGTGCGCCGCCCCTCTTTGCGCACACGCGCCAGTGTAAAGGAGTTTGAGCCCCTGATCCTCAGTGAAGTGGACGATCAGTAATGCGCCCCGCCGGCTTGGTCGTCTTATCCAACAAATGCTTGATACTTTTGGACGAGCCGTGCATCTTTCTTCTTTTCTCTTTCTTTCTTTTTCGTTTGAATTGTCCAGTAGTTTGCACTCAGCACGGTCCAGTGCAATGGCTTTCGGGCCACGGTGGGTGCTTGTGCGTGTGATGCTGTTTTTGTTGACAATCCTGTCTCCGTAGCCGGCCTACGAGAGCCTGGGATATTCAATAGGCAGTATCGTTGTGATGTGGCGTTGATTTTTTCTGTTCATCTAGCTTCTCTCATCCCTCATTCCGTGTCAATACAATACATGTACTTGCAATAATTAAAACGATTGTTTCTGATTTGCTATGCGCCTTCCTGAAATTGACTGATGAAACGAAGCAGTGCTCCAGCGTTCGGAATCCAACTCGGCCACCAGAGAAGGGGTGTTGCCAGCTCCAAAAAGCATCGACTTTACTTTTTTTTTTTTTTTAAAAAAACCTTTTACTGTCTTTCATCGAATCTGATGTGATGTTATCCATCTTTTTTTTTTTTTCTTTCTTTTTTCCTTCTTCTTCTTGCAAACTGCTGCAAACGTGGTTTTGCCCGTTTTGCTCGATTTGCCAGCGCACGGTTTAAACCTGACTGCGCGCTGTGTGCTGGGAGTAGTGGAAGACTTGCGCGCGTCCAGCTTTGCAAAGGATTGCAACCCAGTATATTTGGCGAGCGAGAACACAGACACTGGATCAAAGCATTGGAAGAGTCAGTGACCCTTTTGCCAGGTCGCTCACCGATTAGCATGTCTGAGCCGCTCAAGCAAGCCGAGGAGGCCGTTGATGCAAACTCCTACGACGTGGCGGCATGGCACTTCATCCTCAACGAGGCGCCGGTTGGTACTTGATTGGACTCGTGCAAAGCAATCGTATCGACTCACTGGCTGCGCCTGCTTTTTGTCCACCGCCCCTGCATTCGCTTTGACCTACGGGCACACCATGCAGAAACAACCGATTGGCGAAGCTCGCCGGCTCTATGACAAAGCCCTGGAAGTTTTTCCCACAGCCGGAGCCATCTGGCGTGACTACCTGCGCATTGAGTTGCAGTTCCGGTCTGTACCTCGAATTTCTGCAACGTTTTACCTGCCATCCCAAATTTTGTCCTGTCTGCGCCCCCGTGATGTGTACCCGTTCGTGCTGTGCGCATGGCAATCCTGGTAGAAACTTTGCTCAAGCAAAGGAGCTTTTGGGCCGCTGCCTCAAGACATGTCCTCATGTCGAGGTCTGGATGCTTTACATCGAGTATCTCCAGCTCTCTGGCCAAGGCCAACCCCAGGATCTGGTAGGGATGCGTTTCCAGCCATCGGGCATCCATGAGGAAATGAAGGCGCTTGGCCTGCAACGGCACTTGGCCTCGCGTGGTCACTGTGGTGCCCGTTAGCACCTGTGTCCGTAATGTCTGTCTGTTTGTGAGGCCACATTTGCCTTCGAGGCCCAGAAATGCGAAAAAACACTTTGTTCACCGCTCTCCCTCATCTTTTGCTAGAAACTCGCCTATACCCAACTCTTCAAGAACGTGGGCGTTGATTTCAACGTGACCCCGGCTTGGCAGAATTATATCCGAGTCCTCAAGGTGAAAGCCTCAACTGCTCATCGTCAAGCGCACACCCGATCGCCATCGCATCCCAAGCGCGTCAATGCTCATTCGTGATCATCTGTGATATTCCATTCGACGTGCAGGAGTTGCCAGAGACTACAATGCATCAGGAACAGACGAAAACTGCAGAACTTCGCCAAGCCTATCTTGTACGTTTTCAAACACCTTCAAACACCTTCCCCAGCGCGCTCGATGGCCCCTCCGTCATGATGGCCCGTATCCGAAGCGTGTTCTGACGTGCGACCATTTCGTTCAAGTACATGACCATGACTCACAGTTTTGTTTTGTTTCTTCTGTTCGTTCTTTGTTGTTTGTTTTTTTTTATATAGGAGGCGCTAGCGAGTCCCAAGACCCACATTTCTCAGTTGCGCGCGGACCTGGATGCTTTCGCAAAGGTAATGCGTACACCCCTTGCATCGCTTCTCTTGGCACCACGCCTTGCATCGTGTCTGCGACATTGTTGCTCTCACTCAGGCCGATCATGGTTGCCGCCATGGTTATCATTGTTGTCCATGCCGATGCTGCCTTAGCCCCGAGGTCAAGTGGGGCGCAAGCTTGTAGACCTCGTATCTGGACCTTATGCCAAAGCGCTCACCGCTTCACGCAAGGTCGAGGGATTTGTCAAGGGTAAGAATTTCAGGCGATTAGATCGGGACGATCGAGCGCGCGAGCTCAGCACAACCATGAACCCACTTTGTGATATGTGCAGGTATCAACCGAGATCTTTTGGCTGTGCCGCCGACTCGCTCACCCATCTACGAGCACCAGCTGCGATGCTGGCAAGAATGGATTGCTTTCGAGCGCACAAACCCTCTGGTTTGTCTACTTGCTTGGTTTGCCACTTTTGTGTGATTCCCTCTGATGATGCAACAACAATGTCCTTGGGTTGACAGGCACTGGTGCCTGTGGAAATGGTGCAACGTGTCATCTGCATCTACCGACAATGCTTGATGTACTTTCGCTTTTATCCCAAGTGCGTGTCTTCACGCATTCGAGCCAGATGATGATAACCCCTCGGCCGCGCCGCCAGACCGGTGGCGGTTGAGGTCAACTCGTGTCGGTCGCTGATGTCGGTTGTTTGCCCATTGGCAGCATGTGGTATGATGCCGTGGCGTTTTTGGAGGAAGCAGCCGCTGATGCGCAGAAGCGGGTGAGAGTCGATTGTCTGAAGCCTTGGACTTACCTGTCTGCTGGTCTTCTCGTTGAATGGGAGGGGTGGGACCGCACAGCTAGCTTTGTTGAATTGTGATCTTGTTTCAGACAGAGCAAGACTCATGTACACGTGCTGTGCAGGGAGATACTCCGATGGCACAGCAATGGCTGAGTGAAGCCCGTTCGTTCTTTGAGGCCGGCATCAACGCGCTGCCCCAGAATTTCCTGCTGCACTTTGCTTTTGCTGATTGGTTGGAGGGCCAGGTGTGCTGTGCGCGCGTGACTTGCTGATGAGTCCCTGGCTTAGCCCCTGGCCTACTGGCAAAGGTTGATAAGCTTGAAGTTGGCAAAATTAATTGGGCCATGCCCAAACCTTTTGGACATACTCGCTAGGGACATATTGCAGATGCTCGCGAGGTGTATAATCGCCTGCTCGGCCAAAGGGACATCAACCCAGCCCTTCCCTTTGTGCAATTCATGAAGGTGTGCTTTCGTGGTTTCGCCTGTTTGATTCGGCGCCATGACCTGATACCGGCCTTGATTGTCTGCTGGTACTTTTCACGCGCTGTCGTCATTAAGATGGAGCGACGCGTGGGCTCGATTGAATCAGTGCGCAAGGTTTTCAAGCAAGCACGTCAAGACGAGCGCACCACTTTCCAGGCCTTCGTCGCCGCGGCCCTTTTAGAGCTCAATGGGTTGGTCTTGGCATGTCTCTGTTTGGATTGGCCACGAGCACGTGACCCCACTAATTGCTCGTTGTCTCGGCTCAACCACGAGCGCAGATCAGACAAAGGACGGGGCGTATGTAGTAAAATCTTTGAGCTGGCTGTGAAGCGCTTCCCTGAGGACCCTGGCCTAGCGCGCGCGTATTTGGCGTACCTCAGCTACCAGGGTGACAACAGCAATACACGCGCTCTTTTTGAGCGCGTACTTTCCAAATTGCCACGTATGACGCATGGCACCTTGCCTGCCCGGCCGATGCCCTGTCCGAACGCCATCTTACGCTGCTCATGTTGTCTGTCTTGGGGTGGGGCACCGCGCCTTGATCTTTGATAGCCGCTGACGCCGACGGCATTTTGCAGCGCTACATTGAGTTTGAGGGAACCCATGGTGATTTGTCTGCGCTCAAAGCTTTGGAGCGCCGGCGTCATATCACCCGTCTGGTGGTTGAGAAGAACGATGATCCCGAACGAGCCGCTCCCACCGTGGCGACCTTTGGTGATCTTGTGGTTGGTTCATACTCGTGCAGATTGCTTCGCTATGCCATGTCTACTGCGCGCGTTGCCATTCTCACGCTGCGGCTGTGTTCTGTTGTAGCACCGCTATCAATTCCTCGACCTTTTGCCCAGTGACCCAAGCTTTTTATCCGCCTTTGCGCCCGAAGCGGTACGTGGACAGCCGTGTGCTTTGCGCACAACAAGTTCTACCCAGCTCCATAAGCGTTGATACTGATGTTTGTGGGCCTGTCCGCACAGCTGAGCGCCGTGGCTACGGAGAACACTGCAACCTCGCTAGGCAGCAACAGCGTCGAGGGAACCGCGGTGCCTGCTGATATCCCAACCATGGATGCTGCCGTCCGCTTCTCCGAGTACCCTATGCCCGACACAGCACAGGTGAGGTCCAAGAGATGCCGCGCGTATTTGAGGGCAAAACAACCGTGGGTCCATATTGCCACCTTTGTCTGCGGCATGACCAGCCGCAATCGCGCTGATTGACCAATTGTCGACCTGCCAGGCGGTAGCATACCAGCCAGCCACCGATGATGTGGCCCTTCTTCGACTGCCTCGCCCGCGCCTGGTGGCCGAGCTCCTTACGCTGCTGCCCCCACCCGAGGCTTATACTGTGCGTCTGTTCGCTTTTTCCCTGACTGCGTGCTGTGTCTTGGGTGGCTCTGGCAACAGCCCTAACACGATTATTTTGGTATCTTGCATATTGGTATGCGTTGCTGCGCTGCTGTTTGCTCCACGACCACAGGGTCAGCACGTCGCTGTGGAGCCGCTGGTGCGCTGCATCCTTGAGCGCGATATTCCACAACCCAAGCAGTCGGAGGTCTGGTTTGCCTTGCTTCTTTTATCTCTGTGCGCTGTCGGGGGCTGCGCGGCCTCTGTTTTTGGTTTGTTTGTTTGTTTGTTTGTTTTTCTTCGCCTCACGAACGGGTGCATAGACGAGTGGCAAACGCGAGCATGACGATGCTGATGGGGAGGATGAAACGGGCGCCTACAATGAGGGTGCGGTGTCTGAGGCTGCGCTTACAACCCTCCCCCGTTTTTATTTTTTTATTTTTCTCGCTTGCTCTCATCGTGCACACCTCATGCCTTATAGACCAAGAAATGGACTTGTTTCGTCAGCGCCAACGTGTCAAACGCGACGCTTATTAGAGGGTCTGCCCCTGTCAAATTGAATTTGTCTGCAACTCTTGATTTCGAGTGCACTGCTTGGAACGTAGGAGAGGTCTAATGTGTGATTAGAGCAAGAATATCAATTTGTTCATGCGTCTGTGATAGCACACAAAAGTAGCGACACTTGCATGACCACTTGCGCGCGTGGACGGGTTGTCAAAGGGTTTGACCCCATAAAATGACTGCCACTGACACAAGACGCAGGATTGCTGCACAGCAGCAAAATCCACACAAGGGTTCGGTCCACATCGTAACCTCGAGCCCGCTCAACCACCCAGTGGGGCAGAGCCCCGACCGAGGGGTGGGGTGGTGAGGCAGAGCAAGATCCAAAGGTGAGCGCAGCAAGCGCGGGAACAAGAGCAAACGGGCGTTTTAAAAAAAGGTCAAGATCTGTTGCGCCCTGCATAGGGGCGAGGAAGCAAGCGGTGGGCAGACACTTGTGGTGACTCTGGTGAAACAGCGGGTTTACTTGAGGGCTTTGTTAGCCTTCATGTGCTCCAGAGCATTCTAACCCCCAGCCAGAGAGGGAATATTGCACAAATGAGGTTGCTCGAATCGACAGAGGTTTTTAAAAAAAAGGGTGTGTGTGTGTGTTGGGTTTCGAATCGACTAACCACATCAAACTGCTGGCGGTTCTCGCGATAGAGCTCGGCCAAGTCCATGCGCAGCGGGTGCTCCAGTTCGGGCGTGTTGATGATTTGCATGAGCTCCACCAACACCTGGGAGACGCGAGTGGCAGGCTTCCAGTTATCTGTTGCCACCACGCTCAGGCAAATTTGCGTGCCCTTCTCATCAACGTTCGGGTGGTAGATGGGAGTGATAAACTTGACCTGCGTGCGGATGGGGAAGGGGGGTTGCATGCAACAGAATGAGTTGATGGTGAAAGTCTCGTATCAAGGTCAAGGCAAACGTGTAAATTGAGGACAAGGCAGACATACGCTTGGGGGCTTGAAGGGAAACTCCGAGGGAAAAGTGATGCCGATGGTAAAGCGGCCCTTGTCAAAAGGTGCCTCGGACTATGTGGTGTGAAACGTCCACAGCCATGAGTTGATTCAAGATCAAGTAACAAGTCGAGCAGGAAAACACCATGGTACAATGCACGGCATTCTGGGATCACTGGGGACACAGCGACGCACGGGTTCGAGAACGGCTGTCCAATTGAACATGTTGGACTCGTCCATCTCAACCTTGGCCACCCCAGGAATGGGCTCCGTGGCCACCTTTTCAAATTCCTATGCATAAAAGGGTGGTGCCCAATGTCAAGCGAGGCGCGCAAATGAAAACAAGACCCTTGTTGGCCTTGTTGGCAACGGAACAAGGGCTCAGAACGGGGCAACCGTCAGGACTCCAGGTCGTTTGCTAACCTTGCCAAGACGCTTGGAAGCCATGTTTGCGATGGCGCGTACAATATGCTTTCTACGCACACGGCACCGTAAGGTAAAGAAACGTGCACCCCCGAGAGGCGTAACCCCTGTCAACCTCCCACTCGAGCCATCAAGCCCAGCTGACCGACACGCGACACGGACGAGTCGCCCCCGTCAAGCAGCTTTCCCGCCCCGCGCTGCCACTGACTGACCTTTGGTTTACGCACAGAAAGAGAGAGAGAGAGAGCAGAGAGAGAGAAAAATACGTCATCTCGTTCCACACACACACACACACACACACACATACATATCTTAGTCCTAAAATAGCTCGGACTGATCATGTCGAGCAAATGGAGCAAATTGATCATGCACAACGTCAGACTCTCTCTCTCGCTCTCAACTCTCTCGTGTGTGTGTGTGTGAGTGAGAGAGCTCGAGTTTTTCCTGTTCACGAGTTGCCCGCAAAGTTGAGCGAAGACCGTCGTGCCCGGTGATTGCCAAGTCGATTACGGCCTGCCCTCGTTGACAGAGTGCTGACGACCAGCACGGAGGACGATATTATACACGGAGACACGTGCACCCGACTTGCAGCTTTGTCTCTTGTCAACGCTCTTCTTTTGGTTTTGTGCGCCGACGTCTGGCTCGCCAGCTCGTCAGCACTTGGACGACTGCTTGCTCGTTCCAACCTCGCCCTTTCGAGAGCTGGATCAACGCCCCTGCCTCACACACTCAAGCTCCACCATGGCTCTCATCACCTCGGACGCCTATTTCAAACTGCTGGCACACGCCTGCAAGTATCCTTTTGATACCTGCCTGGGTCTGCTCGTGGGCCAGCGCGGTGCCGACGGCTCGGTCACGGTGCAAGACGTTGTGCCCGTTCTTCATTCCCAGCACCAGCTGGCCATGGTCATGCACGCTGCTCTGGCACAGGTACACTTTGTTCACCTCTTGATCAGTTGTCCGCCTGGCTTGCGCCTCCATTGCCCCTCCTTACCGTTGGCTCTTTATTGCCGTTGCCCCAACGTCAGGTCGACATGCACTATCAAGACTCGCCCGTCTCGCTGGTGGGCCTGTATCAGGTTCACGACCGTGTTGATGCCAAGCTTCAGTGCGTTGTCGCCGGCTCATTCCATCCACCCGTGCACAAACCTCCCCACATCAAAACCAAAAGTCATCGGCTCCTGGCGTGGGGGGTGCAGAGATACTCGCGCGTGCCAAATTGGTGCTGAGACCGGTCGCCCAGTTCATCTCAAGCCTGCCCACACGCTCACCGGTTCATCTGCCTTGATCATCAACAGGATGGATGCCGTGGCTCGCAAAATTGCCGCACGTCTACGCCAGCACAACCCCCATGCCGTGGCCCTTGTGGTACGGCTCGCCTTTGCCCACTCCCCGCCTCTCATTACTTGAGAGGGCTCGGCTTGTGCTTTGTTGAATATTTGAGCTTTCGCCGCTCATTGAACCCGGCATGTGGTCATGCGTCTATTCTGGTGCGTCTCCAGTTTGATAGCCAAAACCTGCAGCGCACCAGTGAACCAGCCGCCGCTCTCTTCACGCCGCAGGAGAAGGATGAGTGGATGCACATGTACGCACTTGCGCCCAAGCCCTGGTGCCGGTTGTTGCACCGCATTTGCCAGGTACAATGGACTCATCCCTATGAACCTTGCACCCATCACCAGGTCTCAAACACCCCTGCAGTTCACCGACAGCGACGAAGGATCTCGAGGCCAGGTTAGATGACACGCTCGAGAGCTAGCTTTTGCGATCCGTGCAGCCGCTCACCATCAAGCTGACCATGACTTTGATCGACCTTTGTGTGACCCAACACTTGAATGTGCTTAGCGTCTCAGCAAGATGCTCGAGTCGCGCAGCTACGAGCAGATCCACGACTTTGAAGAGTTTTTGGCAGACGGCACGAGTGACTATTTGAATGCGCGCTTTGCGTAAGCTGGACCGACAATGGCAACCTGGGTAACATAGTCTCCCGTCCGTGCCTGGCTAGCCTGTTGGCACTGTTTAAAAACTTAAATACAAAGGAATTGCACTTGAAAACACGACCACACCGGTGTTTGTGATCATGACGAGACGACGGGATACTGAGCTGGGCCGAGGCCATGTGCTAGAGTCACGCTCGATTGATGGCCGTGTGGCCTGACTGGACTACAGGGCACGCCGCAGGCGTCGCACACAAAGCCAAGGGCTAAAACACAGGGCCTCAGCCGCCCCCACACGCTGGCAGGCGCAAGCGAGTGGGTGACCAAAAGTTATCAGATCAAAAAGCAGAGACACAAAGGCATGGTGGCCAGCCAAAAGGGGGCCGTCAGATGGGAAGAAAAGACAAGGAAACCTTAAACACAGAAACTTGACACAACGCCCAGTGCAGAGAGCAGCGGATCAAGCCTAGATGCTTGTCCTGAGTGGTAACGCCAAGCAAGCGATAAGACAGCCAAAACATTCAAAAAAAAAAAAAAAAGGAGGGGAGAGAACACGGAAGCAAACAAAAACAGGCCGCTCGCGACGCGAAAGGCTTAATCCAGAGGACAACCCCAACGACTCTACTGTGCCGCAATCGGGGCAGCTCCTGACGGGGCGGTGAGCGTGGTGTCGGTGTTTTCCGGCTTTGACGGAGCATCAAAGCCGGCGCCACCCAACAATTGATCCATTACAAAAGAAAACGCCACAAAGGTGGCGCAGCCAAAGAGCGCCGGGGTAGGACCAGCACGCAGGCCCATGATGCCACCCGTGAAACAGGCCGCGCCTGCCGTGTTGACCGAGTCGTGTTTGGCCCGATGCTGTCCAGATGAAGGGAGCATGGAAGGGAGCATGGAAGGGAGCATGGAAGGGAGCATGGAAAGGCACAAGGAAAAGCAGGCGCCCAGGCAATTTGTGTGAGAATTGTGGTGCACCGTCGTCGGGCGTCAAGCAGAAGGCTGCGCACCACATAGCGGCACCTTTTGATCACGTACCGATTCGATCAAACATTCCGAGCCGGCAAACATAAAACCGATAAAGGCAAAGGATTTACCATAAGACCAAGCGCGAGAGCCAAGCTGTCGGCCCATGGACCTGCAATAGGGGCAAGGCAGAGAGACGTGAGTACATGTGCTTGCACGACAAGGCCATCGGGTGTGCGCACCCATCGACGAACCTGATGGTTTCGCGGGTGGTCATGTTGGAGCGCTCCTCGAAAGAGGGCTGGCCCGGCACCTGCATGCCAGGCACACTGTAGGGCATAGAGACATCCATGGAAGCGAAGAAGACACCCATACCCGCACCAAGCACACCACCACCGACAAAGGACATGGCAGCTTTCATGCCGCAGCTCTCGAGGACGGCCTTGATGGTCTCCTCCGTTGGGTTGACCATGGTGCTGTAGTCCATGGCGGCGGTGCCTCTCTTCTGCAGCAAGCCGTTTGACTCAGATGGGGCTCAGTCAACAAAACAACGTAGGAACCACTTGGGGCTGCTCCGGACCAAGGCAACGACCGAACAACGCTTTCGATGCTCTGAACGTCGTCGCAGCAAAGCGGGTGCGCCGTCGCGATGAAAATCAGCGCAACGCAGGTGCACGCGGCTCGACCATTTCCGAGAGTCATTGTCAGACGCTCTCTAATGTTACATCATCTGACAATCGGTCCGCCAGCGCCGTGTCGCACTATGTTACACATTTACTTCCAAGGCAGTAAGGCAGTGAGACCGCGGATTTCAGCAATCGCAACGCGAATCCGTTTGGGACGGGTTTTCCCTCTGTGACCCATTCACTGACTGGTCGTCACACCCACACAAACACCGTAATCAATAGGGACAAAGGTGACTGAGGCATGGCTTGCACGTACTTGCCCTTTTGTTTGTGTTTCTCTTCTCTCCTTTCTCTTCTCTCTCCCTTCTCTTGCTTTGTTTGCTTTGTGTGTGTGTGTGTCTCTCTCTCTCTCTCTCTCTCTCTCTCTCTCTCTCTCTCTCTCTCTCTCTCTCTCTCTCTCTCTTCTCTTCTCTTCTCTCTCTCTCTCTCTCTCTCTCTCTCTCTGTGTCTTGCTTCGCTTAGCTCGCGGGGTATGCTTATTTCCCAAGACGACCATCGTTAAACGGCTGATCGACAGGTGCGTTTGGTGCTCCCTCTCCTGTCTCTCCTGTGCAGGCCTCGGGGACATGACGATAAAGGACAACTCAAGGAAGATCGCTGCGCTCGATCCACACCGCCAACCTTTACTCAGGGTTGACCTAGAAACGACAACTTACGACACGCCTTTCTCCGCTGCTGCCCCTACACATCGCAGCAAAATACCCAAGCCCACTAGCAACATGTCGGACAAAGCCAAGCGCGATGCCGCTCAGCGCGATGCGGATGCCGCTACTGAGGCCAAGCGCGCTGCCAAGGAGGAGGAAGAGGTTGAGGAGGAGGTCGAGGATGACGATGAGGGCGAGGATGATGGTGATGACTACGATGAGGAGGAGGATGAGGACTTTGATGAGGATGCCGAAGACGACGACGGCGAAGACGATGACGGCGAGGGCGAGGATGATGACGAGGAGGACGACGGTGGCGACGATGACGAGGAGGAGGGCGACGAAGACGAGGAGGAGGAAGATTAAGCAGATTCCAATGACCTAGCGCTGCTTGCTTATAATTGGCCTGGTGCCTGCGCCCTGCCCTGCCTGGGCCACTCACCAACGGGCTCTTGTTCCTTCCCCCTTGAACCTTTTCTTCTTGAGGATCCGTTTCGCTGATTTCCCGAGTGATAATGATTGAAAAAATATGAGCTTACGCCGGAACGTGAGTGCCGTCGTTGGCAACGCTCAAGAGGGACGCCCCTTGCTTGACGGCTCTGGCTGACGGCGCGATGTGCATGAACGTGACCCCCCCCCCCCCCCCCAAAAAAAAAAAAAAAAGAAAAAAATTTAACGAGTACTGGTCTCGATCCATCTCAGCAATCCTGTCTGCAACTCCCCTGCCCAGCCGATCGATCTCCCACGCGTGCGCGCGCACGCTGTGTGTCCTGGTTCTTTGATCACACACACACACACACACACACACACACACACGAATCTGTGGTTCAGTGGCTCTGGGCTCTTATGACGAAAGACGGAGACGAGATAGATATGGCCGCAACAGCAGTTGCCAACGCCTTGACGTCACAGTGTAGCAAACACCACACTTCCACATGTGATTTTAATTTTTTATTTTTTTTTCACTTTTTTTTTTTTATTTTGATCAAAAATTTCGAAAAGCGCGCGCACCTTGGTCGCTGTCGATCGCGCGCCTCGTGACCTCTTCTTGAGGTGAGGGACAAACAAGGTTTCCTGGCCGACAGGCTGGTCATGAGCCAGCCGCTGTCTGGCCTCGATAGCTCCTACGTTGCCTTTGCAGACGATCCAGACGAGCCTGAATGTGTGTCCAACATTCGCACCTTTCCCATCTCCATGGACATCAGCAATGGCATCAATGGGGGAGAGGAGGGCATGCCCCTTCTCAACAGCTCCACCGGCAGCACGCAAATGATCGACAATGAAGACTTTGAGCTTTTGCAAATCCGTTACGAGGAAGCCGCCATCTTCCTCACCGAGGGCGACAACAACATCAAGTTTGAATTTCATCCCAAAAACCTCCTCCAGCTCCGTGCCTACAACCGCGTGCACCATTGGGGCTACAACGCCCTCGACCTTATCGCAGGCCTCGCCATCCTGGGTCTCGCCATGTTTGAACGGCCCTCCCTGAGCCACCCCTTTGGTATCCTTCAGCTTGTACCTCACGAAATCATCGAGCTGTTCTGCCTCATTGCCCTTGCCATTCGCATCATTCTCATGTGTGACTGGCTGGGCTGGCGCAACGCGCTCAAGCAACCTCGCACCCTTATTCGCACGCTTATTCTCGTCGGCCTATTCGCCGAGAGTCTTGTTGTCCTCTTTCGAAACAAGGATCATTTTCGTGTGCTTCGCCTCCTCCGACCGTACTTTCTGATTGACAACCCATGGATGGCCAACGTGCGCCGGGTCTCCCGGCAGATCGTGCAATCCATGCCCCCCATCATCGACATGCTCTTTCTCTTGCTTTTCTTCATGAGCATGATGGCCATCATGGGATATTATCTCTTCTCCAGCAACGATCAGGACGATGGCTTCTCCACCCTCTCTGCTGCTTTTGTCTCGCTCTTTATCCTTGTCACAACGGCCAACTATCCCGACGTTCAAATGCCCGCCCTGTCCTCGAATCGCTGGTATTTCGTCTTCTTCCTCGTGTACCTCATCATTGGACTCTACTGTCTCCTCAACATTCTCCTCGCCGTCGTCTATGACGAATTCCGCTCGCAAGAACGCATCAAGTTCCAAAAACTCTATTTGCACCGTCGTGCTGCCATTCGCCACGTATGTCTCAGACCCCGGTCACGCTCTGCCTGCGCCATCCCACACGCACATTTTGCTGTCTTGTCACCGGCTTGCTCATGCATGCGAGGCCTGTCAACCCTCTGCGCCAACGACCTCAAACGCAGGCTTACCGCCTCCTCAAGGATGATCGCTACGGGGGTATACCCCTCGATAGCTTCCGAGGCTTGATGAAGCACCGCAAGCGCCGCTTTACCCCGTTGCAAGTCAAGCTCATGTTCCTGGCCCTTAACCAGAGCGAGAGTGGTGCCATCAACCTTCGGGTTTGTAATCACTTACACCTGCGTTGGAAACGGTCCCTCGTCTTGCGCCCAGCACCCACACCAATCCTGCTACCCCGTTTCCGCTGCGCTGTAGGAGCTATACAACTTTTATATGTACGAGACCTTGGTCTGGAAGCAGATCAAGAACGATGACGAGCATCATGGGTTTTTCAGGTCCGCCCCACGCGCCTTACACTGCACCGCTTCGTCTCACCCGCGGCCTCGCGCATTCCTTCCTCATGCGACCCCTTTTCGATTCTGCCAGTCGCTACAACCCAATGACCTTTCGCCAGATTCGCAGTCGTATCCGTGATGCAGTTCAGCATCCCATCTTCAACTATGGCATGGGCTTTATCATCCTCCTGAACACGTAGGTGCCGAATCGTCACGCAATTAGGCCCTTACCGAAGCAAGCCTCGCAAGTGCTTCAAGTGCTCCACGTAACCTGCGCCTGCGACTCAATTGCTGGTGGTGTCGTGTACCAGGTGCTTGGTCTTCTATTACGCCGGCATTGTCTCCGCAGAAGATGCGCGGCAATCCAGGTACCCCGAAACACAGACTATTGATACCATCTTCTTGGTCGTCTTCTGGCTGGAAATTGTCATCAAGTTTGTCGGCTTGGGGCCCTGGGATTACCTCCGTGATAACTGGAACCGGCTCGACCTTTTGGTGACTACCTTGAGCACCATTGGATTGCTCTTGCCCAATTCAACCAACATCTTCCTCTCGCTGCGTCAAATTCGTATGCTGCGCCTTTTCAAGGTCAAAAGGCGTTTTCGCGAAGTGAGTGACCCGGCCTACTGTCACAAACCGAGCAAAGCACTCGCTTTCCGCTAGGCTTGACCTGACCTCAATGGTCTGCCGTGCACATAGGTTCTTGGCACCGTCTTCTCCCTTGTCCCCATGCTTTCAAGCTATATTGTAGTCTTGGTTTTGGTTTACTATTCGTTTGCCATCATGGGCATTGCTCTGTTTGCCGGACGCGTCTACCCGGCAAGTCTCAAGCGGCTGACACTCACGCGCCTCCCTTCCACTGCACATCTACCGAGCCCTATCGGTCAACCGACTTGCTAAGCTCCTTTCTGTCATGCTCTTCTGAATTAGGGTTGTTGTGGTGACTACTACTCCAATGCCACCGCGGTGGACCGCTACTACCTGAACAACTTTGATGATATCTTCAACGCCTACGTGACTCTATTTGAGCTGATGATTGTCAATAATTGGTGTGTAGTTGTTTTTTCTTCGTCTTTCTCTCTCTCTCTCTTTCTCTCTCTGTCTCCCTCATCTTTCGTAAACTTGCTTGCGCAGGTTTGTGATCATGAACGGCTTTGTAGCAGTGACCAACACGTGGGCCCATGCATACTTTATGCTCTTCTACATACTCACGGTGGTACGTCCCATCCGTTCTCAAGCCAAGTATGGCGTTGGATGCGATGCAACGAATCCTCACACACCTTGACGCCCTGCTTATTCGCTTGCCTACTCTGATTGCGTGCTTCCCTCATCCAACGTAGAACGTGGTGTTGAATGTGGTGGTGGCGTTTATTCTCGAATCATTTGCCTCTCAAACAAATTTTCAACGTTCTCTTGAAGATGGCACGGCAGAGGGTTGGTTGCTCGTTGAAGTGCATTCAAATTATGTTGTCTGTTTGTCTGTTTGCCTGTTTGTCTGTTTGTCTGTGTCCACGGGAGCCTCATAAAGTGACGGATGCATTGGTCTCGGCTTGCAACTTGCACAGCTCGAGCTGATTCAAATGTGGCCACTTTAGGAGATGATGGAGTCCTCGAGGTGGTGCAAGTGCGGCTTTCACGCTCAGATATGGATGACGAAAGTGAACCGTTTGGAGGTGACGATTTTATACGGGCTGATGAAGAGGAAGTGGTCTTCCAGGGCTTGCGGCACCACAACATGTATGATTGCCAGCTCCTCATCTTTCACGATGAAATCAAGACCTGGTGTCATGAAGACGAAGTCATGCGGTCAAGGTGAGATGCTTGATCGTTACTTTTCAGCGTTTCAGCTGAGTTCTGCCTACAAAAGGGTTTCCATTTGCCGGCCGGGTGGTTTGTCTCCTATCTCCGAGCTCACTCTGTCGCCTTTGTTTGGTCGTTGTCAGCTTGGAACCCTTGATAGCGAATCGTGGTCGTCACATCCAGACCCTATCCGATTCGTTCAAGCGTGAACGCCGTTTGGGTCGCTACAGTCCGCTCTTTAGCAATAGCAACAAAACGGTCATGTTCACCACCATGATGGGAGAAGCCATTCATCGCCTTCCTTGGGTGCTGCCCTCCTTCGAGACACAACGCTTGCACGAGACTCTGGATCAGACAGACTTTCGCGTACTCCGACAGGCCGGTAGCAAGTGGCCCCGCCCATCCATTTTAGCCGCTGCTGCCCCGCTCCTCCACCAAGGCTCAGTCCCATCTTCGCCGACCCCACCTACACGCCAAACGCCAACCCGGGGCAATGCATCTCTAACGCCCGACACTTCGTCCGAAGTCAGCGCGAGCTCCGCGCCGCCACGCCGCTCACGTCTTCATACCCGATCGGAAGGAGCTGTAACCGGGCCCTTTGCCACACATCAGCTGGCAACAATGGCTGTTGAGCCTGGTGAAGATGGCCTCCGACAGCGATCTCGAACACAGGCATCTTCCGATGTGCCTTTACGCCGCCTGGACGGCTCCGCCCCTCTCTCTGAGCAAAGTCTCATGGACATAATTCTACAGCTACGACGCTTGCCGGACATGGATCGCCGCTCGATTTTGTTGGCACTGCAAGCGGACCACGATCCCATTGACATGGTTCGAAATCAACCCGCAAGCCTTGATAACGAGTCTCAAGAGGATGACCTCGATTCCTCCACTGCATAATGATTGAGTTGCATGTCTGTTTATAACATGCTGAGCTGCAGAGCAGCCCCTGTACTTTGGAAAGCGAGTGCTTTCATTTTTATTAATTTCTCTTCTTTGTTTTGTCGTCGGAAGAGATCAATTGAGGTAGTAGGACGGCATTTGAGGAAAACGGTCGTTTGAAGGAAAAGGTCCAAGTGCGAGCTTTGATGAGACCTTGGCGAAGCTTCTTGGATTGGTGGTGCAATCTAGTCTTACTGCATCAAGAGTTCGAATGGGTTCTTCGGCGCCGCGCCGCTGGCGTTTGCTCCGGCCTTTTTCTTCTTCTTCTTGTTACTCTGGCTAAAAAATTTGGCGATAGAACCAACCAAAGAGGCAGAGGCAAATATCAAATGGAGCCCAATGCAAGCATGGCTCAAAAAAAGTCTAGACGTACCCGCTGGAAGCAGCAGCAGCAGCAGCCTCCGTCACGAGGCCCTCCTTGTGCGTCAGATTGAGCAGACACCACAACGGCAGGGACGCGCCACGAAAATCCCGACAGCTAACCAAGTTCGTAGCACATACAATGAATCAAATCAGGGTTGTGAGAAAAAGGCCCCCCTACCACCACGACCCAGCAGGTTGGCCACGTGTTCCACAAAGCACGCCATGACCTTCAACAGGCGGGCATGAACGAAGCACCTACCGATTGCCCAGGTTGCTACCCCCAAGGAAGGGCTCATCAAAAAGAATTTCCGCCATGCCCTTCCACAGCCCAACGACGGTACCGCGGTGTCCAAACGGAACCGCGCCGTACGACCGTGCATTCACCACACGATCACCAAGGCGGAAATCAGACTACCATCAAGGCATCCCGAGGCAGCAACAGTCACGTGAGGTTTGGGCACGCGATTGATCTCGCGTTTGATGCTCCTTTTTTTTTTTTTGGTTTTTGTTTTTGTTTTTTTGTTGCCAACATGCGGCATGACCGTAAAAGGCGCACCTTCTTGTCAACACGTCCATAAGCGATGGGCAGCAGGGCAGCCGAGAGCGCCAGGTTATCCACTGTGACCGCCCGACCTGATGATTGCTGAGCAAAGAAACGCAGAAAAGTGACATAAAAGTGTGAGCTATTCTTGTCCGTACCCCACACACGTGCATAGCCATGGAGTGCGGGGTGCACAGAATACCCAAAGACGGCCCACTTACTTGTTGCACGGCCTGCGCTCGCTCTTCGAGTGCAACGATCGAGGTGGTGGGCAAGGCCCGGCTAGTTGATGGTGCTAGCGGCAGCTTGGACGACGGCTGCTCAGCAATCCAGCGGAGAATCTCAATGAGGCGTGCAAGGGGCTTGTCATGGTTCATGAACAAGCGATACACGTTGTAGGTGTCCTCCTTGGGCGACGCTTCCACCGCCTCCAATAAGTCACCGCATCGCTCCTTGAAAGCGCGAAAAAGCGCGACCGCTTCTTCGGAAAACTCCCACACCATCTGCCCTTCCCGGCGCGGATCAGCCGACTGACGACAATACTCGGGTACAGACATGCGGCGACGCGCGTATTTCAGACCCAATCCCAGGCATACCACGTTATCCCCATCAACGGCCACCATGATGGCGCCCGCCAACCGAGACAACACTAGCGAACTGATACCCACATCACGCGCCACATCGTGCGCCTTGATCCAGCGTGCGCGACGATGTGCTTGCTCGCTGGCTGCCTTTTCTAAGTGCTGCAAGGCACGACTCTCCCTGTCAATCAGGACTTTGACGCTGACGCTCTTGAGCTCACCGCTGCCGGACTTGCGCTGGTCCACAATGCTAGCCACGTAACCGTATTGTGCCTCACCCAGCATGATCACGCGCTGGGTCCGACCCCATCGAGAATCAACTTTGCCGGCTTCGGCGGCTGAATCCACAGCCATGCCCTCGACGAAGCGTGGATCGGCCCGAGGTGTCGCGCGGGGAATAACGTGAACAGGCACACGCACTGGCTCCTCTGCAAAGACGTGAGTCACGCGGCCGGCGCTGTTCTCCTGTACACCAATCACCGGCGACACCTCGAGCAGCATCTCCACCTCTCCCACGTCAATGCCCTTTTTGGTCAAGAAATGACGCTGTACCTCACCAACTTGCTCGCTCCATGGACGATCTGCCGGGCCCTTGTTGATATGACCTCGCTTGGTGATGCGCCATGCACCCTCTACGTCGATGGCTGCCTCAACCCGGGCCATGCCGGGGTATGGATAGCCAATCATCTGTGTAGTTCCCAGCAACACGCGGGCTAACTGCGCGCGGCGGGCTTTAGCAATCACAACCGCAAGATCAGCGGCCTTGGTGGGATCGGCGCGCGCCTCGGTAAGGGCCTCGCGCTCTTCTTCAGATACGGCTGTGGGCATGGTCTGGCCAGACTCCAGAGCCATGATAAGAGAGTCCAGCTTGCTGGGATGCGAGAGTGTGCACACACCAACCGCTTCGAGGCGACAAGAGGCCCGCAAGAAGCGGAAGGTAGGCCAGGCGGGGGGTGGGGCTACCAGTCCCACGTGGCAGCCAGCCGGCACGCGAGGTACAAATTTGCCGCCCGGGATTGGCCAAGGCGCGAAAGGACGCTGAGCCACGCGCACCTGTTGAGTCTCCAGTGGTGAGGCTTTCGGGGCTGCATTGGTAGTTTGCACACTGGAGTCGAAGCGGAAGAGCAGGGCGTTGCGCAGGGTGTTACGCTCCAACTCAGCCTCGGTCAGGGCTGATTGCTCCACGGCAGCGCGGTAATGAGTTCGAAGTGTGGCCAAATCCATAGGAGGGATGATGGCGACATCACGCCACTCCCGACCGCGAGGGTCAGGGATGATGGGATAGTCAGCGGGATAGTACTGTTGCAAGTCGGAGGTCATGAGAGCAGCCAGCTGCGGCGGCAACAACTGAGACGAAGCGGGTGGCAGGACTGCCAAAAGCTGCTCAAACGGCAGGACGGGCTCGCTAGCAGAAAAGCCAATGTCTGAACAGGTGTCCAGGTGGGCCAAGACCAAGGAAGGGAGAGGAGCTGCGTAAAAAGGATACATCCAAGTCCAGGAGGCCACGCCTTGCTGGAAATAGTAGTGCAGAGTCCAGTGCAGGCCGCGCAAATATTCACGGACAACCTTGCGCGAATCAAATGGATGTTCATCCTTGCCGTCATGAAAGGCTTTGAACTTGACTTGCAGATACGAATCAGAGTCGACAATGCGCTCCATGCCGCGATGGTGGGCTGTCTTGGCTTGCTCCTCTGCTGCTGCTTCGGCTTCCTGCTCACCCTGGTTGGTGGGGGCTGTTGTCTCGGTCGATGTCTCGCCGCCAACTTGAGCGGATGCGAGCTGAACGTCTCCCATCTTCTTCAGCAACCCCTTTAGCTTGTCGGTGGGCGTAGCCGAAGTAGAAGTAGCCTGCGAAAACTCGCACGAGGAAAAGAAAACCCTTTATGAAGAGACAAAAGGCTTGCTGCTTTTGATCGAGTCCTGTGTTAATCCCAGCAGATATGCACAGACATTGCCAACAATGCTCACCTCTGAAGCGGGAGCTTTGGCTCCCTTCACAAGGCTCAGCAAGCGGGCCGAAGCGCTTTGCGCCTCGGCCTCGGCCTGCTCTTGCGTGGGGGACGTGGGATGCGGGTCTGGCTGGGTAGCTTGAGCCGCCTGAGCTGCCTCGCGCTGGGCAGCGGCCGCTGCCTGGGGGCGGTGTTTGCGCATGTATTCCTTGTGTTGTTGCTGCAACCGCTCAAAGACGGCGTCCTCGCGCTGCACAAACTGACCAAAGACCTTTGCACCCCAAAGAAGATATCGCGTGCAATGAGATCACAGCCCATGAATCGAAGGTTGAAAGGATATGATGAAGCCAGATCGGGGCGCGTGGGAGGATTTCGGCTTGGAATACGAGCAACGTACCTCGCGCAAAAAAGCTGCATTGACGGACGGGTCGGCTGCATTAATGAGATAATCACAGCCCGCATCCGGGTTGCGCGCTGCGCGATAAGCATTGAAGATGGCGTCTAATCCCCCGTCATCCAAGTCCGATGTGGGCAGGCAAGGTAAAAAGTCATTGCCCAAGAAGAATCTGCAACATCAGAATTATACGACCGTCAAGGTGAGCAAGACAGAAGAGTGCAAAACGCAAGCCGTCGTGGATGGCGTAGACGTTGTGGGCGAGCTGAGGTGCAGGTGACCATACGTAAGAAAGATAAAGTCGTCGATCAGTCGCTCCAGGTGGTCACGCTCCGCTTGCACCATCTCAACCAAGGAAGCAGCATCGCCCGCGAGCCGATCGGGAAGGGAAGGGCGAATCTGCAGAAGGCTCAGCTCCTTTTCAATATATTCGCGAAGAAGGCCCACATGCAAAAGCTGCCGCTCGTCGGTTTGCTGAAAGCTGCTCTCCCTCAGGTCTTGATCGTTCAGGACCTGCGTTGTGTAACCTGCATGTGAGAGGGCGAGTGCCTCGTGCTTGTGAGTCCATGAACATGCAACTCACGTTTTTACTGTTGAAAGAGCGGCGAACAGTATTTTCGCGCAAAATGGCAAAGTGGGGTTCGTGCGTGGCCAGGGCCAGCATGATCAGATCGGCATCCAAGCTGCGTGTCAGAAAGCACAGCAGAAGCGGTTTTGCGTGAGCATAGGGTAACATCTGAAAGTTTGTGCCAAGGAGGGTGTTCTCGTCAGACATGACAGTCGCTTTGGCCGTAAAGTGGCCAAACAAACTTACCCATGAAGGCAATGCCGAGTATTTGGGTCATAAGCTGGCTGCGACTTGAGTGAACGAATAAAGTCCATAATCTTATGCTCGCCCTCGCCGGGAACCTGGGCAGCCATGGTGAGATATCGTGATGTTGCACGAGGAACATCATATCATGAATGAGTTGGAAGCAATGCATTGAAGACACACGATCGGTAGTACCTGGTGACCGCTCAACACCACCTCGACCTTGCGCCAATCGTCATCCTCTTCCAGCTGACATGCGAATGCGACGCAGGAACAGACGAGGCGAGCCAATTTGATGGTCATGAACACGCGCAAGAAAAAAGAGGCACCGCGCCACGCAGGAAGCACATTGCTAAAGGCACCTTGCGCTGGATGAAATAAACGAGGTGGCGCTGGAGAAGGTCCATAAATTCCTGCAAGCATGACATACATTAGACATTGCCGCTGCACGAGTTTCCATGCAGTGGATACACAAGGCGATTTGGAGTGTTGTTTCCCGAACATTTAGCCCGCCGATTCGGCGCATAGTCCTGACGTACCGTGCCCGGGGTGATGCAATTGCTGTCAAAATGTTCCTCGGGCATGGGTGGGGCCACGACGGCCGTGATTTGCTGGGCGGCCTCGCTGTCCTCTTGATCCTGCTTCGGCTGCATCCGCACAGCAATGGTTTGCGCCGAGAAAGTCCACAGAAGATGAGCCAGGACTAACCATCCCGAGTTGATGTCCACAAGCGCACGCATGGCCGCACACAGTAGGCGTGGACAGGGCGAGGGCTCGCCGAGCAGGCCAGTAAACGCACCCGAGTAGCTTTGAACCGGCGCTGGCGTTGCTGTTGCATCTTGGCGCGCGGTGCCTACGGAGCATGAAGTGAGGACTATCAAAGGATCTGGTCGTTCATTCCATCGGGCTGGCTTGTGTGGGGTTTCGAGTCAGCATCACGTACAACGCCATCGATGGCAATGTAGAGGAGACGCTGGGGACGGATAATGTCGAAGAGCGTCTGGATCTCGTGAAAAATTGCCATCATCATGTCCTGAGCTCAGGGAAAACGGAATCATGGGCATAAGGACGGACAACCGGGGCAACCGCGGTGAAGCGAGAAGGGGTCTACAAGTGCAGGCATGAGCTGTGCACATCTACACATGCCCTGGCGTGAGTTGCACTGACTTGAGACGACTTGCGCACATCGCCCTCGTTGCCATGAGTGCAGTTGTGCACAATGCCGTTAAAATCGAGATAGAAATTGTCAAACTCCGGCATGGGATGCTCCTCCGTCCCACGCAGAATGGCTGGGTACCGCTCCACCAGCAGCTTGAACAGCCGGGGTACACCCATCCTGTCGGTCTGGTCTGTCTGCCCCACCCCAAAAAAAAAAAAAAAAAAATGAACAGAACACACACACACACACACACACACACACACACACACACACACACACACACACACACACACACACACACACACAAATTTGACGAAAGAGGGTTACGGAAAAAGAGGGTGGTCGTCTCGATTTCGATCCACGCGTGTGCAGACAAAGACAGATGGATGCACATGGGTCCGGTGTGGCCGTGACAACAGTAGAGAGCTCAGGCAGCGCATTTCGGATGGCTGTCAGTGTGTGTGGTGTTGGCGTTGGTGTTGGATGGTCTGGGTATTTGTGTCTGAAGGAAGACATATTCAATTGTCATTATTGCAATTCAAACCTACAAGCACACGCACGACGCTATCAAGACAGTTGCTCCACATGCTTGCGCGTGGTACAAAGACAAAAAAGGATGAAAGCGGCTATCACAAGTCACGACTCGGGGCGGACGGAAAAGAAGACACAGAGTAGGGGTTCATGCAGAAAATCGTTTATGCTTTAGTGGCTTTGGCTGCCTCAGCGCGCTCGGCCTTGCGTGTCTCGTAGCGCTTGAGTCCGAGCTCGAAGCGTGCGCGCTGAGAATCGGTCCGAGGCTCAAAGGCTGGAACGTCCTGCACGCGGTAGCTCCGGTCCAGGCTAACAAAGGTGAAGATGGAAGTCGCAGCCAAGGATTTGGTTTCCTTGTTCAAGGACTGCGCATACACGTTCACCTCCACATCCATGGACCTATGGGCGAGTCAAAAGGCCGAGCGGAGAGTGGCGGGCATGGACATGCATGTGCATAGACACGTTGAGTCGTAATGCGGCGCTATCAAACTCCAAGCAAAGTGCAACAAGGGCGCTGGCCCTCTGCAAAAAGTTGTGTCATAGAGGTCCAAAGAATTTACACGCACCGTTTGCTAGTGAAGACGGGGCGCGCTGCAATCTCAAGCAAGTCGCCGTTGTACAGGGGAAGCATAAAGTCAACAGCCTCGAGAGATGCAGTCACAGCGTTGGAGCGGCAGTGACGGACTGAGACGACACCAGCTGCTGTGTCCACTGTTTGTATTTGTATGTTCAAAGGGGGCAATTGGATCAGCCACACGCGTGAGCAAAGTCAGCTGGAAACGGAAGGGTGGCGTAAAATAGGTCACGAGAACGAGAACATACTCAGCTTGAGGACAGCACCGGCTTGTGCGACACCATTCGCATGGCAATCGCTGGGATGCAGGACGTGAATCAGAGTGGCATCACCCTCCTCAACGGGATGCTGGCTCGCGATGGTGTCACGATCATCGCCTGGGGTCGAAAGGAACAATGCCAGAGGTGAGCAAACACTCTCCCTCGGATGAACGTCTGTGGTGCTCCGTGCTGGATAGCCGGTTTGAAACGAGACTTGTCAGGTGGGCGATGATGGCACGTACGAGATTGCTTTTGCTTCTCATAGCGGGCAAGACCGGCTTGCATTTCGGCCTCGGAAGCGTATTTCATCCGAGGGACGGCCATGACAGGATCCTTCTCAAGGTCGCGGCTACCGGGCATGTTTTTACGAGGATCCTGGCCAAACGAGTCCAGAAGTCGCGACACGGCGTTGCCACCGTTGCGAAACTCCTTGGACACGTACCAAGCACGAGCTCGGTTGGTTGTGCGCTTCTGTCCCGTCATGACGTTCTCGGCCACGACATTGACCTCAACCTCAATCGAGTGGGGTGAGGTGTGCGTCACTTGCGCTGTCACCTCAGCAATCTCACCAATAAACCTGCGAACGAGGAAATTGGCAAAGAAAAACAATGAGATGAGACAATGACAATGGCATGTGCTTCTTTTTCCCTTGAAGGCAA
The DNA here is from genome assembly GCF_000002865.3 of Monosiga brevicollis MX1. Classification (NCBI taxonomy): domain Eukaryota; class Choanoflagellata; order Craspedida; family Salpingoecidae; genus Monosiga; species Monosiga brevicollis. The sequence continues at coordinate 2,522,041 of NW_001865039.1, read as the reverse complement.
CAGAAAGGGAGGGAAAGGAGGAGGCCTACATGGGCTTGAGAAAGTCCACTTTCTCAATGCGGGCCAGTGAAGCACAAGCAGGCTTGGCATCCTTGGTGTGCTTTTGATTCATGTATCGGGTTGCGGCAGTCCAACCAGCCTGATCAAGCAAAAGGAGGCATTAATGCAGCGATAGGAGACGGGCTAGGTGCGCTGGGCCATGGACGCACGCACGACCAGCACCACCAACAAGGCTGGCTTGACGGCGGAGCCCTTGCGAGGCAGCGGACACAGCAGGGCTCGGATCACTCACCTCGTCCACCATGGAGAGGATGGTGCCACCGTGAACGTTGCCAGCTGGGTTGGCAGCATCAGGGAGCATGGCCCGACTGACGGCAGCGGTGGAGGGTGGCTGGCCTTGGTCAAACGGCTGATCACTGGCTGCTTGGGTGGAGGCGAGGGCTTCGGCATTGTTCTTGGGCAGATGAGCTTTCTCGGCCTGAGTTTGGTCGAGGCAGGCAGCGCCCACGGCAGATGTAACGGCAGCAGCCATGAGGGCGCGGCGGTAGTTCGTGGGCTTGGAGTTGGTGCGGTTGGCGTTGACGTCTGAGTTTGAGGACAACGAATGGGTGGGACGGGCCAAGAGGTGGCGAGGGCGAAAATGGCGCAGTGTCGGCCGAACAGCGAGGGAGAAAATGCCCATGGCTGCGGTGATGTCGAGAACAAAAATACAGAACCAGAAGCAAGATGTGCTTTCCAGGAGTCCCCGCAGGTGCCGCGCAAGTGGAGCTCACGATGATTTGGGACAACGATGCAGGTTAATGAACAAGCCTGGGTTTCGATTACACAACACTCGGGTGAGTGCAGCTGTGCATTGCCAAGCCATAGATAGCACGAGACAACAAAAGGTGTGCTGGCAAACACACAGCACCCGCTCGTTCTTTTACCCCTTCCCCAACCAGCTCCTGCATGCATCACCGCCAACAGCAACGCGCGCCACAGCTCCGTCATGCGCCGGCAGGCGCCTGCGCGAGCACCTGATGGGCAGCCAACCAGCCACTTGGGCGCTACACGAACTTGACGAACCTTGATGAGAGGAGAGGGAAAATGTCAGAAATCACGTGCAAGCACCTGGTGTTGTTGGGAGTCCAAAAGGTGTGTGTGTAAGTGTGTGTGTGTGTGTGTGTGTGTGTGTGTGTGTGTGTGTGTGTGTGTGCTGCACCCAGGACTCGACGGCCTTCAGACCTGGTAGCAGTGTGGGGAGGAGTGGATCCATAACATCCATGCCTGGTTGTCGCCGGTACCCCTCTGTGATTATTTGGGGTAAATGTCAGTGGAGGCTGCAGGCATGAGCCAGCACGTGAAAACTGATCAACGACCTAGCCTAGACTGATATGGGGTGCCTCAAGAGGCTCTCTTTCAAGAGCTTATGTCTGGATTCTGTTGATGCCCAGAAGTTGGTCCTGGATGACGGTTGTGTAGGAGTGGGGCACAGGACGGATCGATTGGAAAAGCAGGATGACCACCATCCGTCCAAGGCACATAACCCAACTCACCAAAAAGAAAAAGAAGAAAAAAATCAGAAAAACAAAAAAAGGGAAAACAAAATGGAAAGGTCTGGCTAACGGATAACACAAAGGCATTCAAGTAACCATATAGCTGCAAGTGAAGACAGGCCAACAGGGAACAGACAAGCTCAATACCATCGAGAGCCTACGCCGACCTAGGCGGCGCGAATCAACGAATACAAAACACTTGACGTGCCGAGAACAGGATGGCCAGACGTGGCCCCAGTCATCCAGGCAGGTCGATGGGTCAATGTCAAGACATTAGCGATCAGAGCGGCCATGCGCTTTCAAAGCGGCCCGAGTCGAGGCAGCCAGAGGATATTAGGCTCTCACCCATATCATGTTACAAGTGGGAGACCAAGCCCAGCGACCGGACGTCATCAATCTCAGACCTCAACAGCCGACACCGCCATGCACAACCCAGCGCTTAATCAAGTGTGTTTCAGCGCTTAGACAGGTAGTTTGCCGGCGCCCTGTATGACGGCAAGCCAACGCGTGCCCATAAAATACATATGAGCTACCCCCCGCCTTGCAAGCGCGCCCTAGCCAACCCCCGTCATGTTTCAATGCCAGGCATGCGCAACGTACCAGCCTTCTTGACCCTGGGCATTGCGGCAAAACCACCACTCAGTAGCCTTCTCTAGAACCGTGACTTTTTCTCGTGGGCGGAGACTCAGTTCCCCCTCACCATCGGCGTTGTAGGCCGTGTCCAAGACCAGAAACTCGTCGTCCCTCAAGTTACTGGATGCCTCATTGGAACCTGGCCGTGATGGCTTGGCGGGCATCGAGGGTTTGGACGGCTTGGACGGCTTCGCCGGCTTGGCCGGTGCACCAGGCTGGCTGTCAGAATTAGACCCCGTCAGGTCCAAGTAGTCGGCAGGAGCCCACCCCTCGCTCTTGTCCGCCTTGATGACAAACCACCAGCCAGTGGCTGCCTCCTCCTCCACAGTCACAATTTCGCCTATTGAATCACACCACAGTTAGACGACAGGTCAGACACAATTTGATACACAACAAGTCGGGTAAGAAGAATGAGTTGGTTCCCGTTCACAACCATCAACAACCATCACCAACTGTGTGCAACAAGACATACCAGCCTTGAGAGAAATCGACTCGCCCGGTTGGCCCTCAAAGTCCGACTTTGCACGCGCCTTTTTAGCATTGCTTGCAGGACTAGCCGCAACAGCAACACCAACGCTGCTGGCCGGATCAGGGCGGCCAGGTCGTGCTGGCTTGGCTGGCACCTTGTTTGCGGCGGGTTCCGGGCGGCCAGGCAGGCTCGGTTTGGGCTTGACCCCGCTCATGGTGGGCCGTGCAGGCTTGGAAGGTGTATCAGGGGTGCTGGGCTTGGCCGGCTTGACCGGTGCAGGCTTGGAAGATGCATCAGGGGTGCTGGGCTTGGCCGGCTTGACCGGCTTGGCGGGCTTGGTGCCACCCGACATGGTGGGTCGCAGTGGTAAGGTAGGGGGTGTAGCCCCGTCAGATTTTGGACCAGACGAGCGAGCAGGCGTCGCGAGTTTGCTGGGTGTCGCAGGCTTGCCAGGTGTCGCAGGTTTGGTGGGCTTTAAAGGCTTGGAGGCTGTGCCTGTGGCCATGGTGCTTGCTCGCTGCGCCAGCGCTGCGGCAATGGCTCCCACACCTGCAGAAGATTGGGGTGCAACGGATGGCCGCGTGTCCACCTTGCGAGGAACGGTGGGCCCAACACCGGCGCCGGATGTGGCCGTGGCCTTGACTCCGTTTTCCTCTTGCAAGGCATCAGCCGGCGCCCAGCCTTCGCGGCCCGCGTACTTGACGTAGTACCACCCGGTCTCTGACTTTTCCAACAGCTCAACACGGGCGCCCGCGGGTAACGCAATGCCGCTGTCATCCTGCTTGTCGCACTTGCGAGTACATGTATAAATTGTGACTGCATCATTGCCGCTGTTCGTAGATGCGGCATTTCTCTTGGGCAAGGCCGGCTGCAAAAGAAAGACGAGAGGCTGTGCATGAGTTCTGGCGCACGGCCGTAACTAGAGATCTGCACGAAACAAGGGCGGCAAGCTGCAGGTATGACGGACCACGGCCGGTTTGGCGGGCTTGGTACCCGAATTTTGTGCAGCGATCTGACGAGCACGTTCAATTTCTGCAAACGGTCCCTTGCTGTGAATTGAAACAGGACGGCGAATGGACTCCTGCGCTCCGTCGTAGGAAACAACCGGAAAATTCCATACCAGCGGGATTTGTGAGACACGAGGTACATGGACACACAATGCCACTGGGTGATCAAGTGATTGCGAAAGCCTCATAACCAAAAGCAAAAGGCATACCCGGCGCGGCGGGGGCTCCTTCTCATTCCTGAGCTGCGGGGCTGGAGGCTTGGCGGGGGGTACAACACCGCCATTGGTTGCTGCAGTGGAGCTGGCCGGGGTGCTCTTGAGGGTTGTCGGCCCTGCATTCGAGTTCTGCAACTCGACAAATGAATGTGGCAGTGGTGTGAGGCATATGGTCAAGTCAGAAAAGAGAGGAACAGCAGAAAAAAAAAAAAAAAAAAAAAAAGGGGGACGTCACTGACATACCTCGATACGTTTCAGGAAGGTACCTGGTGTCCAGCCTACTTTGCCCTGGTATTCCACCTGCCACCAACCATCCAACTTCTTTTCGAGCACACGAACAACGACGCCCTTTTCGTAGCCAATTTCATCGTCACTTGAAGCAGCGTATGCGGCCGTAGTGATGTATTTCTCGTCTAGCCACCACCAAGAGCCGAGGTGGGTCCAGGATCACGGCAGGGGGGCGGATGGAAACGCGACACAGATGAATGATTGGCAGGCATCAGTTCGGTCCGCCTTGCCAACGGTCATCAGCCTACCACGCTTTGGGACTGCGTCACTGTGTTTCTCTTCTTTATCTGGATCTGAAGACGGCAAGCCGACCACCACACCGAGGCGTGAGAAGCAAGAAAGGTTGTTCGCCTCGGGGTCAGAGCAAATCGGATAGCGAGGTGTGTGTAAAGGGGGGTTAAGAACGCATGAAGATGGAGAGGAGAGGCAACTCACCATCAAGAGGCTCCAAGAAGGTTGCGGGAACCCAACCTTGCGAGGCTGAATCGTTGCTCACAAACCACCAACCTGCAGCATGTGGGCAGCAAGGTAGCGTAGCGTGAGCGGGGCAGGTCTGGGAGAGAAAAGGCGTGAGAAGGCGGCCCGCACCATTGTCATTCTTCTCCACAACTTCAAAGATGTCTCCCGTTTTGAAGGAGAGCTCTTTGCGATCTTGCTTTGTATAGTCGGCCACGGCGCGGTACTGGTCCAAGACCATCACTGGCAAAAGAGCACGAGAGCCCGGAGCGCATGGCGAAGGTGGGTTGAGTGTATATCGCGATGGAACTTGACCGGGCCAACAACGAGATATGGACGACATGGTACAAACCATCACCGACGCTAATTTCGCGCTCCTCCTTGCCAGAGTCATCTGACTTTGAAAGCTTCTTGAAGATGCCGGTTGGACGACGTTCGCGCTCTTGCTCGGAGGGGGGAGCGATGTCCGTATTGGTCGCCTCAAAGAGCTCCAGTGCCAGGTCACAGCGAGACAACTCGGCAGGCAGGGAAATGAGCACCTGATGGGTAGGAATTGAGTGTGTGCAGACGTGAGCATCAGGAACACAGCAGGGGAGCCGACGAAGGACAAGGCATGTGGCTGGCAGATGGGAAAGGGAGCAATCATGCCGCCAAACGGAAACGGCTGGGGAACTGTTACGCTCACCTTAAGATACTCATCAATGGGCTTGGCGCGGGATTGAGCAACCTTGTGTGTGTGGCTACGACCAAAGATCTTCTTGCCTATTGAAGTCGTGGACAGTCGAGCAGAAACGGGTGGAGGCGATGGCGCTTGTTAGCCCTTGAGTTTCTTTGATCGTCTGAATTTTTTTTCCTTTCTTTTTTTTTTTTTTTTTCCACATGTGTAGACCCAATACTTGGGGGGGGATTCTCGAACCGGGCAAGAATGGGATGATGCGCTCTTCGCCAGTGGCGCCAGCAGCTTCGGGAAATCGGTCCAGCAGGGATGTCTGCATCACGGATGAAATGGCATCGGAAGAGTGAACAGCGACCAAGTGGCAGGTAGAATGATAGCAGAGGTGGAAGAAACATTGAGCGGCTGGTCGGGTGGTGGACATGACAGAAGACTCACATGGAACTCGAAGAGCTGACTGTAACGGCGATAAATGGTGACCTCTGAACCATCAGACCAGACCACAGTGATGACATACACCTGTACATTCAGCAAGGGCAGGCTGGCTGTGAGAGATGGTGTGCCAGTCCTGTAGCCGTATTTGCAGTTACAGTAGAGTTGAACATGAGAGGAGAGCAAGACAGGTGGAAAGAATGACCGCCCGTACATAATGCTTGGAAGGGGCTCGACGCCGCTGGTAGTCGATCACCGTGACGTTCTTAACAAACTTGGCCATGTCTCTGGTTCCACTGGGGCGACGGGGCTGGACAGGAGTTGCAGTGGGAAAGAAAGTTTATTTCGACGCGCACAATGGCGCGAAATGAAGTCTACCAGAGGTGGTGGGTCACCAATGGCCGCTTTCTCCGCCGCCGCCTCTTGTGGCTGGTGCGCCGTTTGCTGATGTTGCAGCCGATGTGCGCACTCCACAAAGACCCAACGACCGCTATCCGTCAGGCGACAAGTGTTCGAGAACGTATTTGGTGATGAAGCAGGACACACAAGTCAACAGCGAGTGACGGAGAGACCGACCAAGCATGCACCCAGAACAGAACCAGGGCCCAGCGCAGAGGGGGCGGGAGGGCGGAGCAGCACCAGCAGCAGCACCAGCAGCAGCAGTAGCCAGCTCGGATCCAGTCAATCAAAACACCACACACAAACACAAAGAGAAAAAGAAGGACGATTTGGTGCTACCAGTTGACATTGTAGACCACCCAGAATTGTCAGACCCTTTTCGGGGGTCAAATTGTGTATGATGGATATTTCTTCCTCACTAGCTGAAAGTCAAGGGCCAAAGAACCCCTTGCCAGTCAGGCACAGTCATGGTGGTGGTGATACAAAAGCCAAGAAGCCGCAACCCTCCAAACTTTCCGCACACACACACACACACACACCACACACACACACACGCCGGTGTGGTCTGTCAAACAAAAGATTCTCTCTTCTCTCTCTCTCTCTCTCTGCTCTTCTCTCTCTCTGCGCGTTGTGCTCTCTCTGCATCTTTTTTTCATTCGGCCCGTACCGTCATCATGGCGCCTCCCAGTGCTTCTTGCTGCACGGCTCTCCAGGGTGCCCTCGTGACGTCCTTCCTCATCTTCATCGGTGTCGGTACGTGGCAGTCACCTCTGACCCGGGAATGCGACAGGAAAATGAAACAAATAAAGAAAGACTTGAGCTGGCCGCTGCCCTTTGTGGTCCATGTGCGAGTGTCTGCGTGTGCTGTGTCTTCGTTATGAGCTTGGAAGTGCGGGAACTCTTCCTGTCAAAACGGCAGCTTCACCATTCTCCCCTCGATCAGCTTTGGCTGCTGGTATCGCTGGCTTCTCTCTTCTCACCTTGCTGACCGCTCCTTGCCTGGCGCCGCGTGACTTTGTGCCCGTGTCCACAGCAACATGGATGACCATCACCAGCCAAGGTTATCGCTTCACCATTGACGACTTTTTGGGCACAACGTCCCCTTACATGTGGGCAGCGCTTGGCATTGCCATTTCCATCTCCATCTCCGTGGTTGGTGCGGCCTGGGGTATCTTTATCACCGGCGCCAGCATTCTCGGCGGTGGTGTCATGGCCCCTCGCATCAAGACCAAGAACCTGATTAGGTCTGTAATCTGGAGGGCTGGCCACGCCTCACCTAGACCACACCCCCGGCTCAAGGAACTCAAGCACCAGCACAAGCCCTCACGTCCACCCGCCTTCATACACATGTACATGACCAGACACCAAACCCCTTCATGTCATGCCCTCACTAAGATTTGTCTGCTCGGCCGCCCCCGGTCCATAGCATTATTTTCTGCGAGGCCGTTGCCATTTACGGTATTATCATGGCCATTGTCTTCACTAACGCTTTCAAGGTCAGGCCCATACGCCCTGGCTCGAGTACATCCTACCATATCAAACCCAGTGCTGTGCACACAATATGTCGTCACGCATGCAGCATCTCCAATCAGCAAAGGTGAACCTTCTGTTCCTCTCACCCTTTGACATGTTCGCCGACTACATCTTGATAGGAGTTTACCATCTTTAGCGACATCTTTGAATTCTCCGGTGACATTTCCATCAAGGATGCCTCAACTGGCTACGCGCTCTTTGCTGGCGGTATCACCACTGGCTTCTGCAACCTGGTCTGCGGCGTGTGTGTCGGCATTGTTGGCTCGGGTGCCGCGCTCGCCGATGCCCAGAATGGTGCTCTTTTCGTCAAGATTCTGATTGTGGAGATTTTCGGCAGTGCCATTGGTCTTTTTGGCATTATCATCGCCATTATCCAGACCCAGGGCAAGCAGTTTGGCAAGGAGTAAATGCTACATCATGACTCCTCTGCCCGTTTCAATTTTTTTTTTTTTTTTTTGGCTCTTTCTTGGGCATCCGCCGGCCGGGCCGGGGCCGGCCCTTTTTGCTCTCGCCTCTTCCTCCCCTTTGATTGATATCTTGCCCCGCCTGTGCATTTGGGGAGGACAAATGCCTGTTATGCACCAGCCCGTTGGGAATTTGAACGAGATTCTGCCACTCCCTCGTGGCCCCCTGTTTCATGTTTGCCCTTGTCATTGAACCCCTCCCGTCCTTTCTCTTAGCTCAATAGTTATGGCGTGGTAGTGTGGAGCAGCGTCCTTTTGTTTGCTCTGTTGTACTGTTTCTCTGCCTTTCGCTCGTTCACTGCCACACGGGCACTTTTTCAGCGTGCACTGCGCCGACCGGGCTTGGATACAAACACATACTCCCACTTGAGCCACTTGGCAAGTTGTGTTTTGTGTTCTTCCCTTCTTAACCCTCGTGTTTCTCCAAATTGACCCCAATCCGATTTCTGGTTCCTCCCATCCCCCCCTTCAACCTGTCGGAAATTTGAATAGGCTGTCACCAGGTGAAAAAGCAAAAGAAGCATCAATCATGAAGGCAAAAAAAAGAACAAGTCAAAGGGTCAAAGTGTATGAGGAGCACAAATCCGAGGTGGGCTCAAAAGATACAGCACAATACAACAACAGGGGACTGTCGTGTCCAGTCTTGCCCGAGGGACTGACGGGCCCCTTTCTGATCATGAGCTCGTGCGTTCTACGCATCGCGTGGATCATGTGCTCGAGGCCGCACCATGTTTGCCTCCAACGCAATCAGGACATCCTCAATCGGTTCCTCTGCATCTACCTCGGCGGCATTTGGATAGAGATCACGCAACTCATCGGCGAACGCCTGCCATTCACCCAATTTTCGTTGCACGTTTGTCTCCGTGTCACGAGGATGCTGCACTAAACGAGGCACGGCCTCCTCTGGAGGTGGCGCCAAGGCCAGATGATAATGCTTGCCCGTGCTGGTATCAATGCGCCGCTGGGTCAGGCGAAAGAGCGACGTGGCTGGACGCAACTGCAGCAGCATCACGCGTGCGGGCCGGAAACCAGCCGCATGCAAGCCCTCGCCCTGTTTACACGCAGCCAGCAAAAGTGCGGCATCTTGTGAGCTTTCTGGATGTAAACTCAAGTGGAAAAGGCAGGAAGAAAGCAGGGAGCAAAGCGAACAAGCCGAGCGAAACTCTCTTCCGAACGCAGTGCATAGTAGTGGTGGGGGTGTCCGTACAAAACAAAATCTCACCTGCGCACGATTTTGAGGAAAGCCGTCCAGAATCCAACCACGGGAGATGCAGTCCTGCTCCCAAAGACGCTCAGTCACAACTTTGGTGAGGAGTTGATCTGGAATCATGACACCGCGGTCCAGGTAGGGCTTGATAGCAGCCGCCAGGCGACCACCGGCTGCGACGGCTGAACGTAGCAGACGCTCTGGTTGCACATGCACTGCACCATACAAGCGAGCCAGCTGGGCTCCAAGTGCCGTCTTACCCGAGCCCGGTGGACCCAGTAATGCCATGCGCGGGATAATGGGCGCATTTGACTGGCGTTTGGTGCGCAACACGTCCCAGACATACTGCCAGACATCGGCCGGCGGTTGGTCGACATTGACAGTACAACACACACCCTCAAAAGCCCGACGCAGCCCATCGGCGCGACGACGGTACTCCTTGAGACGAGTCGCCATGGTCGTGTCATTCGCCCCTTCATCCTTGACCACCTGCACACCTGCCGGCGGTGGGTCGTAGATTTCATGATACACGGCTCCCGTGCGAGGGTCTGTGCGCTTGCCCGGGTAGCGCGCCATTAACACAGAGTCGGGGGCATCCAGCTGAAGGAAGTGCGAGCACAGAACCCCTGTGCAAATAGTGATCCATCGCCATAAAGCATGGATTGAGATGGCCGTGTGCATGTTTCGGGCCGCTCCCTGCCCCCTCCCACAGAGCCATCTCCACAACGTACCCGACATTTGCAGCGAGAGGGCCTCGGGGCGGCTGCCAGGGTAGTTGACCAGCACCCAGCCGCGCTCTTGGCAGTCAGTACGCTGCAAGCGCTCCAGCAAGACCTTTTGAATCACACTGGGCCGCACACGCGTTTACCCGAGGCGCGGGCATCTTTGATATGTGAGCCCGTCTATGGATCGTTTGGGGTGAGCAGGGATTGATGAGGATGACACCTACGATGCGCAACGACCTGATATTCCATGATGTGCGGTGTCGGTATCTCTTACCTCGCTGCCACTGCTCTCTTCCTCGTTCAGCAAGGAGTCCACGGTCAGGTAGACCAGTTGCAGCTTCTCTGCCAGTTGGCGTGCAAGTGTGGTGCAGCCAGCCGCCGGCGGGCCGCACACAATGATGCGAAAGACTGCACCAGACACGTTTTCAGTTTGAGCAAGAGCAAGTGGACAGAGCAGCAGCTGGTAAGACAATAAGCAGATCTGAGCGCCGGTGCGTACCCTTGGCTCGTGAGAGGCGTTCGCGCAGAAACACCAAAGGATCATCGGGCTGCTCCACCAACAGCTGTTGCAGGAGCTCCTGCACGCACCGAGAACCTCGGTTAGAGAATGTACGCCCCCATGGCCAAACAGGCCGTTGTAGCGAGAAAAAAAAAACCGCATGGCACCGGTCATTCCAAGTGGCCGACCTCGAGCATGGGAAAAACATTGTGGTGCTCGGCATATGAGGCAAAGTCAGGGGAAACCTGCATCCGCCGTTTGGGATCCACTACATGACATGAAGCACAGTGCGCACCCAGCAGGACCCCGGACAAGTGCAATGTGAGCTGTGCGCGCCACGCGACCAGATGGATTGATTCCTGCCGAGTTTTCCGACCGACAACGCACTTGTGCCGCTGCTTCGACGCTTCGAGCTGAATAATACAATAGAGGCGGCCTGGCTCGGGCGCAGCAGGAAGGAGTTAAGAAGCACAGGGGCCGATATAGGCACCCAACTGCCCTCAACAAAAACCCCCTTGGCAGCCTCTTCTGTCGTTCAACGAATGCTCGGCGCACACCTCGCCCCAAGAAGCAGACCACTTCCAACCGAGATCAAGCGAGCAAAGTGCAAAAAACTCGCGGTTGTGTGTGTGTGTGTGTGTGTGTGTGTGTGTGTGTGTGTGTGTGTGTGCATTCCTCTCTCTCTCTCTCTCTCTCTCTCTCTCTCTCTCTCTCTCTCTCTCTCTCTCTCTCTCTCTCTCTCT
>NW_001865039.1:2508122-2510713 GCF_000002865.3 Monosiga brevicollis MX1 | reverse complement strand
AAATTCAAATTGAATCATGCCGAACCAAGCAGAACGTAGGCGTCGACACGTTCAGCGCCAGCGCCTTCGCCGCTTTCACAGGCGTGAGACAGTGCGCGATGTGGCCTACTATCGGCAGCCTGAGCAAGCAGCTGCGCCGGGCTTGAGCAAAGTATTGCAGACTGCCCTCATGAACATGGCTGAGCGGACCCGACAGCGGATGGTGTCTTCCACCGCCGCCGTCGCCGATTCGGTGATCGTGGCATCACGTCAGGTTGTGGCCCACAGCCAGCAGCGATTGGCTCAGGTACGTGCAATCAGGCTTCAAACAAAGGCCGTTCTTGAGTGATGCCCTTTTACAGTCAGCCTTGAGCCCAATCCATGCCAGCAACGATTCATCGTCGTGTGCTGCTGCTCTTGACCATCGCACTGGTGCATGCAACTGCCACTACTTCAGTTTGGGGAGGACGCCCTTGATTACATGTTCCCACATCGCGTAGCGATGCGCGAGTTGCGCACCGAGCTGCAGGAAGCTCGGGAACGCTTGCACCACGTAAGCATCACATGCACAAATGTCTCACACAGCCAGCGTGAGCCACCACCACCTCTACCCTCCGCACACCTGCCGCCCTTCACTTCTCACTCAAACGCCCCCGGGGCGTCTGCAGGCTTGTCGACTTGCGTCCAAGTTGGAGCACGAACGTGAGCATTTGCAGCAGCACTCGGCTTCCCCCAAACCCACTGTGGTTGAGCGCTCCACCAAGCCGACCACGGCCTCGGTAGCACTCTCACCCATACCCCTCTCCAGCCCAACAAAGCCCCGCGTTCGCACAACCACGGTGGCCTGCTCGCCCCTGGCCCCAGCTCGCTGCGCAAACCAGACTCAACTTGTACCACGCAAATCCAAAGCCCACAAGGCAGAAAAGTTACCGCCTCGCTCAAAGCGTTGGGCCGGGACTTGGTGGTGGTATGATGACAAGCCAAGCACGAGCAAATCCGAACCCTCTGTCAGCGTGGCCACTACCTCTGCCTCCTCCGCTGTTGTTGCCCCGTCTGTCCCGGCCAGAGCCCTTAGCGCAGCTGTGGCCGATAGTGCACTTGCACCCACATCGGATCCTGCAGTCTTGAAACCACAACCTGCAACAAATATGCTGGGTATCTTTGGCAGCCCAGCTGCATTGCCACCTTTGACTTCCGCTGCGGTACCCACCGCTCCGCCGCCACCGCCACCCATGCCCATGCCCATGCCCAAGGCAATGCAACAGAATGCACAACAGGCTGGGCCACCCATGCCGCCGCCGCCACCGCCGCCTATGCCAACTGCCGGCTTAAACGGAGCACCACGAGGCCCGGTTGGCAGCCACCCAGCGCCACGATCATCGGTCAGTCCGCCTGATGGACTTTGCTGTCTCGAATAGTATTGTTATGAACTTTGATCTCGCCCCTCACAATGCTTTCGGGCTGGGCTGTGCATGTAGACCATGATTACGGCCAGTGCATTGCGCGCCGCCAATTTGCGGCGGGCCTCCCCTCTCAAGCGCGTCAACTCGCCGCAAAAAAGCAATGGCATCTCTCTCTCAGCCATCAAGGGTGTGGCGCTGCGCAAGGTCAGCGGGAACACTAATTCGGGTACTGCCTCACCCCAACCTGGCCGAGGGGTATCGCTGAACGACGTCATTAGCGTGAGTCAAGCTATTCCATCGCCACCGAGTGCCCGGTCCCCCAGCCCATGACGCCATCGCCTTATCAAAGACGCCGTATCTGTGCGCGCGCTCTCAGCCCTGGCCTCACCTGCCTTGTCAAATCGTCTTGTCTCACTGATATGTTGCATTGACTTTGTATGATTTTACTTGTCTTTTCGGCTTGCTTTCCAGATGCGTCAAAACCTTCGCCGTATCACCACTGATCGGTCCCCCGGAGGTACACCCAAACGCCAAAAGCCTGAAGAGACGGGCATGGGTCTCACGGTCAGCTAGCCTGCTCATGGATGGCGCTTTAGCATAGCCCGACGCATGCTTCAATCTCATGCCTCCTCATCATGTTGTGCTTGATTGGCCCCATCTAATTGCAGCCCATTTTGGCCCGCGCCTTGAAGCAGCGCTTCCGAAATGCACGTACTCGCACGCGTGAGTCATGCCTCGCGCCGCGCTCCCCTGCTCTTGCTTGCTCATCATTCTTCTTGATTGTCGATCGAACCACTGACCGCTCTGTCCACGTGTACGCATGGCAATCCATGCCAGCCTCGCCCGCCGGCAGCCCTTCAGGCTTCTCGCCGACCATGTCACCCCTCTCGCCTCGCCAGTTGCGCGACTTGTAGGAACCCATGTTCCATTTGTTTGTACGTTCGCCCAAGGCACAATCCCATGTGCTCAGAAAGTTTGAAGAGCGCCACAAGCGCCAAACCTCGTTTGTTTGTCCTGAATAGCATGTATGTTAGTAGCTAAATTGACATCGTGAAATGAGATTGTACCTAAAAAAAGCGATCTCAGAAGAAAGAAAGAGAAAAAGAATGTGTCCATGGACAAGCAGGCCCGCCAGCTTTTGCTGTCCTTTGCAGCCCGTGGGCCAGGGGGGGGGGGGGGGGGGGGGGGGGGGGGGGGGGGGGGGAAAAA
>NW_001865039.1:2473838-2508072 GCF_000002865.3 Monosiga brevicollis MX1 | reverse complement strand
GGGGGGGGGGGGGGGGGGGAGGGAGGGAGGGAGGGAAACAAATTAATCAGTCTTAGCAGCTGGATGAAGCAAGGCCTCCTAAGCCACAACACTCTTCCATAAGCCTGAACCAACGGTACCGAAAAACTCTTGTTTTGCGCACACGATGGCCATGCAAGCAAGAGCATGATTTGATGTGCTTTTCTCAGTCGGTCGAATTCGTAAGCACCCAAGACAGCGCCTTAGCATGCCGGTTGAACACTTCAACCTAAGGCGAATACTAAAACAAGTATTTTTCAATAAGTCGGTCATAGTCGCCAAGGCATTCAGGCATCCATCCATTGCATGGCCACAAGAAGAGGTGAAGGTAGAGTTCAAGAGGTCAGGATTGCCCCAGACCCAAACAGAAAGGCAGGAAGAGGAAGGAAATGAATAAACATAAAGAGTGGGAAAAAGAGGGGAGACAGAAAAGAACCGTCAGCTTGTGCGCACAGTACGCTACAAATACAGCGACCCCACGTTGATGTATAGCAAAATGCATCCCTCAGCATGTCACGCCAAGCGCCTTCCTCTCCTCGTGGTGGCTGTCACCGCCTCGAGAGATTGGCAGAGCCAGGCAGACTGGAAGTTGGGGGTGTCTCACAAACGCACGTCATTTACCGTAACGCTGCGATGGCTGCTGGCCAGTGGAACCGATTCGTTGTCGCTGTCGTCGTATTCGCCACGATGATAACAGCGCAATGCTGGCGGAAGGTTCCACAGGGCTGCCAAAAGCCAGAGGCCGATGACGAGGATGCCACCGGTAATGATGAGCGGGTTGTCGGCGCCATATCCGGAGCTTCCTTCCGCGGCGTTTGCTGAATGATTGCTGTGACCCACCCAGGCAGCAATTTGCTCCTCAATGGTTGGGCGAATGACCACCATTGATTCTTCCACACATTGTAGCAACGTGGTGTTGCTAGTGTTGCTCCTTAGGTTGAGGCCAGGTAAATCGGCCACCTCAGCGCTTACCAGCACGCCATGCAGGATGTCGCTGAGAAGATACCCGTTTGTCTTGACAGAATGGCCCAGATTAGCAGCGTACGTCAAAATGGAACCCGACACAACCGTGTCGACAGCAAAGGCGTCCACTTCATCAGCCAGCAACGCACGAATGGCGGCGTCGGTTGAGTTGAATACCTTGACCATGGCGCCGCGGATGCCTACACGATAGTCTTCAATGGTATTCTCGAGGACGGCCACGGTTAAAGTGGACAGCTCCTGGTCGGAACGGATGGAGGAGGGTGGCTGCAGATACAAGAGCAAGCGCGCATTGACAAGGCCCACCAGCAGCCAGGTGGCCCACTTCCAGACCATGAGCAAGACGCGCGAGGCGATGGCCCGCGGGTGTCGCTCGTCGTAGAAAACGGCGAGCATGACCATAAAGGCATAAAAGATTGTCCATAAAAAGCCGTTGGGGAATGTGAGGCTGTAGTTGATATCGGTCGTGTGGTAGGCCTTGAGCGCCACCGACGCCCATTCAGCGGCGTACACAAGTGTGCCCACGACAATGCCGACCACCAGGGTGAGGACGAGCAGGTAGACAATCTCTGGGGAGATGATGGCGCCCAGGGTAGTGGCCATGGATTGGCGCACGGAAATGATAAAGGTCAATCCAGGACTGCGCACAACATCAATGTAGTATTTCGGGAGGTCCGTGTTGGCGTTCATGGCCACGGGGAGAACAGCGCCCATTTCCACATTTTGCACGGGCTGGTAGAGCGCGTCAGCCGGGAGTTCGGTCGAGACGCGAGACCACGAGGCAGAAACATAGGCTCGAGAGAGGTCCTCCATATAGGGTTGAGGGGCGTATCGAGTGGCAAAAGCGAGGCCAATCGGCGTATAATATTGCCCTGTGGCCGAATAATTGAGCGGGGCATAGCCGGAGCAAATGGCGAGTGCTTGCCGCCAGGCACCATAAGTAAAGATGGCGTACGGGTCGCTGCAGGCCAACACCTCAAGAGTGGCCGTGTCATTATCCTGATGAAAGACAATGTTGACGGCATCATCTAGCGAATAGTTGTGCATTGTCCTACACTGGCGGGATCAAGTGTCAGCTGGGGGTGAGGCGGCGCACCCGCGCACGACCGTTTTGGTGCATAGCAAGAACTGGAGTGGGGACAGTTTCAACCGAGGGGAAGGGTCGAATCGAATGCTGATACCTCGTGGCGAAAAGAGTTGTCAATTCCTGTGGGAATGAAGTCTCCGCTAGCACAAGCTACAAGAAGCAGCACAAGCCAGACTTGGCCCTGGCGCCGTGACCCGGCCCATCTTCTCGCCGAAGTGGATAACACCGCCATGCCGTCTTTGCTCGCTGTGCAGGCCCAAGCTGCGGGATACACCACGAGTGGGGCTTGGAAAAATTGGAGACAGGGTCTGAGAGAAAAGCACCATCGGTGGGTGGAGATGAGTGCCGATGCTGTCCACGGCAGTCAAGACGAAAAAAAAACAAAAAAAAATGACAACTCGAGCACTCGAGGCTTGTCTCTGGCCTCCGCTATCTGTTTGCCCGCCTGTGGGTGGGAGCCGAGCAACTGGAATGGAAGGAGGAGGCGACGCACGCTGCACCGGTGGCTCAGACTCAATCCTGGGGCCGCAGTGGGACGGTGGAGGGCTCACCTCTATTCAACTCGATTGTGGTCGAGCTGTTGTAATGCGAGCGACATGAATGAGCAATCTCAAAGGTGCTACTCAACGGGTCTTCTACAGAACATGATGATCAAGGGGAACAAAAAAAAAAAAAGTAAGCAAGTTGGCAATCCATCAGTGTGGTGCTCCTGTCCAGCGAGCTCAGAGAAGCTGATGACATCGCCGTGGAAAGTGTTTTAGAGGCATCGAGCACGACGCGGGCTGCCCGACCCACCAGGGTGAGAGCCAAAGGAAAAAATGGAGACACACAGTTCTGTTGACCCGTGTCCTCAAGTCAGTCTAATCCATCCACGCACACAGCGTGGGTCTTCATCTTCCTCCAACCCGAATCCCGCCACATTACCCATTCATGCACGCGGCGGCGATATCGGCGAAACACCAACCTAACCTGACCGCAAAGCTGGCAATCATGTGATATTTGGGGAGGCTGAAGAAAAAGGGGTCGCGGGGAGTAAATCTGTAGGGGGCGAATGACGCATCTTGTCCATGCACCCCCACCATCCATGCACCCCCCTACAGATGTCTGGAAGCGTGGACTGCACCATCAACACTCTCCCTCTCTCCGCGCTCTCCGCTCTCTCCGCTCTCTCGCTCTTTCGCGCATCATTGGCAACATCGAAAAGAATTGTCAGCACGAGCTGCATTGGTAATAACGCAGCGAAACCCCGGCTAATGTTGTCGAGTTGATCGTCCGTCAGGCGATCATGGAGCAGCAAGATAAGATACTTGAACTTACACTGTAGGTATTATCAAAACTTCAATAACTCCATATTATTCGACAATGACTCAAAGCAAAGTCCCACCCTCATATGTCAGACAAATTTTGATCCATAACAACACACACTCTCTCTCTCTTTTTGGCGCTGAAGGCGTCGCGCCAATTTCTCAAACGGCAGAGGAGCTTGACAACGACGCGATCGCTGCTGCTGCGATCGGCTGTAGATGACTGTTTGAGTGGAGAAGGTCAAGGCAAGAACGAGAGGCGAGGCTGATGGCATTTTAAAGCATCCTCGCTTGCAAGCTGAGAGCAGCTTCATACGTGACGCGACTCGAGGCGGGGCAGTGCTCATCTGGTACGTAGCTTTGCGTACCCATGTGATTTGACGAGCAGCCACCTGACCCTATCTTGACCCTGTCATGCCCGGCACAAGCAGACCCCGCCTCCATGTCGGACCTGCCCAGTCCATCACCGGGCAAACTGGCTGCAACCACTGCCACGGAGGTCTGTTGTGCCTCGACTTCTTTGGGATTTTCTCGCTCGTTGGCACTTGGGTGGCAGACGCGCTACTGTGCCACTCGCACGGGTCTCATACCAAGCCCTCATCCCACACATCCACCATGCCGTCGCGTTGAGATAGCGCGAGAACTGGCACACGCGTCGTCGTCAGCAGACTCGCTCAGAGGCCGATCAGGATCTGACCTTTGCTCCAAAATTAAACCGCATCTCACGGAAGCTGGCTGCCAACCTCAATGCTGAACAACTGGAGGCTCGGCGCGAACTGCATCACCAACGAGTCGTAGCTGCCGCACAGGCCCATATGCGCTTTCAGCCAACCATCAACCCTACCTCAGCCAGTCTGGTTACGTCCGACTTTCACGAGCGACAGCGAGCCCACGCTGAACGTTGCCGAGAACGCCTCTCTCTGCCGGCGCTCTCGACTGACTCGGCCAAGGCAGGCGCCAACAAGCTCCGAGGAAAGCACTCAACGCGCCGAGACCATGGCACTAGAATAGCACTCAAGGCAGCGTCGCCCCCTAACCGACGCACCAAGGCCCCTGATCCCCCCTGTGCCTGCATCAACAGTTCCTGTCAGCACCCCTCTCATGGTACACTTATCCGACACCGCCCCGCACCCAAAGCACCTGGTTGGTCCCCTTTGCTGTCAATTGCTGAAGATAGCTGGCACTTGCAGATGCCCAACCCTTTGCCACCAACTCAAATATTGAGGCTGCTCAACCTTTCCGCGCCGTTCGTCTCTCCTCATCCTGTTTCCCATTCTCAGGTCGAAGAGGTCCCTTGGAAGCCAGTCGAGCCGCACGCGAGGTTGGAAGCATCCCCTCACCCCTTTTCCGCCCCTTAATTCTGTGCACCAGAGGCTCGTGCATTTCGCATGAACGTGCCCTGTAAACCTGCTATAGCACCTGTACTCTCATCCAGGTCGGCTTGCCCATGCTTGCACTCCTTCATTCAGCGTGCCTTGGAAGCCGTGCGTGCTGGCAAGGTCTATACCATGTACGGACGCTACGAAGGCATGCGCGAGGCCCTGGAGCGTCGCGGCTGGGTGGCAAAGCCCGTTCCGATAGAAGGTCTGTACGCAAACTCTCCATCCCAAGCCAAGCTGATGCCTTTGCATCAGGAAAAGCTGTGACTATTTGGTGCTGCCTCACAACTTTACTCTGGCTGGCTTCCACACCGATGAACTTTTGCTGTCTTGCGTGCGGTGCTGCAGGCGATAACTTGAGTGATTATGACCTTAGTGGGGTCCGGGCACGGCCAGCTCCAGCTAGCCAGCCAGCTTTGCCCGGTAAAAACACACCTGATCCTTTCATAGGCAGTAGCCAACGGAGCACTCCGGAAGCATCGCATGTCCAGCGCCCACAAAACGCCTTGGTCGATGAGGACAGGACTGAAGATGAGAAGTTTGGCGACAGTTTGGCAGGAGAGACCGATTCTGATGCTCAGGACAGTGACGACGACGGAAGTAACCATAACACAGACCACGACGATGACGACAACCGTGACGAACACGATCGCCCCGAAGATATGGAAGCCCGAGTGCAACGCGCGCTTCAAGGCTATCCAGCTAACCTTATATTTACTTGTCACATGAAAGACCTCAACTTTCGTACGATGAAACCATTTCAAATGGTTAATCACTTTGACGGCCATCGTATTTTGACCACCAAGGCTGGGTTGACTCGTCTACTCGAGGACACACATTGGACCTCTTCTGAACCTGCATCCACATTCTACCCTCACTGCTTCAGTTTAGTCGACAAGGATGGTCTGGCCGGCTTTGTTCAGCACTTTCGGCTGTTGTGTGCCACAACCCTGCTGCGCAAGCGCATGGACTGGGATGTGCCCCACCAAGCTTTGTCGCTTTCGTACCGGGCTGTCAACGCCTACGTGCACGATCGCACGGCTGGAGAAGCCGAGGTAACCTTTGACAGTGCACTCACTGCAGTTGAATGGGAGGCGGTGCTACGTTTGCACTATTCGCTGTTAGATTGCCTTGACGCAACACCCGCACAGCCCTTGGCCGAGGAATCTGAACTTCAAAGCGACAGTGATGCAGATGGCGAAGAAGAGGGGCCGTCCCCGGCCCCTGCCCCTGCCGAAAGCGTGGCTGCGCGGCGCTTGATCACACATGGCCCCACGGCCCCAGGTCGCAGTGAGCTGGAAGAGGCCATCGTCCCCTTCTGCTCGGCAGAGTTGCGCAGACAGGCTGACCAGCTCCGGGCCAGTTGGACGCCAGCTGGAAAGCAAATTGCAGCCATGGATGCCCAAGCGGCCCAGCTGCTGGCCACAGTGCACGAGCTTTGGCCTCAACTTGCAACATATGGCCACCGCAACGTCTGGGTGGTCAAGCCGGCAGCCCTCTCTCGAGGACGTGGTATCTTTTGTGAGAATCGGCTCGATTTCATCCTCCAAACCATTGTGGCTGGCTCCAGCCAGGAGACTTGGGTGGCGCAAAAGTACGTGGAGGATACGCTATTAATCAACGACACCAAGTTTGATATTCGGCAGTGGGTTGTTGTGACATCTTGGAACCCACTTGTTGCCTACATTTATCGCGACAGCTACCTCAGGTATGCACGATCAAGCGCACATGGTTCTCGTGTCCAGTGTGCCGCCTGGCTATCTTGGGCTTCCACGGGCCCCTGTTGCACATGTTCACATGCACCCTCCCTAACCCGTCTCAACCGTGGCCCATGGTTGTAGGTTCAGCTCTGTACCATTCAACCTGGACAATATCCACTCCAAGGAAAGCAGCGACACCCATTTGTGTAACAACAGCATACAAAAGTCTGCAACCATACGGCCCACCGACGAGTGGGCTCCCGAATGCATGTGGTCATCTAACCAGTACCGCGCACATCTTGAAGAACAAGGGCAAGGCACCGCTTGGGCCGAAAGAATTTTTCCCGCCATGTGTCAAGTGACTCGCTCCGTCCTTCTTGCTGCTCAACCGCAAATGCACGCCCGTAAGAACAGCTTTGAGCTCTTTGGCTTGGATTTTATGTTTGACGCACAGCACAGTGCCTGGCTCCTTGAGGTCAATGCTTCACCCGACCTAAGTCACTCTACAGCCGTCACAGGTAAGAACCTGTACAACCTTGGCCTTGAACTTCGTTCACCTTCTATCTGGCTTGAGGGGATGGCTTCTTACGTCGAACTCACTGCCCCCTTTTTGGCCTTGTTGCTTTTTGCCCAGCTGATCTCGTGCCACGAGCACTCGAGGATCTGGCGAAGCTAGTGCTTGATCGCCGAGATAACCGCAAGGCTGACATTGGCAATTTTGAGTTGATCATCAAGGAACCAGCCGTACCACAGCCGCTCAACGCTGCTCGAGACCTTGCCTTGGAAGGCAAAGGATTGCGTCGCCCGCAGGCTCTAGATTCCTCCCGACTGGCCGACTTGGCACAGCCGAGTACTGTTGCTGCACCGTTGCACACGGCAAAAGAACATGACCTCGGCCCGAACCGTCATCGGCGGGGCCGCCCACATGAACGAGCATCAGAGCTACAGCGCAAGCCCAAGAGCTCGCGGTCAGCAAGACACGAGAGTCAACGTGCCAATAAGTACAATGAGGAAGGCAAGGAAGGTGTCCTCGTGCCCCCTTCGCTTCTACATACCAACAGCTCTGGTGTCACGATTCCACTTGTTCGACGACGTCAACGCTCCGCCCAGCCTGTGAAGCATCTGGCCTTGCTCTGGGCAAAAGCTTCCACCGAAAACCCACCGGACGTGCTACACACAAAGGCCCCTCCACAAAAGATTAAAACGCGCGTCACCGACAGTTTGGACCGCGTACCCTTGCCGCCCAAAACCTATGATCTCACTCTTAACGCCACTTCGTGACATGAGGGCAGTGCACGCAAGACCACGAGACGGAGGGCAGTGTAGCTCCTCAACCTCGCGTCCTTGTGGATTTGCCCTGACTCAAACGCTCGCTGCAGAGCACATCCCACTCGCTAACACAACAACAGTGTAGGTATGACAGTCTTGTTCAAAGACAGAAAGTTGACTTTCAATTGATCGATTTGCAAAGCAGTGAATGCGAGTGCAGCTCATACTATCAAGGCGTTGTGCATGAATTCAGCTCAACATTTGAAGCGCCGTGTGCCGCTCTTTAAGCCTCGGATTCGGACACGAGTCGAGTTAGCATTCGATGCAGTTGGGTGAGACCAAAAAGTTGACCCGCGTCCGAGCCCCTGGATTGTGGAAGAATGCAGCAGGTGAGCTGCAAGTAAGGTTCTTCCGCCAGCAACGGCGAATGAACGGTTTGTCATGAAACGTACTTGTGCACGTCGGCATTCCAGAGTGGTGATGCCGGGTGAATTGTCTTGGCAAAGTCGATCAAGCGAAGCTCAGCGCGCAGGTCGTTGACGCGTCCGTTGTAGACCACCAAAAGGGAGCACGAGTAAAAACTAATACGGATCATAAAGGTGAGAAGGCGCTTACAACATCTCACCGCCCTCTCTGATCGCGGATTCGCCAGACATGGTGCATACCGGAACCCATCCAAACGCTTCAAGTCTGAGATGAGAGCATCCAGTTTGACAGCCAAGCTCTCAATCACCTATTCCGTGCCATCAGCCAGGGGCAGCCAGGATGAGCCAAAACAAATGGAAATACAAGAACTGGCGACACAAAATCTCCAAAGCGCAATGCCTGGGAAAGTTTGTCTCATGACTAGAAAGCGTGCTCACCTCACGCCGCAAGCTGCCTTCGCCTACAGAGAAGAACTTGCGTAAACACTGCGACTCAAATGTTTCCTTGGTCAACTGTCGGCCATAAAACTTGTCGTAGACCTCAACGCTACCGTCGGCTTGCGCTAAGCGCATGCCGCAACAGCTTTTGGGGGGGAACACAATGCATGATGAGTCGCCACAATGGCAAAATGGGCACAGGCAATATGCGAAAGCTGCGCCCCCTCCTCTGGCTTCACCTCAGCGCGCCGAACGTGCACCTGAAGTGCAGATGCACCCTGGCTTTACGAACTAACCGAATGCCAAGTGAGCCGGATGTCGTGGCCTGGCATTTTGCTAGCTGGCGCGCCCGCTTTTCTGGAGTGGCGTCGTCTCCGTGTTGGCGAGTACCTGCGACAAGACCACCAAGACGAACATTGGGAGGTCGAGAGACAAAAAAAAAAAAACAAGATTGAGCCAAGCTTGTCCACAGGCACACACACGCATGAGAAACGCTGCACAATTGCAATAGATCTTCGGCGTACCCAGCTTGAGGTCGAGGATGCATGGTGCATCATAAGTGACCAGCAGGTTTTCCAGAACGACAAACACGTGACGTTGTTCGCGCGGCTTGCGGGCTGAATTGGTGGCTTGACTTGAGGCCTGGCGCAGGCTGTTGGTGCGCATTGGCCAAGCTTGCTTGCGCTCGACAGGTTTGGTGCCAAATCGCGTAGCCACCAAAAATTCCTCTGCCTATTGCAGGTATCAACGGAGACGGCATCGTCACCACAGAGAGGTAGCACGCAAGCACGTCAATTGCCTCGAGCTGGCTACTCGAAGGCATTTACGTACCTCTTTGAGTGTAAGAAGAGCCTTTTCCAAGGAGCTGATGGTCGATTCGCGCACAAGGGACGGCTCATAGAGAGCAGCTTCTATACATCAAAGCAGTCAACCCACTTGAGAACTGACAGAGCAGAGGTAGCCAGAATATGCACAGGAGAGGGTGTACCAAACTCGAGAAACAACAGGACCATACCTTCCTCCGGCAGGCTGTTGATCAACCCGCGACATGCATTGTACCATTTGAGGCACAGCACTTGAGATGCAAAGTAGAGTGGCACGATGGCGTCACTTTCGGTGACTAAGCCAAACCCTTGGCCGGGTACCTGATGCGATCGGGTGCGCAATGGGAAGAAGCGTCGAGCAAAGGTGAGCCAAAGGTGAGCCAGGCTCATAAAAGTGGTGCAGACCAACGCGCACAAGCATCGATTTGATTTCAGGACGGACCTGAGGCCAGGCAATGTTTGCTAGACGCTCGTCTGTAGGGCGCAGCACTTGGGCCACGTGCTCGCGCAAATTCAGCTCGCCCAAAGGTGGAGTGCTGACACTGTCACGCACCATCTCAGAAAACCAAAGCAGTTTGTCCTACACATGTGCGGCCGTTTGTGGTGACGACGTTGCCAGCCGGGTGCAAAGTTGAGCATGCAGTCAACAACACCCACAACTTTCATGGCCTGATCCGTGTCCTAGCATGTTGGCTCGAGAATAATACCGCACCTGCTGTAGAACAAGCCAACGCTGCTGCCAAGTGCCCGCTAGCCATGATTGCATGCGTACCCAGCCAACCACAACCCCGCGGTGGCTCATGGCCAGCATGTCAGCATCCTCGGCATGACTCGGCACCTCCTCAAGCGGGAGAGCAGGATAGCCGATGGAGGAACGGCGCAACCCCTGCGTAAAAATAAAATGAGCAAAGATTGATGCGAAATAATGAAGATCACATTGGGCTAGAAGTCAGCCCCTGCAGAGCAGCTTTTTCAGCCCTCTTTCAAGCATTTTGGATCCGCTTGGCTCCTCGCGCACCAAACACAGACCTTGAAAGAAGTTGGGTCGGGCGAGGCGTAAGACTCGGGCACGCTCACAGTAAAGCGCCGTGTCTGCCCGTTCAGGGTAAGCCACCGCAGGACGCAGTGATGAGATTATGTATGTCAAGAGCTGCACCAAAAAGGTAGCCTTCAAAAAAGAGAAAGGAGCAGCGATAAGCCAACTTCAGGAAACCAGATGTCGCACACTTACAAACTTGGGACGACTGGGTGTCGCTTCAGCAAGGGAAGATGTTGAGTTTGAGGAAGCAATTTGCATGTCCTCTTGCTGAACGTGAATGGTGCCAAAATAGCGCGGCATCCATCGCTTCAAACAATCGCGCCACAGCTGTACTTGATCCAAGTGAGCATTTAAAAACTCTTTTGCCTGTGCCGTAAATGGCTGGCTCACAGTCCGCGGGACCACAGCTAAAAGATTGCAGTGGTTAGGGTAGCATCGAAGAGACGGTGCAGCTCCAGATAGGACAGATGCAAGAAGCGGTGCGCACCTGCATCCTGTTCATCACCAAAGAGCAGCATGTAAAATGCGTGCTCTTGATCATTCAGCGGTTTGCAAAGCTAGCAAGAGCAGACCAGGAGTAAGACAAATAAGACACGCGGGGCGAGGAGGGCGACAGAAAGAAAAGAGAGCGTAGTTTAGTGCTGCTGGTGGCGATAGGCTATTGGGCGACCACACACCTTGGTGTCACCCAGGAGCATAATGGTATCAACATGGCCTGCCACTTGCTTGTCAAATGGCCGGAGCACATAGCGTGGAACGCCTGTATGACAGGAAAAGCGAGTGCTTGTTAACATGCAATGCAAGCACGTGAACAACGCAACCAGGTTGCAATGCACGCACCATCCACCATGTACATCGGTTGGGTGGTACCGGGCACAGCCACGGGCTCCACATCGAGCGCCCATGGATCCCCTGAGGTGGCCTCCACCCAGCTTGGCTCATCCTAGAGTAGCAGTCCATGGCCACAAAGTAAGATCGAATGAAAAAATTCAGACCAGGACACCCTGACAGGTATGACGAACTGGAAAGCTTCGGCGATCCAGCATCAGAATATTCTTGAACTCTGCAAACAACCGCGCACCACGGTCACACACGTATTGAGGGTATACAACGGGCAAAATGAACGTGCCTAGCTGTCCCCTGGTCGACCTGACACATGAGGGAGGGAAAGATCGAGCCACCGGCGAAACGAAAGCCGTACCTTCAAACTCCATGTCACCAAAGTCACGCTGAAGCCATTCGCAAACCTAAAATCACAAATGCAGCATCCTTAGATCAAAAATCCATTCAAAAGGAGGCAAGCCTGTCTGTGGCATGATGCGTGGCATGAGTAGCCGAAACACACTTGACCAGGACCCGGGACCCGGCATGGATGAACAGTTTCCTTGTAGCCTTGGAGCACAGCCTCATCGTCTGCGAATCCAAACACATCTGGATCGGGATTGTAGAGGACACGCACGCGGTACTGCCCAGGCACGGGCTCGTGCAACTCGAAGCACAGGTGGGCAGCAAAGCTGGGAATCGGAAAATCTTTGAAGCCTAAACGCCACGGATACAAAGTTCACGCAGTCGGGGCACGCCCCGTATTGTGACACTCAGATGAGATGCACAGATAGCACGCCGCAGGTCAGCCACCCAAATACCACAGACTGCTTGCAAGATCATCAACATACCCAGTTGTGCCAGCATGGCCATGAGTGAGTTGTCATGCGCGCTGTACACTGTCAAACGGCCATTTCGTTCCTCGGCATCTACAATCGACTGGAAGCTGTTGATGATTGTACCTACAGGTTCATGATTTACCATACGAGCGCGCACAGGTCAGTGCAGTTGCACAGGCCAGTGCAGTTGCCGTGATATCAACAAGTCTGATGCCTTCTCTTCGGTCAAAAGATTCAACCACACTCGGCAGGCCATGATGGCCAGAGATGATCATCGGTGTTTCACAATAGGTACCAACTAACTTGGCAAGGTGCCTGCGGCGAGACGAGCCAAGCGACGTTGATCATCGTTGTTCAAACCGCAATATCGCAGTCGACAAATAGTGTCGGCGACGAGACGCAGCGCCTCCTCGTCCGCCACATCCAGCGTGACGTCGTCTGCATTGAACAAGAGCTAAATCGACACGCATATGTGTTTTTTTTTTGTGGTCATGAATGAAGTCTGTAAAACGTGATCGTCTTCCGTACAGGTATTTCTGTAGAACACACGCACCTCCATGGCGTGGGCGCGCTCGATATTGATTTGCTGTGAGACAGACTGGAAGCTCTGCAGGCGTTTACGCATTGACTTCTCGGGGTCAATCTTCTCAAAGCCCGTGCTCTGCCACAGCTTTTCAGCCAGCTGGCAAAAACGTTCCTCCTCTGCCCAGGCCCGAAAGTCAGGGGCTGCCATATAAGTCAGACGAGGGGTGAGCTGACGGTCAATAGCGGCCCAAAAATAGGAACAGCAGTAAGCCACAATGTCCATGAACAAACCGCGTTCAAAGACATCGTCCTTGATGGTTTCGTATGCTGCATTGCTTTTGAATCCGTGCAAGAGTGGAGAGTAAGTTTCACTGGCCACATGGATGGGGATGGAGGCTGTTTGGCGTTCACACACACACACACACACACAGTGGTGAGGCTTCGTAACCGCATGAAGAAAAGACATGAGCGTCAACATTTTCCAACCATGCCAAAGGTGACATACTGCTGATTCGTTTTCCACTGCCGCTTTCGATGCTCCGGATACGCGATAAAGTCTCGGAGCGAACCCGTAGATTGCGCTGCCGTTCTGCAAATTTGGAATCCTCATCCAGAATGAACTGTGGGCTCGAAGCTGGAAATAAACCCAGGAGCAGACTGTATGGGTAATGGACCCAAGACCCCAGCATGTTGCGCCATGAGGAGAACGCTGGTCAGCATTGGGTTCACGGGGATTGCCACCAGAGTCTTTGCTCACCTCTGAGCTGACATCAACGTGCGATCAGAATTGGAAGTATACACTTCCACACGCTCTGACAGATTAGGAGCCTACGGTTGAAAGAAGTGATCAAGTGAGCGTACACGAGAAGAAGATATCTTGACAAGTCTTCCGCCATAGACAGAGCACACAAGGCGGAGAGGTGCTGTGTCGCAATTTGACTTTGGCTTGAACAAACACGTCCCAACAGGCAAGACGTTTTTAATACCCCCTTCTGCCCAGTTGACGTACATCCACTTCCAACAGTTGATCGCGCTCGAGGTACTTGGCACGCAGCATGTCACCCAACTTGGTGTGTTGCTGACAGCCGACTGGGGTGAGGCGACCGCCATAGTTGGTCCAAAATTCCTTCTCTTGTGGCCAATGGTTGTCACGAGGAAAAGGCTTGAGAGGGAAGCGCGCGCCGTGTCGGGTGATGACGACTACGGCACGCAAAGTCCGATTGTGGGCCACCTTCCAGGCCTCCCGGCGTAACTGGTGCGTCTCTGACCGCAAGAACTTGGCAACAAATTGGTCATAACGAATTTTGTCCCGACTGTTGGGATCAACCTACAAGCACGCCCAGATGAATAGACAATTTGGCAAAGACACGCCCAAGTTGGGCCACAAGAGGGGAAGGACAATGGCGCACGGGATGAGGGGGAATATTCAGAAAACCCAAGACGGGGGTAGAGGGGCATGTGGAGTCACCTGGTTGAGAAGGAAATCAATGTCTGGTGTAGGAAGGTCAACAACAGTGCGCAGCAAAAGCACCAATTGATGACGTGTCAAATAGCCGTATGACCGCTCGTCGTGGGCTTTGAACACCACCCTAAGCCCGGCAGGAACCACAGTGTCGATAAAAACAGCGTGCGTGCGGGGTTACAAACAGCAAGTGAAGCAAGGCAGTGAAATGAGGGCCCACACCTCAGATTGACATTTTGCTGCTGGATGGCCAAGCCGATGTGGCCCATAATCACGTTTTGCATAAAGTCCACATAGTGCACCTGAACCGGAAAGCAGGGATCAGGGTGAGCGGGGACAAGCTGGTGCAGAGCCTGCAGGCACATCGGTTCTGTTCACACACTTCTTGCGAGGGGCAGATAGCCAGCAAGCGCTGAACGACCAGAAGAGGTAGCTGCAGTTCTTCTCCCAGCAAGATTTCCAGCTTATCTTGGGCGACAGCTCCAGCTGGAACACAGTGTGCACGAGAGGACGCGAGCGCAAAGAGGTGAAGAAGAACTAGAATGATACAGCTCGTTTCACGCGCAAGTCCCGTTGCAATCCTATATCTCTTCACTATCAGTCTAGTCTAGTGCATGGTGCGCACCTTCGTTGGCGTGGCTGGCGAAGAGCTCATCCAAGCTAGCATAGTGGGGCTTCAATCCCTATGTGACCATAGAGCAAGGCGAAGTTCACTCTCAGGCCCGGTGGCTCTGCGAGACCAGTGGAACGAACGTACCTTGAGGAGGGCCGCCACAGCCTCAACCCCTTGGGTGGTGGCGTCCATGCTTGGACACCACGCAAAAGGTCTGAAGTGGTTCACGAGTGCATCATATCGAGACGGTCATACAAAGACACATTTGAGCATCAAGAGGCCACGGGGCTCGATCGACTTTGTCTGGACCGAAAAAGAAAAGAAAACCCGAAGCTTCGTTGTTTTTAATCTAGACACCCACGACAATACGGACCCGCTTTGAAAAGTCGGTCCAAGTCTCGGTTCAGTTCTGCCTACCTTTGAGAAACTGGTCAACCCACCCACCGGAACGACGCGTGAGACACGAGGCCAGCAACAGGGTGCCGAGAGAGGGTTGCGCACACTGACAAGTTGCTTGCTTGAGGCGAGACAAGTTGAGAATTAATTTTCTGACATCAACATGCTGATTCGATTTGGTGGTGAACTGTACAACCGCCTTTGTGTGTGTCTGTGTCTGTGTCTGTGTCTGTGTGTCTGTGTGTCTGTGTGTCTGTGTGTCTGTGTGTCTGTGTGTCTGTGTGTCTGTGTGTCTGTGTGTCTGTGTGTCTGTGTCTCTTGTCTCTCTCTGTCTCTCTGTCTCTGTGTGTGTGTCTGTGTCTGTGTTAGTGTGTGTGTCGGTGTCGGTGTCGGTGTGCTCTCTCGAGCTCGCCTTGTGACCATGCACAAGATGCGACGGAAGCAGAATTGAAAGTGATCTATGGGCGGTTTGTGACTGTCCTACAATTTGCAGCACCAAAAACTTTGGCAGTCTAGACTGCTGTTTGACGAGGCCTTGTTGCTCGGGCTCAGAATGTGTGGGGTCGGGATAACGCCAAACGAGAGCCTACGACTTGCACTCGGCAGCAGCAATGACGCTGGCTGCATCGAGCATGGTGCGCCCATGCAAATCTTCTTGCTCGTCTAAAGAACAAGCCGGAAGCCCCAAGCGAGTGAGCCTGTGTTGGAACAGACTGACAAACGTGTATGGTGAAACGTACGAGGAGGTAAGGGCGGCACATTGAGCACGGCTTCGGCAACGGCAGGCTAGCAAGAGGCACAATAAATGACGGCGTGAGTCCGATGCAGTCGTGTGTGCGGAGACCCTTTGATGTTAGGTCGAGTTTACCTGCTTGAGAATATTGGCGAGGACGCGGGCTCGATGTACCACATCGATGTATGGGAGTTCATCCTCACTGCGCCCCTCAGAAAACGTGCTGTGTATCTAATGGCGAGAAAATGGACAAGCATGAGTGACACAGGAGACACGTCGCATGTCGAGGTGTGCAAGCACACCTTTTTCAGATTGAGAGCAACACGAGGCCGCAGCTCTGGACAACGGGTGGCCAGCTTGGCCAGGGCCATCATAAGCATGCACAGAATTTGCATTGGATGCTGGGCGCCCGTGCTGCGGTGGTCCTTGACGGTGCTGTTGAGCTCGTAGGCAAAGGTCTCCAGAGCTTCATGGAATATTAAGAAAATGCTAGTGTCGCAACGCTCGTCTAGCTGGGGCGACGCGTACTCGCCCACAATCCAAACAAGGTGTGAGAAGAACTCTTCGCGTCCATTGGCCATGTTTTGCCGGTTGTTGAGAAACTCCAACAGGTCCTCTCGCAAGTCTAAGAGGAGCGAAGGGTGACGATAGAACAGCTCGAGCAGCATCCGGCTGAACACGCCCTGAATAGTGATGCTCAGGTTGCAGGCCTGATAAATGGTCACAATCCGCTCCAACATCAACAGCACCACCTCGCCGAGAATCTACAAGATCAACAGCAAGAAGTGAGCCAAGTGGGCGTGCTTCGATCACGGCAGGAAGAGCCACGCCAGGTGCAACCAGGCACGTTTTGACCTGGTCTCCCGCATCGCGAAGCAAGGCCTCAAAGTAAATGTCCAGCAGCGAGTGGACAACTGAGGCCGTCTTGACTACCCGGGCGTTGGTGGCAGCTGGCAGGAGCAACGCATGAAGCTCTTTAAGTCGATCAATCGTGCCGCCCAAGCCCCCCTGCGCCAGCACCGCGAACAAAGTCAACGTGTTGACCGTGAGCTAGTCGAACCGACGAAAGAACAATGCAACAGCGATGGTGTGCAATGGACCTCATCGCGCAGAATATAATTCAGCAAGGGCAGAGCCAGGTGAGGATTGTCCGATTTCGCTGCCAGAGCCTCAAGCTTGGTGCCTGTATTAACAAAAGCGATGCATGAGCAACTCGCAAGACCCGGCTATCCCTGTTCGAACGGCATGGAGAGGAAAAGGCTCCATCCTGTTTTTGAGGCTGAAGCTGACAGATCAACAAGAGCAGAAGAGCGACTCGCACCCGTCAGCATCACCAAGGCGCCGGTGACGCAAGGGAGGTCGAGAATGAGATGCAGCACCTCCAGACAGCTCTGGTCATTGAGCAACATTGGCAGAATGAGCTGAAAATTGCGCAAAAGCAACACTGGATGCCTAAAAGAAGCCAGACGAGCGCCAAGTGGCAAGGTACGGTGAGTGGGCTGGAACGCGAAGCTCATGACAAACGGTTGCGGCATCCTTGTATCGCTTTACTGACCAAGCCAAGAGCTTGAAAATTGCCGGGCAGTATTTATCGACGATGCCCTTGGCGCTGAGAAGGTCGATAAAGTCTGTCACGAGCGCCATGAGAGCACCAGCAAAGTATGGGTCACGCATGTGGCGTCCGTGTTTTTGAGTAAAGATGTCATCTAGTGCGCTCTACGTTGGTGTGTGTTTGGTCGGCAAAAGATGGATGCTTATCAGTAGCCGCTGAACAGCCTCGAGAACAAACAGGTGGCTACGAGAGGTATGGCCTACACGACAAATGATCATGGCTTACCAAACAGTCAATCATGGTGCTCTTCTCGTCGTGAGATAGCAAGACGCGAAGACAGAGCAGTTCGGCGTTTGCCCAACCCAGCGCAGTTTCCTGTATACGGATTTGTGGTGGCGCGGATGAGCGCATGACAGACTGCGTTATGATAAAGCAAACCGCACGACCTACGCAGCGAGCGCGATCAAGGACACGTTGCAGCGTAGGGACGGCGTCCACAACAAATTCCTCATCCAAACGCATGAGTTCTTGAAGCAGCAGAAGGGCCTAAAAACAGTTGAGGTGAGTTGAGCGTGATGAGGACCGGACAGCCTCGACTATACCCCGGCCAAGCTTTGCAACAAGAAGATGCCCACCTCAGATAGGGCGGCAAAAGCGAATTCGGCATCCAAAGCACCTAGTTTGGCCTGTTGAGCAAAATCGGCAAGAACAAAAGATGAATCAAGGCATTGCAACCATGCAACCCGTCGTCAAAGGGTTGCAGAGAGGTACTTAAGAGACGTCGATCAAATGTGAATGCGCACCCAGTCATTGCTTGAGGTAGAAAGAAGCTGGTCGATGATACGCGTCACAATTTCAATGCAGGCATCCCGGGTCGTGGCAATCAGGTAGAGGGCAGGCTGGCCTTCATCGTGAGACAGCTCAGCTGCGGACAGCATTGTGGATAGGAAAGGGCGAGATAAGCCTTGGTGCAATGTGCTCTGAGACATGGGAAAAGACAGAGCGAGACAAGGACCGTACATGGCCGTGCAAAAAATTTGAGCCACTTGCGTAGGCCACTAAAACTTTGAATGGAGTTGAGATGCTCATTCTCATACGTCTTGCCTGTAATCCACACCAGATGAGAATATTCTTGAGCAGACAAAACCAAAAAACAAAAGCCCGAAAAAAGCTGATGAACGCCGAGACGCGACTCACCTAGACACAGCGGCGTGAAAGGGCTCATGGAAGCATCGCCGTTGAGATCCTATCGAGGCCCAGAAGAAAGAGGGTCGGGAAGACGGGGGAAAGGGACTCGTTCAGAGCGTGCTGCCTTTTTGCACGCGTTGGGAGCACTGATTCGTGGTTGTTCTTCTGGCCAGCACGACTTTAAAGTTGACAAAGACTAGGCACGCCCTTACTTTCATGGGCACAGTACGCCCATTCTCCGATACTTGAGGTGGAGCACGCGCAAAGCTTCGGCTGACGTGGCCCATGGCCTCCTGCACGTGGACTGGATGACAACCCCGGTGCCCACGATGGGCAGTGAGCACAAAAAGCATTGAAAACTGGTCTTTCAGCGACTGAAACCCTTGAGAGCCAGAAGAGATGCTTGTGGTGGGCAGCGCCAACAAGTCAACACACTTGGCTCGATGCTGTGGGGGATATTATCGGCCACATTGCTCAAGGTTGGAAAGGCGGCAAGGGACAGGGCAGTGTCCTCCTTCAACCAGCTGCCAGAGTCACAGAGAGTAAACAGGTGCGCGCCAGTCGAGCCAAGAGCGACGGGACAATGAGACCAGACGTGGAGCAAAAGTGAGGTTTTGGAGTCGACATGGCAGTTCCACAGATGCGTGGGCGCAAAGTAAGCAATCACGGACCGCGTGAGTGTCAGAAAATGCTTGCTAAGAAAGGCGTGGGCGAGTCCCTGACGGGCTAGAAGCAGCATAAGATACCGCCGGCTGGAGGGCTCGACGGGCGGACCCAAAGTCTTGGGCCCAACTCTGACGAGATCAGCATGTAAAAATATTGATGGCCCGTGCATGTGAGCAAGAATAAAAGTATCGCTCAAAGGGGGGGGGGGGGGGGGGGTGCGTTGACGCGCGGTATTGCAGTGTTGCCGAAAAACGCACGATAGAGGAGCTTGTTGGCAGAGGCTGAGGACAAGGAGAAGACGCAGTCGATAGGGACCTACACGCAAGAGGAAGGAACGACACAACAGGCAAGGAATAAAGAAATTAAGTCACATTGCCGCACGGTCGGGGGGCAGGTGGGGTCGGCAGGCTGCGTTGTGGCAGAATACAAAAGAGTAAGCTGTCACCTTGATCGGCCTCAGTGACGATCCGATAGCAAAGATCAACTAAGGAAGCAGTCATGCTGCAAGCCCAGACATTGCATTGAAAAAAACATGAGGCCCCGGTGCATATGAGCCGTCTTGAGACGATGCAGTGGCAGTGACACAATGCAGAGTTTGAGTACCGAAGCCAGGG
This sequence comes from Monosiga brevicollis MX1, assembly GCF_000002865.3. Taxonomy (NCBI): domain Eukaryota; class Choanoflagellata; order Craspedida; family Salpingoecidae; genus Monosiga; species Monosiga brevicollis. The sequence goes on along the minus strand of NW_001865039.1, from coordinate 2,488,198 downwards.
CGCATTGGCCAGAAGGCAGAGGAGTTGGGCAGCCCACGCCACGCCATCGGTTTGTCGATCCTGGGCACGAAGGACCGTTTCAAGCTGATCGCAGTACAACTCGAACTGGTCATCGCTCCATTGCCTGCCGTTTAAGGAGTGGAGAAAGGCAGTGAGATACGGAGAATGTGATCCCAACAGTGAGCAGGTAGGGAGGCAGTAGTGCGGGGCGAACCTGGCCACCGCAATGGCAGCATGGGGGTCACCCATGCTGGGTGCAATCTCGCTTGTGGTCGCCATGATCTGTCTCACCCACGACCGAAGCGCCGCCAGAACCCCTCTATCACAATCTTGCTTCGCCAAAGCCACCCTCACCCCCACACAATCTCCAATAGGGGAGGGAGGGAAAAGCCTCTGGGGCGCTCTTCTCGATCTCTCGATCTGGAGCCGCAGTGCGCACTCTGCACACAGAGAGACCATCTAAGCGATAGTGTAAGTTTTAACACATTGTGGCAACCATCTGTCTGACAAGTTTGAAACGTCTGACAATGAATGGCGGCTGCGAACGTTATGGTCGGGTGCCGTTGGTGATGGGTGGAGTGATGCAAGAGGTGGCGCTCGTCCTTATGGCTCGCAGTTTCTCAGTAGGTTGGGCCCACCAATGCTGGTGGGCGAGACGCAAGACAGAGCAAGCAGCCAGCCAGGGGTGGGGCACCGCAATAAGGGGGTGCCATTTTCTTTCTCTCTATGGAGGACAGTATAGTTTAATCATCACTACTACGCTCTGCGGAGTCGACCTTGGACTGCTAGCATGGCCGCACACGATCCCAAGCCCAGTGCGGGCCTGCATCCAAACCTGCGCGAGGGACCATACTACGCCCCCGGTGCGTGCAAACTGAGTTTGTCTCAAGCCCGTGTCAAGGGTAAAATCATGCGCTGGCCTGACCGGCTCTGCTGGCTGGCAAGTAGGGTCGCAAAATGAGCGCGGCTTGTGGCGATCCAAGCAGTGGATCTATCTTGGTAAGAAATGCAGCCTCCTTTTGGCCTTGACACCTGCCGCTGAGTTGAATTGACCAGGCTCGTCTCACGGTGCATATGGTTTTGCCCTTTCGCTGACGGGGCTCAGGACCCGTCATTGCGGCGCCAATGACCCATATCTGCGTCACGCTGTATCGCAAAACACCGCCCAATCGCCGCAAGTTGATGATTTGGGGTGGCATTGTGGGTACCACGGTCCTAGCCGTGGCCAACCGCCTCTTCCTAATGCACCACAGGTGGGTTGTTTGGATGGCTCGCCACAAAGTCGACCGTTTTGGTTTGCAGACGTGTGCGGTTCACGCTCGTGATGTTGGTTCGCGTTTGTCTGCATGGCTTTGCAGCTGGTGGCCTGATCCCGTGGCTGTTGACCACCGTCTCGCCAACAAGGAGGATGCCAAGACCTCCTTGCCCTTGCCCATCTGAGCGCTCAGCCCGCCCGTCGTGCTGCAAGCCATGAACCCTCTTGTTGCTGTTTATATAAAACCTTGTCATTCATATACGACCCAGCCGAGGTACTGACTGGATTTTTCACATCCCAATGTATCAAGCGCCAAGCGCTCCTATGGTGTTCCCCATCTCCAGTGTTGTCCATGGAACAGAATTGCATGCCCAAAAAAACTTGACCCTGTCAGTCGAGCACCATTTAAAAATTTTAATTTTGCGGAAAGGAGGTGCTGTTACCTGTGTAATTTTTTCCATTTGAGGCTCGAAAAGTGTAATTGTCAGATGAAAGTATCTGACATCCTCGTGTTTCTATTTTTAGAGAACAGCTGTACACGTATCGTCGCGAGGTGCAAGAGCGTTCCACGAGGAGGGCGTGTCTCTCTCTCTCTCTCTCTTCCCTCTCTGTGTTGTTGTGGCTTAAGTGATCAGTGACCCTGCTGGTCCAACATTTTTTTTTTCCCCTCGCACCACGTTGGCTCATCATCTGAAGACACCGCCAGTATGGGTAACGCGACCACCACCCTCAACGTTGTCAACAGGTACGTGAGTGCATGATTGTAACGTGAGGCGCGATTCGATCTCAGGCGTGTTGGTGGCATTCACTCTCATCATGGGGCCTTGCGCTTCAATCTAGCACGGCTTGGCAAGCCACGATCACGGGCCAGACCGTCTCGATCAACCCCGACACGCCTTTGGGCCCGCCCCATGTCGCCACCGTTCCCCCGGGTGGCCAAACTGTCATGAAGATTGAGCGTCACCAGGTTGGTGCAGTGTCTTCCACGAGTGTGCCTGGCATGTCCCATGTAGACCTGATTCAAGTCTGTCTCTGTCTGCCTCATTTCGCATCTGTGCGTGTTGCCTTTTTGACCTGCAGCCAGGCGATGTCCGCTGCAATCTCCTCATCAACTTTAGCAATGGATCCTACTCCACCAAGCGCATGAATGTCAAGCCTGAGGATGTGACCCGCACCCTGCAGCTGACCAACAGCGCCGTGATCCTGGATGGCGAGTCCATCCCCATCGAGCGCGGCAACCCTCCGGCTCACCACCATCATCCTCACCCTCATCCTCATCCTCATCCTCATCCTCATCCTCAGCCCCCGCACCACCAGCCCCACATGCCCCCACCGGGGCCGTTCAACCCGGTGGCGCCTCCAGCGCATGGCCATCATCCCCACCCTCACCCCGCGCCTCCAGCGCATGGCCTGACCCCTGTCTCAGCCCACATGCTGCCCCGTGGTCGTCGCATTCGTCTGACTTCCGTCATTACGGGCCAGAACATGCGCATCAAGAAGGACCACACGGTCGATGCGCGTGGTGGCATGGGCCAGTTTGCCACCTTTGAGATCGATCCCTCCCCCGAAGGTTTCCTTCGCTTGCGCAACGTTGCCGATCCTTCTCGCTACTTGGCCATCAAGAACGATCAGCTGACCTCGGGGACTGGCGGCAAGTTTTGCCACCTGGCCGCCTTCACCATCTCCCCGGGCATTTACTGCCTCAAGACCCTCGAAGGCAACGAGACGGTGGGCTTCAACCAGGACGGTGCCCCAGCTGAGCCCCGCCACGTTAAGAACGGTCCCCGTGCTCAGTTCCGCATCGAGTTTTGCTAGATTAAAGATATCTGGCATTTGGTGTTCCCAATTATACCATCCGATGCGCTTGTCCTTTTTTTTTTTTCTGATCCAATCAGGCCATTGATTTCTCTGGCCCCATTGTGTTCCCCCTTGCCTTGTGTCCCCGTCATTTTCTTGTTTTTTTGGTTTTTTCTGTCTTTTTTTTTGGAGCTTGTGGTTGTTGCTGTTGCTACTGCAAGGTTGTGGTTGTTACTGTTGCTACTGCTGCTCGCTCGTGTGTGCTTGTTCAATCAGTGAATGATTGCAAATTGATGAATGTTGGGTTCATCCGTATTCAATCCATGTTATTCTGATCACGATTCGGAAGGAGGCCTTGTTTGAGAGAGAAAAGGCGAGTGAGAAACGGCATGAGCTGGTCACTTGGAACTTGACCTAGCCATTGAACGACCGACCCGAGAGACAGACGTAAAAAGGGGCGAAGGACGCCAAAAGTGGACAACACAGACCCACCCAACCCCAACATGCCAGCAGCATTGCCAGCGATACATGTCCATTCGTCTGTACGCCAACCGCACCGACTCGGCTGACTGACTCGCCCCGCCAGGCCCCGAAGCTACGTATGCCCTGCTCTCCGACTATAAATAGAGTCTAGACCGCTGCTATTTGAAGTCAAAGGTGTGGCAACAACGTTACATCCGGATCTCTCTCTGTGTGTGTGTGTGTTCAAGTGTGCAATGTTGCGAAAACCCACACACACACACACACACACACACAGGGTTGTATTTTCCTCTTGCTCTCTCTTCTCTGACGGCGGCGCGATCGATCTCTGGCAATATGGCGCATCATCATCACCACCATCATCACGGCGGTCCTGGTCACCATCACCCGCATCATCCACCACCGGCTGCCTTTGGTCATCACCATCACCATCCACCGCCGCCCATGCATCACCACCACCACCACCCGCATCATGGCCCGGGGGTTGGTGCGGGCTTTGCAATGGGCGTCATGGCCGGTGCCGCCATGGGCGCTGCAAACCGCAGATCGACAACCACGATTGTCACCCCACCCCCCGTTTCCTACGGCGGTAACCCCTACACGCAAGCTGCTCCCTACGCTCCCACTTACGCTGCCCCCCCAGTCGGCCTCGTGCCAGCTCCAGCCCATGTGTTGCCCCGAGGTGCCCGGATTCACCTCAACTCTGTCATGACCGGCCGCAACCTTCGCATCAAGCAAGACGGCTCGGTTGATGCGCGTGGCGCCAACGGAGCCTTTGCCACGTTTGACGTGGATCCCTCGCCTGATGGTTATCTGCGCCTGCGCAGCGTGGCTGATCCCTCGCGCTTCCTTGCTATCAAGGGCGACTTTCTCACCTCGGGTTCGTTGATCTGTATTCTTTGTTTCTGCGTGCAGCTGGGCGCTTTCATGCACCCTGATCCTTTTGCGAACATGTGCCCGTCTTGCCTCGATGCTCGTACTCATGCCCACTCCTTCTTTGTCGTGCACCTACATCACAGGCGCCGGAGGCCCCTTCTGCCATCTTTCAGCGTTCACCGTGTCTCCCGACATCTACTGCTTCAAGGCCATCGATCAGATGCACGGTGTTGGTGTCGATCAAAATGGTGATCCCGTCAACCCAGCTCACGTCCAGCATGGTGCTCGCGCTCAATTCCGTATTCAATTCTGTTGAGACCTGCTGGCTGTCGCTGGCCATTTTTTCCCTCTTTCCCACTCTTCCTCTTGCTCTCTCCTCTTGCTCTCTCTTCCGTCTCAAGCGTGAGGCTGGTGCTTGATGCGGCCTGCGTTCTGCTGTCTGATTCTAGTTTTTTTGACCTTGTTGTTCTTCTTGATCGCTTTTTTTTTTTTTTTTCCTTTGTGTTTTGGAAGTGCCTTTGAGCAATGGTCGACTCACATGTCAATTGATGTTGGGATATTCGAGAGACCACTTTGGTACCCACACATTTCACGTGCAAGAAAATGAGCCCCCGCCGGCTCACTTTGTGTATCAACCGCCACCATACGCCACACTCTGCTCGCTGCTGAGATACAAAGTTCATGGTCAAAGCACACGCGCATCAAGCCCCGCTTTTCAAAGTGCAATTGGTCGACATTTTTGGTGCACACACAAAGCGCCTTTCTCTCTGCTTGATCGTCTCTCCCTCTTCTTGATCATCTTTTGTCCGTAAGCTGCAACGTTTTGGTTCTCTCTCTCTCTCTCTCTCTCTCTGTGTTCGAACAGTCTCATCTCTCTCTCTCTCTCTCTGTTTTTTTTTTTTTTCAGAGCTGGCGGGTTTTCATGAATCAACAACGGCCGGTCGTGCGCGTGTGTCAGGGAGAGGGCTATTTCTTGTCCTTGCCACCCCTGCCTCCGACATCAATTTGATTCGGCACTTGCGGTCTTGCCAATCGCACACAGCACTCCCTCCCCTCAGGGGAGCGGAGAACCCTTGCGCCCTCATGAGCTCAGGCTTGTGAAGATTGCGGAAGTAGGCTTTGAACCGCGAGCAAGCCAACGCGAACCTGTACGGTGCGCCACGATGGCCACCTCGACTACTGCCACAGACGAAAGCGGGGCTACAGAGGCGGAGCTGCTCCGCATGCTCGAGGCTGCCAATGCTTCTCTGCAACAGGATGCCCGAGCTGTCTCCTTCAACCGCTCCTCCTCGAGCAGTCCCAGCGGGACAGGCCCTCCCACCCGAACGTCGAGCACCAAATCCACTCATGCTAAACCCCCGGGGCCCATCACAGGCGCCGTAGCTGACGAAGCGCGCACGCCGCTTGCTAGCGATGGCCATGGCGGTGCTGTAGGCCTCTCACCCGTGAGCTCCATTGCCTCGCAAAGCAGCATGGCTGAGGATGGCCTGGATGCATCACATGCCATCATCGACCAGTGGGCCGATGTCTGTGTGCACTTGGAAACGTGGCAAAAAAAGCGCCCCAAACAACTGGCCAATCTGGTGTACGCTGGCGTGCCAGAGCATCTGCGCTGCATCGTCTGGCAAAAATTTGCTGAAGTCCACGCCAAGCAAGCCACCGGCGTGTCAACCGAGGGTGCCATTCCTGCCGACCTAGTTCAAGATGGGACTGATACCGGCACCGCTCCCTCATATGCCGAGCTTCTAGCCCGCGACAGCTCTTTTGACAAGCTCATTCGACTGGACATTGCCAGGACCTTTCCCGAGCACGAAATGTTTGCCAGCAACGAGGGCCTCGGCCAAGAAGTTCTGTATAACGTCGTCAAAGCATATTCCATCTACGATAACGTCGTGGGCTATTGTCAGGGTATCCCATTCCTGGTTGGTCTCCTGCTCATGCACATGCCTGAGGAGGAAGCCTTTCAGCTTTTGGTCGTGATTGTCCGAGACTACGGCCTCAAGGGACTCTTCAAGCCCACGATGGCCGATCTTCCGCTCCGACTGTACCAACTTGAGACCTTGCTCCGTCATGCTTACCCTCGTGTCATGGCACACTTTGATGACCTCGACGTCTCCTGTAATATGTTTGGTACGTGTTCCGACCCCCCGCTTTCGTCTCAGCTTGCCGTTGTTCTTCGTACCCCAGCTCCCCATTAACCTTCTTGGCTCTTATGGTCTACACCTGCCTCGATGCCTTGGTCCCTCTGACGCTGTGCAGCCACGCAGTGGTTCATGACGCTCTTCTCCAGCACGATGCCGCTCAAGCTCAGCTTTCGCATCTTTGATCTCTTTTTACACGAAGGCGTCGATGCCATCTTTCGCGTGGCCCTGGCCATCATCGGGCAGAGCCAGCGCGATTTGCTTCGAGAGAACTTTGAAGGCGTGATGGGCCTTCTGTCTCGTGACAAGCTTTTCAAGCGTTACGAGAACAATGGCCACTCCTTGATGATGGCAGCCAAGAGTGTGGTCCTGAATCTGAAGCGTCTGCAAAAGGCCGAACGTGACTATTTAGCAGCCCAGCGTCAGGAGGAGCAGCTTCAGCGAGAGGTTGATGAGTGGCGCTCCAAGTGCCATGAGCTGACAGCGGAGAACGAGTCTCTTCGCGACAAAGTTGCATCGCTTGAAGAAGCCTACCATGTTCTTGCCACTAAAAATCTCGACATTAGTATACGCCTGGCTTCCTCCACTGACGCGCTGGAATCAGCTCAAAGCGAGGTCAGTGTCCACGAGCTCTATACCTGCAAACGTCTGCTTTGTGCCGCGCCCCACCACTATCGCGCCTGGCTTCTCCAGCCCTGAGCGTTGTGCATGTTTGCTCGCATAGGTGGCTACCTTGAGAACCTCATCTCACGATAGAAGCTTGCGCGGCAGTCGCGACGACTCGAGCGTTGGCCTGCGCCGCGAGTTAGTTCCTGTCACCCGCTGGCTATCGCCTCCGCCTGTGTGCGTGTCGTTCTTTCACTTTTCTGCTTGTGGTGCATGCTTTGCCTCATCTCTAGTTCGTCGACGGGCTCGCCCGCTGGTGTGCGCCGGCGAAAGCAGCGCTCCATCTCTTGTGGCACCTTGGCTCCCTTGGATGCTCTTGATGGTGCTGAGTCTGGTGCCTTTGAGGACGCCGAGACTACGTTTGACGCTACCACCATCCCTGAGGCTGACGTGGAGAGCTCCGACGTTTCAGCGGCTGGCACATCAGATCAACCGTCACTTTCGTCCTCTTACTCAGCTGAATCGCGACCTCCGCGACGCTCCGCCTCCTCCCCCGCTCGTCAGCTTCCTGCTGCTCCCGACTCGACCAACCACACTGCAATGCCACCGACTTGACCCGTCCTGCCATCTCGTTTTCTCCTCCTATGCCCGATGCCTAGTTGATTATAATCGATCGTTCATTTATCGCGATTGCATGGTGTGGTGGATACATCAGTCTTCGTTTTTTTTTTTCAAGGCTGCGTCATTATTGCGTCGCAGCAGTCCCTCGAACAGAGGAGCTCCAGAGGGACGGGTATCACATCGGCAGCTGGCACATGGGATGTACTGTGCATGACAAGACAGTGGAATAGAACGAAATGGAACCATCATCGAAACTTTGACCTTGACTGGTGGTGGTGGATTTGTTTGCCTAGACGAGACAACACAGCACACTCCGGCTACACATCATACTCACGAAACCATGCTCCACACCCTTGCCACACCCTCGTCTTGATGGCATCGACAGTAGTGGTAACGGTGCCAAAAATACAAGAAATATTCGTGCAAAATTCGTCAAAAATAGCCGAGAAATCAATTTTGCGTTGACATGTCATCATTTTTGTGTTTGCTTCACCTGTGTGGCGTATGATCAGATCAGCTCAGCCATCGGAAACGGGTTCGGCGAGCTGTTTGTGAGCGGCCGGCCGTCTGTCCGAGGGGCTGGCTTTTGGTCGAGTCAAAGTCATCTGCGTTGGGTCAGCAGTACGCGCCATGGGAGCCCAAAATGAGTCGGACCAATGAAGAATGAGCGGGAATGAATGAGAACCGAGCCCGGTCGACCCGCGCGTCCGGAGTAGCCGCGAACCAAGCTAAACCATGGCAGGGCTTACGCCGTCATGGCTCTGGCCACTCATGCTGCTAACAGCAGCCCAGTTGGGATGGCCGCACATGCCCAGTGGCTCTATCGGGTCGGTGGCAGCGGAGACAATTGCTGTCTTTGACTTTACCGGTCAAACGGGCCTGGGCTGGCCCTCGCCTGCCAACGTGGCTGACCATGGTTGGTGGCTTGAGATCACCAACAGCAGCCTCATTGCACCAACAGCGGTTCTTCAGGTACGCGTCGATCCAACCAACCTACAGCAAACGCGGCACAACAGGGTACAAGCGAGGCCATGCTTAGCCAAAAAGTATGCATTCAATGTCACAGCTCACAACCACGGCTCCATCCGACAGGTCAAGGCAAGCCCCGTGCGGTTCTGGCCATCATCCCAAGACGCGTTTGTAGCTGCGGGGATAGGCGATCAGGTTGAAGTGGTATGGTCATCTACAATCATTAACGTCTCTTGTTTTGAAAACGTGACCGTGTCCGTCGACTGGCTTCGGCCCTCCCACAGCACGGACCCCAGCCCGTCCACAACCGCCTTCACAGCTCAGACCACGCATGCTACGGTTGAACTCATGTCATCCGGAACGACCACCAAAAGCGAAATGACACCCTCAAAATCCGCCACCTCCTCAGCTTTGTTCATCAACGCATCAAGCAGCAGTGGCACTTCACCAACTCTGAGCTCTACACCTGAGACGACACCTGGATCGCCCAGCGCTTCTACAGAGGCCACCACAGCACCCGTATCATGGCATCCCAATCGCGTGGGGGACCGGCTTATCTGGCTGTACGCTGTGGACCAGTTCATTGCTGTCCCATCATCCTTGCGCACGGTGGATGGCCAGGTACCTGACTCAGCGTCACACGGCAGCACGATCGTTCGCGATCTGCGCGGCGCTGCCACCCTGCAAATTCTGGCCAGCATGATGGTCAGCCCCACCTCCGAAGGCTATGCTTTTGACAACATTGTTGTGAGCGGCGCACCTCGAGAAGCAGCCATGGCTGCATGGTCGGCCTGGTCTGTTGGACCCTGGTCAGCTTGGTCAGCGTATGAGCCTCAGAACTGTTTCGTCAACCAGAGCCGCACCCGGGTGCGCCAGACAACGCGGACCTGTGAAGCCACAGGCTGTGCGCAAATATACGATTGCCCGGGGCCTGCCATCAGCAACGACACAGACACGGAGCTTCGTCCAGCCGCAGACAATTGCTGTGGGCCACGCAACGCTACCTGGTCCGACCTGAATATTGCTGGATACGGTGCCTGGAGTGCTTGGTCACCTTCCATGTGTGGAACCACCCAGTTTCGCACTCGATCTGTCTTATGGAGTCGCAGCTGCACTCCAGAGCTCTGTGGTGGGCTCAACTGCTCAGAGGTGATCCCACCCTCGCCATACAATCTGACAACCACATCGACGGACAGTCGCAGTGCAGCGGAGAACTGCTGCCAGGTCGACTCTTCCTGGAGCACCTGGAGCGCATCCAGTTGGTCAGCGTGGACAGGATGGGCACCTCCAGATTGTGGGGTCGCGCAGAATCGTACCCGAGAGCGCGGGCTCAATCGCACGTGCACTGAGGGCAGTTGTGGTGGTGCACCCTGTACCGGGCCTGCATACACGACTGAGCTGGACCTCGACTCGCGCGGCGCAACTGCCAACTGCTGCTTTCAGGCTGGAACGTGGTCCAACTGGACCTATGCGCCTTGGAGTACATGGTCTTCCTTTTCACCAGAGACGTGCGGGGTCGAACAGCTTCGCACGCGCTCACGCAACAGAAGTCGTGTATGTGAAGGCGCTGTGCCAGACTGTCCAGCTACATGTTCAAGTGATGCGTCAGCCCTTAGCGAGACGGAATCGGAGACGCGTTCGGCAGAACAAAATTGCTGCCCTATAGATGGCAGGTATGCTTCAGCCAGGGTCGTCAGCAAGAAAGCCCTCCTCGTTCACACCTCCCTCTCCCCTGCCCACTATGCGCGCTTAGCTTTGCTTTTCTTTGCGTCTTGTCCTCATTCTTGTATGCTTCGCATTGTAGGGCGGGACCTGCCGTCGCTGGTGCGTGGACTACCTGGCCAGAATGGGGCACCACGTGCGGTGTAGCACAGACAAGACAGCGACAGCGCACAGTCGTTCGTCAGTGTAATGCACCAGCCCCGGAATGCGGGGGTGAGGCATGTCCGACCTCAGACCTTGTCCACATTGAATATGACGTTGAAAACCGCACAGCGGAAGAAAACTGCTGTCCCATTGACGGCGTTTACGGTAACTGGAGCTATGGCGCTTGGAGCGCTTGGAGCAGCCCATCTACTTGTGGGGAGGAAACGCTTGTTGAGCGGACGAGGACACGTACACGAGCATGTGATAGTCCCGCTCCGAGCTGTGGTGGAGCACCCTGTATTGGCTCGACAGAGAGCGTTGACACAGAGCGGCAAACGATGACCGCGGAGGAAAACTGCTGTCCAATCAATGGCCAGTGGAGTAGTTGGCATGCAACCGACGCCTGGTCGGCCTGGTCCCTCTGGCTTCCAGCCGACATTTGCTCTGGTACACAGACGCGCACTCGCATGCGAGCTGAGTTGCGAGCCTGTGACAGTCCCGAACCCAGCTGCAACGGCACAGCCTGCCAAGGCTCAGCCACACGGCAAAACTTGGATGATCAACACCGCAATATCTCTGGAGCGGTGGACGGCGCTTGGACAGCATGGTGGCTGGAGGCATGGTCGACATGGAGTCCATTTGAGCCCGAGTCGTTGTGCACCGGGTGGCAAAACCGTACCCGCACGCGCAGCAAGACACGCGACTGCAGCGAAGGTACGTGTGGCGGTAGTCCCTGTGCTGGGGTTGCTTCGGCCATTGACACGGAAACGGACGCGCGCTATGTCAATGGCGTCGAGAATGGCACCTGGGTTAACGTTACCGTCTCAGCGTGGTCGACGTGGTCGGCCTGGAGCGGAGACCCTTGCGGCTCTCAATTAAATGCCACCCGACAGCGCAGTATTGCGCGGGATTGTCAGGAGCCCGTTTGTGGTGGACTGCCGTGCCAGGGCCTTGCCGATTACACTGAGGTAGAGCAGCGCTCTCGCAACATTACCGATCCCTGTGCCGAGGGGTGCCGGATCGACGGTCAATACACCAGCTGGGAAGCCCATACTTGGAGCACCTGGATGTACGCTGACCTGGCGCTGTGCGGTCAAGACCAGGTATGTCAGAAGTGCTATATTTCGGGGATTTTCTTTCAAAAGGAAAAGGGACCTGTTGTTTGGGTTTGCTTTCAGCAGATTGGCGAGCATGGCGTGCCTGTCTCTGTGTTGTCACGTGTTGCAAGTGGGCCTGGTGCTCCGTGTGGTTATTACATATCGCGAACATCCCACCCTCAACTTTGAATGTGATCAAGCCTTCATGACGACGACACACCAAGCATAGCTTCCAGCTCCTGCACACCAGGGCGTCGCCGGCTCATGAGCGCATGTGGTTTTCTTTCTCTCCTTTTGCTGGCAGAATCGGACGCGATATCGAAATCTGACGCGCTCATGCAGTGCGCCAAGTCCTTTGTGCGACGGAAGCCCATGCGAGGGTCCTGCGGTCACCCAGCAGTCTGAGACCGAAGTGGTGCGGCTTGATTATGTGCCCCCCTCTTGGTCTTCCTGGTCTTATGCAGAATGGACTGGGTGGTCCCACAACTTTTCCTGCCCGATTAATGGAAGCTTGGCACGCACCCGACGCGCAACACGCGAGTGCACATTTGCTGAAGAATCATGTCGCAACTCGACTTGTGCTGGCAGCCCCGTCGTACACGAGTATCAATGGACACACGCAAATAGCTCGTATTTCAATGATTCCCGCACTGCTGCCAATTGTTGTGACTCAGCACTGGTGTTCTATACACTCGCCAACATGTCTAGCTGGTCAGCTTGGCGCTATACCGACGCCGAGCTGCTTCAACCCGTGTGTAATGAAAGCCAGACCCGCCGGCGCTCACGTTCGCTAACCTGGACCTGTCATGCTCCACCCGGCTGCGAACGCGAACGTTGCGGGGATGATGGGAATGTGACCGTTGAAACTGAAACGGAGGCTGCTTACTTTGCTGCATTGGAGCAGGCAACATGGTCTAATTTCACGGCAGAATCTTGGTCAGCTTGGACGCTGGCGGGATTTGGACGATGTGGCCAGTTTCAAAATCAATCACGGTCGCGACAGCTGGTTCGTACGTGCTTGAGCGCGGGGTTGGATTGTCCGCTGCCATGCATTGGGCCCAACGCAACCACAGAGTCACAGTCTGGCGTTTCCGTGGAGCTCTATTGTCCAGCTGAATGTGTACAGAATGGAACCTGGAGTGCGTGGATGTCAGAACCATGGTTGAGCTGGACAGCTTGGACACCAAATAAATGTGGCGTCGTGCGCCAGCGCACGCGTCAGCGCAGCTGGATACGCAATTGTACTGAGCCTGCCTGTGATGGCCTGCCATGTCAGGGCTCAGATATCCGTGTGGAGACTGAGAATGCTACCAGCTACGCCAACGAATCTTGCTGTCGAGAAAACACCAACGCCGATGGAGGGGAATGCTGCTCCAACGCATACCTTGAGTTGGCGTCTGGCTATTGTCGCCGAATTCGCCAATGTGACTATGAAAGCGGGTTTTACGCCCAAACTCCGGCCACGAGCACGAGTGACACAATTTGTGCACTCTGCCCAGCTGGCACCACAAGCAACGCGAACCAAGGGTGCACAAACTGTCCTGCTGGCACGTATGCAGCAGAAGGAGAATACCGCGCTTGCTCGCTCCTCACTTGCGTTGAAGGCACCACCGATCACGACCGCGACCCATCGACGGCCTGTGTGCCCTGGTAAGTGTCGCCTAGCATGCACGCTCCAATTACGTGCTTGTTTTTTTTTTTTCTCGGCGGTTCAAGTGAAACAAGGGTAGTTTGTGTCGAACGCTGGCTGGTCCTCTTTTGCCCCTCATTCTTCGTCCAATCCGTCACGTGTTGCTTGCGCTTGATAGTCGCCCAGCCTGCGAAGCAGGCCAATATGAAAGCTTTCCATGTACGGCAGCTCAAGATCGAATATGCGATGCTTGCCCCTCCGGCACCTTCTCGCCAGACGGCGTTGCTTGTCGTACATGTAGCTCCATGTGCCGCCAGGGCACGTATGCCAGCCGTGTTTGTGATGGCGTGAATGACTACCTCTGTCTCACCTGCACAAGCGAGGTACGGAGTTCACGTTCACATTCCCGCATGACTGTTATCCTTGGCTAGCTTTGGCGAGGGGACGAGCAGACAGGGCTCATCCCTTTTTTTGGTGTGGCTGACCGATTGAAACTCATTTTGCAATGACTGATGTTAATTGGGTCGTAAAATACCATGTGGTTCTCGTGGTGACAGGATACCTGTGCCTTTGGCGTGTTGCATGCTTGCGTACCCTTGAGCAATACCATTTGCCGTCCTTATAGCGAGGCTACGACGACGTCTGCTGCGAAAACGGACAACAGCAACACCGGGGCTTCAAACTCGGATAGTGGGGGTGGTGGCATGCCAGTGTGGGCCATTGTCCTGATTGTTCTTGTGTCGCTGTTCATGCTCGTCAATATTTATGTAATCTGCCGCTCGCGCCCGCGAGAGCCCACGAGAACGTAAGGGTCTTCCTTTGCGTCTTGGCTCGTCATATTGCCACACCTGTTGTCAGGTTCAAAACAGTGACAACCTGCGACCCTTGCAGTCGCTCATCTCGCGCGCCAAATGTGATTTCATAATTAGTGGAAAGTATGAGCTTGGGACGGAGATGAGAGTCTTGCCCGGACGCCACACACCTACGGATGAGGAATCAGTCTACTCTGGTCAGGCCTGTTG
>NW_001865039.1:2401632-2473788 GCF_000002865.3 Monosiga brevicollis MX1 | reverse complement strand
GGCCCCCCCCCCCCCCCCCCCCACCCTTCTTTGTGTGCATGTGTCCCCCCCCCCACCTTCTTTGTGTGAATGTGCGGCCGTCTTTATGATCTGCCCGAACGCGACGCACGGACCCCGGGCTCATGCGTGCAATCTGATTTCGGCGCACCTCTGTTGAATGCACGCAGCGGTAGATCGAGGTCACATTTACGATCGCATCCAGGCAGTTGGAGACGGATTTGTTCTCATCAACGGGCAACTTATATCTTATAAGGGCAATTTGAACCACAGCCGCGGCACAAGCCCATCGAGTTCAGGCATTCGTGCTTTGCCCCGGCAAAGTCGAACCTTGGATCCTGCCGTTTTGCAACGAACAGATTCGACGTTTGATGCTGATGCTTCCAGTACCATGACCAGTGCAGTTGACCTGGGCAGCGAAGATCCATTCGCTACCATGGACACGGACGAGGAAGGCATTTATAGCAACCGTGCTGGAATGCGCGTGCGATCTGTGACACCCCTGATGCTTCAGCCAACGCCCCCGACCCCGGCCATGGAATACGTGGTGTCCAAGACCTCAAGCAAAGCCTCGTCTACTGCCGCGAGCCCAGGTCCGGGCAACGAGCTTCGCAAGACCAAGGACAAAGACAAGGACACAGACAAGAATAAGGACAGAGTCAAGGCCCTTGATAAGAGCAGAAGCAAAGACAAGGAGACGGAGGCGGGTGCAGTGTCAG
Source organism: Monosiga brevicollis MX1 (assembly GCF_000002865.3). Lineage (NCBI taxonomy): Eukaryota > Choanoflagellata > Craspedida > Salpingoecidae > Monosiga > Monosiga brevicollis. The sequence goes on along the minus strand of NW_001865039.1, from coordinate 2,473,072 downwards.
AGAAGGAAAAAAGCTCGGGCAGCAAGTCCAAAATGAAGACCTTCAAGAGCAAAACTCTTCGTGGTCGCAGTGGCCGAGAAAAGCACGCTCGCAGTAAGAAGCTCGCCGAGGACACTGAAGGCCACCACCGGCGTCAATCCATTACTCGAGCTGGGTTCCGTGCCTCTACGAGCGAGCGAGCGCGTGCAGCACAGGAGGCTGCAGAAGATGATGTACTAGGGAATCCAGCGCGCAGTCGATCACAGATTGATTTTTTGGCCTACTCGGACACAGCAAGCTTGGCCAACACATCAAGTTACTACGATTCTAGTTCGTTGCGCTCTCACCCGTCCGACTTTCGATCCGCTGCCGTCGCACACTCTTCCAGTTTCAAGTGGCATCGGGAGACCAATCAGGACTCGGACGAGGAGGAATTTTACTCCATTTTCAGTGGTCAGCCTCAGCGCCACGTGGCCTCACGCTTGCTCTCACGACGAGGGAGTCCCAGTGCCGAGGATTTCTCCATGCAAGCGCTTGATTCACTGCTGCGCTCGACGGGGACAGATGTAGACGAGCCCAACCCTAGCGAACGGCGCCCTGCAGTCCCTGCACGGGCACCCGTGCGTGACGCAGGCATGCGTTCAAAATCCGCCCCTAGTTCGCGACCCATATCCACGATGAGCACTGCGAGTGCAGGTGCTTTGGGTGCTGCAGCGTGGGCCTCCTCACAGGAATTAAGGGCAGATCAGCATGAAGGCGAGCTCTCCGCTTCAGCGAGCGCCGTCCCGGCTCAAGTTGAGACCGAGGCTAGGCCTGGTAATCAGGCTGAAACGTTGGCTTTGGACAACGCTTCGGCCGAAGCAGCCCCTGGTGACTTGAACGCTGATGCATCGTTGCATCAAACCTCCGTGCTCGACATGCTGGACGACATTGATGATGCTGCCACCGATTTTCTGGCCGAAGAGGAGCTCTTTGATGTCATGGAAGATCCGGCTGGTGATACGTCCACCCACTCGATTCAGGAGCAGGGAGGTCCTCCGAGCGCGGCGGAGACCACGGTTGACCTGGGCCATGACATTGACCCAGAGACGGGCAGCTCGCAATTCGGTGCATCAAGGCCAGCCTCGATGCGCCAGCCAAGTCCCCCACCGACTGCCACGCCTTCGGCCAGCCAACCGCCAACCCTGCCGAACAATCGTCATAGTTGGGCCGCTGAGTTTATCTTGCAGCAACTTGGCTGGAAGCAAGATTAGCTTGTATTAGCAGTGCGTTTCGGAGGGTGACCCCCACCCCCTTATTGTTATTTTCACAATGTCATGTTCACGTGCACAGCTACGAAAGACTACTTCATGTCAGTGAATCAACAAAGTTGGATAATTGTTAACCGGTAAATTTGGTTCTGGGCTCGATTTTCATGTGGAGTCTGGGTGTCGGTCAAACATGTTCAGGTAAACACGCCGAGGGGGCATTGAAAACAAGCCAGGTTGATTGTGAGGGCAATCAAATTATTCAGGAAAGACGTGAAACCAAAGGTCCTCTGGCAGGTCATTGGATGTTCACAGAGCAAGTGGCGTAGGGGGGCGTCGAATCGTTCAGTCATGGTCGTCGGCACACAGTTTTTGTATTTCTTCCGGATCAGTTTGTGTGATGTGATTATTGAGCAAAGTGAGTGAAATAACATCACCTCACAATTGCGGGAGAGATTGAGAGCGAGGTGTACCCTGAGGGTTTCGTGAGTAGGCTTTAAGTCAGGAACACACGCAACATGCCACCACGGCCATCTGGGCTGGCGTCTTCAAACTCGTAGCCATACGATTGCAGCCACTTGCGGACGGCTGGCAATAAGCGGGCATTCTATGATTGAGTCATCGGAAAGCAGCACGTGAGGGAACAGTTACAAAGCCAGCAGAAGAGTATTGGCGAGAACAGCAGAAAGGGCAAGCTTGGCGGTCCAATATACAGACGTGTTTGCGTGTTGACAGATGCTTGTGATTGCTGTGGTGCCCAGTGCCCGTGATGATAAAGACCTCTGTCAAGTTGGACTCTGTGGTCTTGTCGAGGAAGATGTCTAGAAGCAGGGGTAATGAACAAAGGAGGCACGTCAGATTCAGCTGGCTCCGTGACATTTGATTGAGTGGATCGCGTATGCCGTACGTACCAAAGTAAATTTCAGCTTCACGGATGTGAAGACCATGTAGATCCAGTACATTGTGATCCTTGAGCTTGTGGTTGCGCTTTGAGAACATCTCCTTGGCCGCGCGTTCATGCGCTTCTTTCATCAACTAACGTGTTGATTTGGGTTTAAACAAATAACAAAAAGCAAGCGTGAGAACAGAGAGCGACAGGCATTGAAAAAAAGCAAAATATAAAAAAAACAAAAAACAAGGCTCCAAAAGAGCGTGAAAGATGACCAGCCCGCGAAAAATAGCTCAATAGGATGGCACGGCCATGAATACGATGCAGCAATCGTACCCTGTCTTCTTCCCGTCCGCGTCGGGAGAGGTCGGTGGCAGCACGCTTGTCACCGCGCAAGAAAGCCTGAGACAACCGTGAAATCAAAAACCGTTGAGTTTGACTCGGGTGGAGCATAGTGGGCCTGGAGGAGAAGACCAGTTGCGAAACTGCGCAAACCTGAGTGGCTTGCTGCAAAAGTTTATTTCGAGCCACAGCATGCTCAATCGCTTCTGCGCGCAATTGTTCGTACTCCTTGCCGAGCTATTCGTGAGGGCGGCAAGATCAACAAATACTGGTCAGGCAAAGCCGAGTCTCGGTTGTGAGCACGAGGCGTGGGTGCGTACGCTTCGTCCGGTCTCGACCCAATCAATCTGGGGAAGGGGTCCTCGCTTGCGTTGCGAAAGTCCAGCCTTGGAGGCAGGTGTCGCACCAGTCTCCCCCTCCACCACCCTAATTGGCAGAACAACAAATATAGGTTAGGATTGTAGAGGATCGGTGTCGTGATGGTGTACCCACGGAAAGCGCACGCCTTGCCAAAAAACCGAGCTGTGACGCATCAACAACGGAAAGAGAGGAAGAGAGAGAGAGAGAAGGCGAGAGAGAGAGAGAGACAGAAAGGGGAAAGAGCGCTGCCATAAGCATACTTGGGAGCAGTTTGAAAGCGTTGCTGAAGCTGCTCACGGGTCAAAGCCGTATTGTAGCCCGTTGATGCAAATACCTGACGTCACATTTACAGTGGGATAACATTAAAGAAGATGGGGGGGGGGAGGTGCATAAAGTTAGGCTCAAGTTGCGAAATGGGGGTTTGATCTGTCTGTGGTTGGCTCGCATGCAAAACATCGCTCCGGGCCAGACCTCCATAATATCATCCTTCCAGATTGTTGGGAACTGTTGTTGAAGATGAGTAAAGCCAATCTGCTTGGCACCATCCCAGACGAGCTCGTTGGAGCCGGCTGGCTCCCAGCCAGTCACCACGTGTCCATGGCCAGCCTCGCCGTCATCGTGCAGGGAGGGGAATGCTTGCTGGTGCTCGAGTGTGCCGTACTGAACGTCAGGCGAATCGTCTTCGCGTCCGAGGACAGCTTCAACGGTCGCGCGACCGCCGGTGAGCACCGAGCGGAGCCAACTCATGTAGTTGCTCAAGGTTTCATTGGTGCGGTCGTGAAAAAAGGTGCAGGCATCACCGGCTACACACCAACCGCGTTGGAAATACTTGCAGGGCACCTCGGCTGGATCGTGTGAGTACCAGCAGTCAGCGCGACGGCATGACCCTTGCTGGAAGAATTTGCAAAGGGTGCGCCGTGCGGTGCGGCTGGGGTCCTTGCTATCAGCAGGGGCATCGTCTTCTTTGCCCAGCAGAGTGCGAAAGGCCAGGAGAAGCTTGTCCTCCTCTAGTTGACTGAGGCCGTTGAGATCACTGTCTTCTTGAGTGATGAGCAAGTCGAGAAGTTGCTCAATCAAGGGATCAAGGCCTATGCCTTGCTCTTCGGCTAGCATGTTGTAGTACTGATCCTGGTCGCCGGTCGCTTGAGCAAGAGCAAAGGCCATGTCATCATAGCCATCCAGGCCACCGCTATGAGGGTAGCCGCTTGACATGTTTGCTGCGTCGGCGGGTGTGGCATAGAATTCTTGGGCGCCTCGCGGGTCAAACTCAGCGCTTTCTTGCGGGTTGAAGGGTCCAGCAAGATGGCCATGGCCGGCCATGCCAGCGGCAAGAGGTGGGAACCCCATAGGGTCCAGGGAGGGGCTTGCCATTCCATCGTAACCGGATGTCATGGATTGGTAATCATTGCCCCCAGCAAAACCGTGATCACTGGGGTGGCCATTGCCTTCTTCTTGACGGGCTTGCTGGTAGGCAAGGAGATCAAAGCCGTTTGGAACGCCAACTTGAGCGTTCGTGCGGGATGACCGTAGGCCGGGCGGGGCATATCCCGCACCATCCTCAGGAAAAGGGTGGAGCGACCCATTTGAACCAAGCAAGGAGCCGAGTTCGTTTGGGCCGGAGAAAGGGGCTGGCTCGGCCTCATTCATGGTCACTTGGCTATCCAAAGGGCTTAGTGAAAACTGGCCAAGCATGGGTACATGCTCCATCATGCGTGGTGAGGAGAGAGGCGAAGGACCCGAGGGCATGAAGGTGGGCGCGTCAATGTTGAGCTAAAGCAATATTGGGATGCACGAGAGGCAAAGACAGTCGGGGGTTGATGGTGAGCACCGGTTGATGGGTCAAAAGAGGGCAAAAAGGAAGGCCAGAGAAACACGCGAGAGCCACTTGAAACAGGGACGAGCTCGGCCAAGATTGCATGATCAGGTCTTGAAGGTGTAGGCGGCAAGGTAGCACGGGGAAGACATACTTGAGAAGCAGCCGTATTCACTTGTCCAAGGCTGCTTGTTCGGAGCGAGCCACTAGAGGCGGGGCTGGTGGCCAAACGATAGCGCTGCTGAGCTTCGACAGCGGCGTCAAAGCTAGATTTGGCACCCGCTTCATCTGGTGGGGTATTGGTCAGCGGAGAATGGGCGGCCGAGATGGATGACCCACGGGAGCGCACGGGCTGCAGGTTGCCCTGTTGGAGGAGTTGTGGGTCGTTGTCCCAGGCGCGCAATTTGCGCTGTGAGAAGATGGCTGCCGTGGCATCACGAGCAGCTGTCTCAAAGTCGGACGGGCGATGGTCCTCCAGCACGTCGGCCAAAGCTTCTTGAACAGCCTTTTGATAAGGTTTGGGCGAGTGTGTGAGCGTGGTGTTTGGCCAAGATCGAGGGGGACATGGGATGCAGCAGGAAAGGATGGCGCACAGTCAGTGAGATGGCAAGCGGTATTGGTGAGCATGGCGTATTGGGGGAGAGGGGGGACAGGGGCGTACCTCTTGGCAGTGTTGCTCATCATTGGCGTGGTCCTCGATGAGCTGAACAATATAGGGGGCAAAGACGTCGTCGTCAGGCACGCCAGCGTCGGCGAGCAGCTTGCATAGCCAGTTGGGGGCAACAATGCTTGTGGTCATGTTGTCCCATAGTGCGGCAGCTTGGCGCTGCACAAGGTGGGTGGGGGAATCGCTTCCTTGCAAGAAGAGCCAGGCGACGTAGGGGTATGCCAGCGAGATCAAAACGCTTGAGCTCCACTTTAGGCTGTGGGACGGTTGTCGAGGCGCTGTGGGTGGGAAGGGAGGATCCGCCGACTTGTCGATCTGAGCTTAAGAGCGGTTCAGCCGGCCGAGTCCAGAGCTGTCCCGCGTCATAAATCACGGGGCAAGTAGCAGGACCTAGGCGACGAAATTGTGATTCATTGCAAACCAACGTGCTCCAGTGAGAAGGGGGGCCCTTGTACAACGATGACTACGCTGCCAAAGTCTGCACACGCAGCGAGCCGAGTGGAACGATGCTGGATAGCACGACTCGAGGTTGGCAACAAAACCTACCGCCGGCCGGAGATCAAGTCGAAAAAAAGATCCCACTGCAACGTCCAGCACGTCAGCAATGGTATCAAGGCCACGCACCGACCATACAAGCATCAGCCAGCCCAGCAAGCCAAACGGCAGCGCCACACACACACACACACACACTCGGATAAGACGAGCAAGACACAAAAACACGATGAGTGAGAAAAGAAGCAGAGAGAGAAGAGAGAAAAAAAGAGAGAGAGAGAAGAAATGAGAGATATGGAGAGAGAAATGAATGAAGTGAGAGAGAGAAAAAGAGAGAAGAGACATAGAGAGAGAGAGAAAGAGAGAAAGAGAGAGAAGAGACAGAGCAGAAAGAGACAGAAAGAGAGAGAGAGAGAGAGAGCAGAAAGAGACAGAAAGAGAGAGAGAGAGAGAGAGCAGAAAGAGACAGAAAGAGAGAGAGCAGAGAGAACCGAGAGAGGGAGTTGAGAGCATAATGGGGAGGCATGAGCAAGATGTGTGCTTCAAACACACAAGAAAGAGAGACATCAACAAAAAAAAAATCAGATAGAAAAAGTTTTCGAGCAAGTCGCAGTGTACTTGTCCGCTGAACGCGGGGTCATATGTATGGGTCACTCAAAGGCCGGCGAGCCAATTGGTCGAGGAGCATTCGCCGTACATGGCCCTGGTGTGTGTTTGAGCTGCACCGGCGATCCATCCATCATGGAGGCTGGACAGACAGGGAGGGGCTTTGAGATGTTGTTATGGCGGTTTTCATGGGCACCACCAGCCAATGAAGTACACAAGTGTGACTCAACGGTATACTATGTCTTAAATGTAATTTACATCACGCTTTGGGTACATATCGGCAAACACACGTAACGCCGGTGTGTGTAGAAATTTGGTGCTCTCACTACATTCGTTGGCTGTGACAAGCCACCGAGCAGGGTGTGCGTGCGTGCGGCCAAGTCTACCAGGTGTCGCTTGGTAGGTCGGCGCGTCGTGGGTAGCTAGTTTGTGTACCATGCGCCTGGACAGATAGGGCGGCGACGCGAGTGGCTCGCTTGAGGTGGGTGGCCATGTCGGCCGCTGGCTCTTGCGCCATGCTGCAGGCCAGCGTGCCTATAAAACAGTCACCCGCCCCGGAGGTGTCGATGGCCTCCACGGTCATGGCCGGCTCTTGTACACACGTGTCCTTTGTCATGTACAGGCACCCCTGGGAGCCCAGCGTCAACAAAACCCCTTCCGCACCCGTGTTCAGAAGATGCTGTGATGCTTGCTTGGCTTCCTGTGCATACAGAATCGCCAGGCAAGAATCAGTGGCAAAGTCAGTGTCAGTGTGTGCGTGCGAGTGCGTGCAGAGCGAGCCAAAAATTAATGCGAGACAGCGTTCTAGTATCCTGTGGCACCTAGTATACTGCGGCGTCCAAGTGTTCGGCGCCATCACACCCACCTCAAGCGTGTTGACTTCCATGCCCGTTGCTAAAGTCGTTTCGGTCTCATTGAGACAAACAATGGAGGGCAAGACAATGCAATCCGTGCTGGGACGCTCAATGCCCGGTGCAATGTTGAAAATGCTGCCAAAGTACAAAACACCACAGCTTCATCAGGTCTCGCTATGCACGCCAGTGCATGGCTGCTTAGCCCCTTGGCGCGCCTTCTCCCACACCTGCGCTTCCCCCCCAATACCTTGTCACGCCAGCCTCGCGTGCAATCCGCAACGCCGCCAGCGAAGACTCGAGAGGAATCTCGTTCTGGACCAGCAAGACCTATGATCAAGATGTGGGACGAAGGTGTTGACGTCCACGAATCAAAGCTAGTGAGACTTGGCAGCCGGCCGACCACGCCAAGGCGCTGTCGACACCAAGCGCGACCTCGCTCCTTCGAGCGTGTGCAGCGTGGTTTCACCTTGGCTGACTGGATGAGGGCCCGCGCATCGTCCACCATGGCAGGCGTTAGTTCATTGTTGGCACCAGGTACAATGATGATGCTATTTTGGCCTGCAGCATCATGTGACCAGCCGGCCAGAGGATGAGACCTGAGCCAGTGCGCCAGTGCGCCATGGCGCGACCGCCAATCTAGTCTGCTGATTCGTCTCACCTTTGCTGTCCACCATGATCGGGGCCACCCCGGTCGAGGCCGTCTCGGAGACGGAGACAAATTGTACGTCCACGCCCTGACGCTGGTAGTTCTCGATTGTCTCCTTGCCAAAGACATCACTGCCCACCCGGGACACCATAGCCGTTTGGGCGCCCAGTTTGGCGCTCATGACGCACTGGTTGGCCCCCTTCCCACCAAAACCCTGCTTAAAGTCGGTTCCATGCAGGGTCTCACCGGGACGAGGCATACGATCCATATATGCAATCAAGTCTGTGTTGGACGAGCCCACTACCACCACCTCTGCCTTTGCCTCTGCCATCGTGTCAGTCTTGTGCCAAAGAGAAGCTAAAATTTAAAAAAAAAATGGCAAGAGAGAGAGAGAGAAATTGAATTGGTTTGAGAGAGAGAGAGAGAGAGAGAGAGAGAGAGAGAGAAGAGAGAGAGAGAGAGAGAGACAGAGAGAGAGAGAGAGACAGAGAGAGAGATATGAGAGAGAGAGAGAGAGAGAGAGAGAGAGAGAGAGAGAGAGAGAGAGAGAGAGAAGAGACAAGGGAGAGCGCGCAGATGTCAGATTTTCCATTTGAATTTGGAATTTGATGGGATCGGAGGGGCGGGGAGCGGGAGGGAGAGAGGGTGTGTGTGATCGAGGCGATGGCGGGTCTGGTTGGGATCGGGCAGCGGGCCCAGAACGCTGGGCAGGCGATGTTGACGCTTGGTTTTGTGTTGGTCTCTTGCTTGACTTTGGCTAGTACAACGGCTGGATTAGCAGCAGCAGCCCCTTGTCCCAGCTCTGACGGACGCATCGTGACCCTCAACCTCACGTACATGATGGATGAGGGATATGAGCCTCATAATTACTACGAATCCATCCAGCTCCTAGCAGCGCTCCAAGGCATCGTCAACCGTGATACACCCAACCTCTTTGCCTTTCTCAATGCCGCCGATGCGGACTGGATGCCCGTGCTGTCACAGGAGGTGCGTGCTCTCACGTCAGAGTCGCGACGACCATCGAGCAAACCGAGAATCGGCCGTTCTCCCCACGCCGATCTGGCGGCCCAGCATCCTTCTCACCCGTGTAATTGCAAATTTTGTGCGTGCGTGTGTTTGAAAAAACAGTGGCTTGCAGCTTGCGAGTTTGTCGCACTGGACTCGATTGCAAGCGCGGTGGCTCATTTTAACGCTTCCATATCTGGTCTCATTGTCTACGACGCAGCGGTGGGCCCCGCCGACACTGCTCACGCCTTCTCCTGAGATGCACTCGTGCACTCATTAAAGACCAAGTGCTTGTAGGTGCCTGCAACCAGCTTGGCCGCCGCAACGCTGGCTGGCCAATTGGATGCCCTGCCCGTGGCAAACGGTAGCTCTGCCACGATGCGATGGCTTGCCACTCTGCGATCTGCGCTGCCCGTCCTCGTAGACATGACCAATCAGTTTTCCGCTTCGGGCCCCCTTCGCAGTGCTAAAGCCGAGGTGCGCGCTTCGTCCCCATGCACACAATGAGCGATCGTTGATGACTCACCCCCTCCCCTTGTCGGCTCGCCCACAAACCTCCATAATAGGTGTATGACTGGTTGGCCGGTTATATTCGTAACATCTCGGCCTCCCCACAACTCAATGCCGCCGTTCATGGCTACATGATTGACTATTACTGGACTCAGGTGGGCGGGCAGAAGAGATTGCTGCCTTTTGCTGGTCACCCCTCACCCTCCTCGAGCTGACATCCACGGGTCAAGACAGCAAGATTCTAGAATATTTGGATCTTGTACACTCATTTTTAATCCCACACACCATTGTGGGGGCCGATGTGAGACAAGTCGCACAGCTTGATGGGGGCTCATGCGGGTTATTGCCCTGGTAGGTGAGCACCAAAGCACCGCGTAGTGGGAACACCATCCCCAATCAGGATTGGGTTATTGCTCAGCGAGGCCTCTTTTGGGATCTTGACATCTGGGCCGATGAGGCCCCCAATGACGATCCCAATCAGCCCCTGGGCACGGATCATGCCATGCTCACCGAAATTCTCAATGCTTCAAACACTCGCCTGAATACGGCTCACATGATTCATGTGGTCGGCTTTGTGCCCTGGGCATTCAAGTACGTGGACAACAAGCACGGCGGTGTGCCTACCGAATGGGAGCTGGCTCAATACTTGTCGCAGTGGAATGCCTTTGTGGATGCCGATGCGTGTTGCATCGAGTCCATGAGTAATGCGGCCTTCTATCGGCATTACCCCCTGCCACGTCGCATGGCCCAGCGGCCGCCGCCCAGCCTTGCCGAAGCCGTCAGTGCGGGTTATGTCGTCCAGCAGGCAGAGACCTTCCAGGTTGTGCCGCGATTCTACATTAGCTTTTACGTGGGCGACTACGACTCGGCAGCGTGGCTCTACACTCAGGTCAAATCCAAGTGGGATCATCCTGGTCGTGGGCAGGTGCCGCTCGGGTGGGCATTCGATCCAGAACTTCAGCTTCGCTTCCCCGTGGCCTTTGACTACGTGTACAAGAGCCTCACACCCAACGATCGCATCATCACTGGCGACTCGGGCGCCGGCTACGCCAACCCCACCGGTCTCATTAGCCCCCGCCCGCTGTCCGGCTTACCAGACGGCTCATGTGTGTGGCAGCAGCATAACCAGGCCTTCTATCAGTCGCTCGATGAACGCTTCACAGGCTTTTTGCTTCAGGGCGATGAGGGGCAGTTGAGCCCAGCTGCCGAAGATATGTACAAGGCGTTCTCGCCAGAGGGGGCCGTGGCTGAATTTGGAGATGCCACTGGCGTAAGTGGCAATCACCTCAATGAGCGCCTGCCTGTCTTGGTACAGCGTGACATCCCGACGGACTCGGCGGCCGATGCCGTCGATGCTATTCTCTCCATGTACAACGCTTCCGACCCTGGGCCGCAGTACTTTGTTTTTCGTGCCGTGCTGCAGACGCCCGACTTTTACGTTGGCATTATGCAAGAGCTAGCTCGGCGCAACTCGTCAACCGTCGCCGTGGACCCTCTCATGTTGGGCCGCTTGGCCCGTCTATCACTGGGTCAAATTCTCGACGCATACCTGTACGCAGTCAGCGACTCAGTGGCCACGACATACGCGACCAGCGAGCCCATTGCCTTCAACGTGACCTTTCGCAACGATGGATGGGCAGCCCTCCCGGCCGGTTACGCCGTGTGTGCCAATTTGACGGCCGTCCCGGTTCCAGGTGATTGTGCACCCCAGCCCATTTGGGCGCAAGACTGCCAAAGCCTGCCTGCCAACCTGGCGCCAGGCAGCAGCGTGGCTTTTGACTTTCATCTCGCACAAACAGCTGCGGCGATGAATGCAACTCAGGCCATGCTTGACTTTGGCGCTCATGATGACAACCGCATGCACGTGCAGCTGATTGTACGCCTGGAGCAGTGATGTTTTGGTTGAGTGCTGCGGGTGTCGGGCGACCAGCCAAGGCATAGCCATCATATCTCTAAGGTCGTCGTGTTTGATGATGTTGGTTAAATTGCTCCCCCATGCTGAAGAATAGACGAAAAAGTTTGGCTACGCTTCTGGTCGTTGTATCTGGTGCCAGGTCACCGGTTGGCTGCGCCTGGCGGCCTGGAGAAACCATGGCGCAACTGTTTCGGCATTCCTCTACAACACAATGCCCACATCAGCAGTCAGAGAGCAAACAACAGGGAGCGATGGAAAGGCAGAAGGTACAAACACGGACTGCAAGAACAAGCAGAAAAGCAGTGACCATGATGACAAAAGCAGAGCGACCAACCTGGGCATGCATGGGGGGCGTCACTGTTACGGCTTCCTGGCCACATTGTGCATAAGCAATCTACTCACATGGACAGGACCGATATATACCAAGAACATCAAAGATTGGCGGTGGGCTCGCATTCACACTCGCACGGCTTGGCAAAGCGTTCTCGACTGTTGATCTCCACACGAGCGCACCTGCCAAGCTGTCCAGACATGTGCACCAGCTGCGGGCACCGTGGCTCCAGGCAACCGACCTTGCAGCCGCTTGGGGGCACGAAGATAGCCCCCCAAAAGTCGATGAGCCATGAACAAACGCCAAGCACAATGCATGTCATATGAGCACACTCACCATGACCTGGCAGGTCCGGCGATGGTTGTTGCGTTCACGCGAAGGAGCCACGACCACGGTGTCTGGCAGCGTGCCAGGAACAGCATCTGCAGCTCGGATGATCGCGTGGCAGGCTTGACGGCATTTGCGCACGCTGCATGAGGGCATTGTTCCGTGAATTGTTAGGGCCATCACAATATGTGGACATGAGAACATAGGGCGGCCAGAAGCTAGCAAAAAGGCCAGCCGGGGTGGCAAGCGGGGGGTCGGTGGATCCTACCGAGCACGATAGCTCACTTTGAGCACATCGTTGGCGTAGGGGTGCTTCTGCCGCGCGCTTAGTTCAGCATCAGACAAGGAAGTACCTAGAGGAGAAAAACACGGGAATGAGCCGCATGACGTTGAATGCTGGCATCGTTTGCCTTGTGCAAGCCAAGCCAAGCTTGGTTGGTTGCTTACCGTCCTCTGAGGCAGAGGCATCACCCAAAGCCCAGTCCTCGTTGCCATTGCAAGCCAAAATCATCGTCGAAGTGGATCTTGATCTCACTCGGACGGGCGACGTCAGCCGAGCGTCACTGCTCCGGCCAACCTGCCGATTCGAGTCTGGGTGCTCTGTCTCTGAGGAGCTCACAGCGTGCGTCGCAACGGCACTGCCCCGTGCCATAGCCACGAGCTGTGCCGTGCGCAGGTCCCGCAAAACGCGATTGATAATGTTCTCGGATAAGGCCGGGCCGGCATCTGCCGACGCAAGGTCCGTCGTGGCTCGAGGAGGCAATGTGCTAGATGCGTGACTATGGTCTTGACTTTGTTCACGACGGCGTCGGCGTCGGCGTCGTCGCTGCTGATGCATTGTGCATTCGGATGGGTGTAAAGGGGCATGGCGATCATGTTGTTGATTTTGGCGTTGACGACGAGGTCGTGCCGTGACCCCGGCACGGGCATTGGCCACGCTGCTCATCTCTGACGCAGGTGACTCGAGGTGCATTGACCCAGGGCTGGTGTCAGGGGTGTGGGTGTTGAGGTGCAGCGGGGGGCTGTTTGAATCGGGATCTGGGTTGGCGCCAGGACTATCTTCCGATGGACCGCCCAAGCCAACAGCAGCTAGCCGTGCTGAGCCAGGACTTTGGTTCTCTTCTTCTTCAAGACGCATGACCTGGCGGGGGCTCGGCAAGAGGGCATGTGTGGCAGCCGAATAGAAAACGACGCCTTCCACATATTCTGCATCATAGTGGTGCGCATCTGCATTTGGTACTTCTGGCATGGCTGCGGTGGTATTGGCGGGTCGCAGCATAGTCGCTCACGGGTCGGTGTGCGACTCGATATGCGCCAGAAGAGTGACGGCGGCGTTGATGGCTGGGTGGATATGGCGAGGGAGGTTGGAATGGCAAAATGCGCGATGAACCGGTACTCTTGATAGCCAGATGCCCCTGTCGATGTAGGGGTTTGCGCACTGGTTGTGGCTGGCCTGCTTGCCACCACCTCGACCGCTCGTCACCTCACCAAGCTCATCAAGCTCATCAACCCCGTTGCTCGACAAATCAGATCAAAACCGAGCTCACTTGACTGGAGCGTGCACGCATGCAACTACGAGCCATTAGTGCTGACATTTCGAGGCAAATAGTCACAACTGGTAGCATGTCAGACAAAAAGAAGGCTATGACTGGCGCGGGGTTTTTGTTGGTTGTATGATACAAAATATTGACTGAGTTTTTGTTCGGTGTTGCCGAGTCGTCCAACAGCGCACCTCTCGTCGCCGGCTGACTGACTGTGACTAACTGATTTGACTTTTCCGCTCGACCGCCGTCTTGAAACCGCACGTCGCAGGGCCGATCAGGTTGGTGCGCTCCTAACCTGCACGCCAAAGTTTGGAGGCGGCGGGAATGCTCGGTGGTTTGCGGGGTGGGGGGGGGGAAGGGGTTCTTGAAGGGATCTGGGGGGTTGCTGTCTGGGCTGGTTATGGCAATCGTGTCGGGTGCAGTGGCACGCAGTGCTCCAGTGGCCCTTTTGGCATCGTGGTTGGAATGGGTGATGCATTGTCGAGCCATTGGCGGGTTCTGCTTCTGTGAAGCAGAGGCCCACCGCTTCTTGAGCCGCCTCATGGCTCGATGTTTGAATGAATGACAGGTGTTCTATCGCCGTTTGCTGAAAGACCGGTCGCCATGGCGCACCGCGATAAGAAGGACGAAGAGGATGGTGAGCCTTGATGTCTTGATACGATTTCTTGCCAGCGCAGCTCTTTTTTTCAAGTTTCTCACCACCAATCCATTGCTCCGGCTGGTGATTGGGATCCTTCTCTTTCTTCAGGCTTGGTCAATCCCTTTCTCGGCCTCGAGAAGAGCACCGTGCTTCAGGAGGCCCGCGCTTTCAATGAGATGCCCATTCGAGTGTCCAAGTGCCTGATGATTCTCACCAAGCTACTCTTCTTGATCCATCAGGTATCTTGCATCTGCCTTCCTGGTCATTGGCGACTCGAATGGTTTTTGAGCCAATCTTTAGAGCAGAGCGCCCGCGCCCTCCACCAATCGCGTGCAGGCAGGAAGCAGCCCAGCGCCCGACCTCACAGTACGCCTGGGTTCATTTCCTTTTCCCTTGCAGGGCGATACACTGGGCACGCGTGAGGCCACGGAAACCTTCTTCTCCATGACCAAGCTGTTCCAGTGCCCTGATGTGCGGCTGCGCCGCATGGTCTACTTGACTATCAAGGCCATGTCCACCATTTCTGAGGACGTCATCATGGTCACCAGCAGTCTGATGAAGGACATGACGGCCCGCGACGATACGTACCGTGGTGCCGCTATCCGTGCCCTCTGCACCATCACGGATGTACGTGCCCCTCGCAGACTTTTGAAACAATCTTAGCAGCTCGGTCCCAGATCTCGAGGCCTCACGTGGCTGAGTACCTGGTCATTTTTTTTCCATGTTTCTCACGGTTTGTCATGTGCATGGCGCATCCTGTGGACAGAACACAACCCTTCAAAGCCTTGAGCGTTTCCTGAAGCAGGCTATTGTGGACCGCAACCCATCAGTGTCCAGTGGAGCGCTCGTTTCCTCCCTTCACCTGCTTAACAAGGGCCACGACGTGGTCAAGCGTTGGGTCAACGAAGTGCAGCAAGCGGCCAGCAACAACTCTGCTATGTCCCAGTATCACGCACTGGGTCTGCTCTACCATATCAAGGCCAAAGATCGTCTGGCCGTGCAAAAGCTTGTGGCCACGCAGATCAAAAAGCATCTCTCGTCGCCCTTTGCTACCTGTCAGTTGATTCGCTATTCCCTCAAGGTGATTGAGGCAGATCCGGATGCAAACCACGATGACCTGCATGACTTTCTCGAGTCATGCCTGCGTAACAAGAGCGAGATGGTGGTGTATGAGGCAGCTCGCGCCATTGTGAATCTGAAGAACGTGACTGCTCGCCAGCTGGCACCGGCTGTGTCAGTCCTGCAGCTCTTCCTCAGCTCGCCCCGCCCAGTCCTGCGCTTCGCCGCCGTGCGCTCCCTGAACAAGGTTTCCATCAGCCATCCCAACGCGGTCAAGACCTGTGTCTTGGACATGGAAAACCTCATTACCGACTCAAACCGCTCAGTTGCCACTTTGGCCATCACTACGCTGCTCAAGGTAATCCCTCTCTGTCTCTTTTTTTCTCTCTCAATCTATCGTTCATCTGGACACCTTCTTCCTGAGTCGGGGTCATGGTGTTGTGTCGCTCTGCTATGCTGCCGCTGACTCTGTGATTGATTGTTCTTGCTCGGTGGTTGCTCATTCGTTCGGCTGCACTATGTTTGGACACTGCGACCCCCTGTGCTGACCTAGATCGGCAACGAGGCAAGCGTTGATCGTCTCATGAAGCAAATCACCTCTTTCATGAACGAGATTAGCGACGAGTTTAAGATTGTCGTGGTTGAGGCCATTCGCTCCCTCTGTCTCAAGTACCCGCAAAAGTATCCCGTCATGATGAGCTTCCTTGCTGGTGCTCTGCGCGACGAGGGCGGCTATGATTATAAAAAGGCCATTGTTGCGGCCATCAGTGGCATTATCGAGCACATTCCCGAGGCCAAGGAGGCCGGTCTGGCTCAGCTCTGCGAGTACATTGAGGACTGCGAACACTCTGCCCTCTTGACAACCATCTTGCACATGCTGGGCGAGCGTGGCCCTTCGACGCCGTCGCCTTCCAAGTACATCCGCTTCATCTATAACCGACTCATCCTTGAGAGCTCGATCGTTCGCGCGGCGGCCGTCGATGCTCTGTCCAAGTTTGGCTCTCACTGCGAGTCTCTTCGCCCCTCTATCATTGTGCTCTTGCGACGGTATGTACGGCGTCTTCATCAAACTTGAAGAAGGGTTGCTGGGCCAGGCCCAAGTCCATGTAAACTCTGTCGATGGCTGTGTTCGAGGCAGGCAGGGGGCGAGGTGCTTCCAATCATCATCTTGATTATCCTCTCTGAGAAAAACATGAAAGAACTCAAAGCCCGTGGTTGACAGTCGTCTATGAGCCAGTCATTGCAAACAGATTGCACCGTTTCCGTTCACCTCTTCATCCTGATCCGCCCTCTTCATAGCTGCCTCATGGACACGGACGATGAAGTGCGCGATCGCGTGACCTTGGCTTTGACGTTGCTCGAGGGCAACGAGGGCGCCGCTTTCATGAACCGTACGTTGCAGAGACTGGGCCGCCCCGAGGCTGCAGTGCACTGTGAGGCTGTGATGTACACAGATGTGATTTTCACCATGCCTTGCTCTGCCCTTCATGTACAGAACTGCCGTTGTCGCTCTCCTCCCTGGAGCGTGCACTCAAGGAATACGTGGCCGAGCCGCGTGATCAGCCCTTTGACATTAATGCCGTTCCTGTCGAGGTGGACACCACGGAGAAATCAGCCCTTGATGACATGTTTGACCCCGTTGAACGTGAGTGGCCTGGCCCTTTTGAGCAAGATAATTGGTTGTCGTCCGCTTGCTTTCTGAACTGGCTCACTCATCATGACCAAAACTTTTGCTTTCGTTTAGCCGAGCTTGCTGCTTCTACCAACAGCAACGCACAGGAGCAGCGGGCAGAGAACGAGGCGCGTTTGGCCGCAGTGCCGGAGCTTGCGCAGCTCAACCTCGGCCCACTCTTCAAGTCGTCGCCTCCCACCCAACTTACAGAGGCCGAGACCGAATATGTGGTCAAGGCGTACAAACACGTTTACCAGTCGCACGTGGTATTCGAGTTCAACATTACCAATACGCTCAATGATCAGATCTTGGAGCAATGCACCGTAATTATGGAGGGTGGCGAACAAGAGATTGACGAGGATGATGTGGTAATTGTGCCGGCGCCCAAGGTGATGTACGACAAGCCCGCGAGTGCATACGTTGCCTTCCCCTTGGATGCTAGCATTGCATCTCAGACCTTTGAGACAACGCTGGACTTTGTGGTCAAGGATTGTGATCCCGAGACCGGCGAGGAGGATCCCGAGGGCTACCCCGACAAGTATGAGCTGGAGGAGATTGAGCTCGGCTTTGCCGACTACGTGTCACCTGTCACTCGTCCCAATTTCGCCCAGGCCTGGCAGGCTCTTGAAGACAAGGGCGGCGAGTCAGAGGACGTTTTTGAGCTCACTAGCATGACAAACCTGCAAGAGGCCGTGGATCAGGTGCTCAAGCTCCTGGGTCTCAGCGCGTGCGAGCGCTCCTCAACCGTCAAGGAGGGCAAGAACCGTCACGAACTCTTTATGGCTGGCATGTATGTGGGCGGTCAGGAGGTTTTGGCACGGGCGCGCCTGGCCTTTGATGAGCATGTCTCCATGAATCTTTGCGTGCGTGCTCCCTCGGAGGAGCTGTCCCAGCTGGTGCTCTCGTGCATTGAGTAAGGCGGGCCCTTGCCTGCGTGCGCGCACAAGCGCGTCTTCCTTTTGTTCTTGCGTTTAGATGGATCCACTGTGTGAAGAGCTGCACCGAGCGCGCCCAGTTCAGATTTGCATCATCCTCTCTTTAGGATCCGTTCTTGTTCCCTGTGGCCACTGGGCTTGATGTGGCTGAGAAATCGAATTTCATCTTTCATAGCATGTGCCAACGTTGATCGGAGCATTCTTTCCCCGGGTGCTGAAACAGTCGGTGTTTCACAAGTCGATCAATTTCAACATTGCACAAATAGACAGGGTGGAGTGCCTTTGCTTGCAAGGCCGCTGTCCGTTGCGTTGAGTTGGCGTCCACGAGCCACATGCGCTCAGCGGCAAGAGCGATTCAAGCGAAAAGATGCGTACAGAGTCACCTCTATTCCAACAAATTGTTTCGATGGCACACCATGACGAGGGTGGGCTCTGGGTTGTGCACAAGCCGGCCTTGCACTTCAAGCACTACTCAGATGAATCATCTGGGCCGTGTCAAAGATCATGGTTCGCAGCCTAATTGACAGAGAGCAAGTATGTTGCATGAATAGTGGCGGAAGCACCCAGGTGCGCGCTATGCACGGGATCAAGGGAGCTCGTGCTGCTTGAACAGCACCCCATCTGCGCAGGTGCGCAAGTGCTTACTGATCAACCGGCAATGCCTCAATCTCAGCTTCGAAAGTAAAAGGCTCCTCAGCCTCGGGCTCATCAAGAGGATCGTGGTATTCTTCAAAATAATCGTGTTCGAGGGCGTCGGCGGCGGTGATGCGCTTGCTGGGGTTGAACTCCAGCAGCTGACCAAGCAGTGAGATGGCCGCTTCCGAGGCATCTGGGTACAACTCGGAATAGGGGACCGGATCACGCTGAGGTAGGCTGGCCACGTAGCGCCGGGACTTTTCATTGGGAATGGCGCGCAAGTCCTCGCTTGAGGGGGACCCGACAATCTCAAGGATGCGATTGAGCTGATCGACATAGTTTTTGCTAGCAGATGACCAATACGCAAGCGAACCAGCGCCCATGGTTGCGTGAGAAGAAGGCCGAAAGGGTTCATTCACAACGGCTGGCTGTTCAGACTACAACAGTCTGGGTTTGCAAGAAAAGCGGAAGCAGATGCAACCCTGTACGAACCCAGGGAAGAGGGGGCGATTATTCAGCATTTCAGCAAAAATACAGCCGACCGACCACATGTCGAGGGCCCGCGTGTAGGCCTTGGCAGAAACCATGACCTGGGATCCAGCGGCATAATGAGAGGCAGGCGTGGCATTTGGGGCGATGCCAGGAAGGGCCAATGTCAAGGCGGTTGCATCGTTATCAAACAGACCTCTGGCGCACGGTACCAGCGCGTAGCGACATACTCTGTGGTCATGCAAAGTGCCAGCATTGGTTAGTGGAGGCCAGCGTCAATGGGGTGGCGCGTCAGAATGGGGTGGCAAGTTGAGGTGCTTACCCGTGAGCATGCCACTGTAGTCAATGTGGTCATCCATAACGCGGGCTAGGCCAAAGTCGCAAAGCTACAGACACATTGCCAGCGCGATCAGACGGCTGACCCTGGGTGGTTTTAAAAAAAAGTCAGACTGAGGAGGGCGAGTTGGCGCCAAGACGCAAGGTGTGAGCGGTAGAACCTTAAGATCACAATTGGTCAGATTGATGAGGAGGTTGGCCGGCTTCAGGTCTCGATGCAGCACATTGGCGGAATGCATGTATTTGACGGCCAGCATGATCTGATACATGAAGAAGCATCTGCCAGAAAGGGGCGACCACATCAGAACGCGTCACGAGCAGGATCCCTCCCAGGCAAAGGCAAACATGGCTCAATTGTTGGAAGCAGGTCGCTGGCAATGCGCAAGTCACATGCACGCATGGTACACCGTCTGCACATGCCAGTCGCCAAGGGTGAATAAAGACGCACGTGTGGGTTGCCGACAGCTTTTCACCGCGTTGGCGAAGGGACTTGAGCAAGCGGTGCAGATCTGTTTCCATGAGATCAAGGACCAAGTAGACCTGGGAGGGTGCGTCCAGGAGAGCACCATTAATTTTAGCCCCCCAAAACAGAACAGGACGGGTGCTTAGCCTCGTCTCGGCAAGCACAGCTGCTTTGACGAACGGATGCCTCGCATGTGTACCTCATTCATGTCCTCGAGGGTGGGTGGGACGAGCATGTTGCGAAGGCAAATGATGTTTTCATGTCGCAGCTTGGCCAAAATCTTGATCTCGCGCAGCGTGCGCTGGCAAAAGGTTGGATGCGTCAAAGGGCTCACCTATTTTCATGCCGTCGACATGAGGAGAATGCGCGTGCTGACCTCGCAAGCAGTCAGGGTGCAAGAGAGCTGGAAATTGAAAATCATTACCTTCTTGATGGCCACACGCAAATTCGTTGTGGTGTCCAAGGCAGCCACAACCATGCCATAGGCACCTAGGATTTGAACCATGGTCAAGATTGAGAACCATTCAGTGTGTGTGTGTGTGTGTGTGTGTGTGTGTGTGTGTGTGTGTGTGTGTGTGTGGCCGATGAACGTGGGCTGCTGGTAGCGTGGGCCAATGTGCAAGGTGCGGCCGGCGATGCTCACGGGCTCCATGGTGCCGCATGTGCGTTTGCCCAAAGGGGGGGGGGGGGGGGGGGGCCTGCTGGATCACGGTGACAGCAAACGCGGCAGATCCGATCAATCACTGCGACCACAGACCCAAGAGGCAACAGCCCGAGGGGACGGGTACGAGTGCACCTTTTTCTTGGTTCGAAGACGCTCAAGGGCACTCGTTGACAGACCTCCCTGGTCAAGGAAAACTGTGACGACAGAAAGAGAGAGAAAGGGAGAGGAGGGAGGAGGGTGGAGGGAGGAGGGAGGGAGAGCGCTGCCGTCTGACTCGGCGGTCGGTTCAAGTGGTACAAGCAAAATAACAAAAGAACGCCCCCGATCTCTGCAGAGACTGGGGAACTCGAGTTTGGAAAAGTATTTTATTTCTGTTGATCTCTCGATTTTTTTTTCTTTTTTGCTGTTTGATGATGAAAGCATGTGATCTGGTTTCGGCTACTTGGCGTTGTAGAGCTTGACGCCTTTGCGCGTAAACAGGCGTGCATGCTGGAGTAGCATTTGCTCCACAGTTTGGTACTTGGTTGAAAGTGGTCTGTCGATCGAGGAGGACAGCAAAGATATCAGGAGAACATCGTGCACAGAGCGAGGGGAAAGAAAAAAAGAACCCAGGAGGGAAGAAAGGAAAGGTATGCGCGTGTGTGCGCGCGTGTGTGTGTGTGTGTGGATCCCTTGAATCAAAGAAATTGAGCGATCGGTGAGGTGTACGAACGTGAGATAGGGGCGAATTTCAGCGTCTGTCCAAATGGGTTGTTGGCGAAACAAGGCTTGGAAACGAGCTTTGACTTGCTGGGGCAGCTCGGATTCTGCATGACAGGTACGACCCAATGGCATCAAGGTGTGCATAAATCACGCGCCATCGACAGCCAAGATGCTGTTCGGAGGGCACAGGGGAGGAAGAAGACGCTCATCAGGGAAGGCTCCTGTTCAAACATACCTGGAAAGTATGTAATAATGCGGTTGTCCTCGTCTCCAGTTGTGACGGCCCGCTCGGAGACGAGCGCCAAGCCCTACACAAATGCGCACATGCACACGCGCATGCGCCGCATTCGGTCAGCACTTGACCAGTTCAGAATGGGGATACTCAGCACCGCACTGGTGCCATGAACAAGCGAGGTTTGCGTTGTGCCGCGCACCCCAAGCATGGATACATCCACGGGACATTCATCCCCAGCCAGGTTTTGCCAAGTATTGAGGAAGGATGAGAGTTGCCAGTCCTATGACCGCCCCGAACACAAGGTGCAGATCAAATTGCGAAAAGCTGCAGGCTGACCTCGATCGTGGACGCAACTGAGAAGAACAAACAGGCCTTACCGGGTTGTCGGTCGCGACGAAAATTTCAATGGCACGGGTGCGACAGACTTTGATTGGATCCACTTTGAAAAGACCATCACCTGTGCTCGAGCCGCGGAAGGTTGAGAAAGCGCGCAAGGATACGTTTGGCCACTTTGGGCGCAGCGGGGGCCTTACCGAGATCTTCGCCATGAGCATGAAGGACACCGCGCACGGCAAAGTGAGGAACGTCAAACTCGACAAGCTTGCCGGCTACCACATTCAAAGGTAGCTGTGTCAACTCCAAATCCTTTGTTTAAAAGTAACCAGGGACAAACGCATACAGATGAGCAGTGCATTGACAAGAGACCCGACAACAAGGGGGGGGGGCATGTAAGGCAGGTTGCAGTCAATAGACTGACCTCGGCTGCGGCAGTCGTGAGGATGTGGTCCAACACCTCGCGGGCATAAGAAGGTTCGAGGAGGAATGCACGTCCTATGCATGGTGACATAGGGCGGCGTGAGGTGGTGGCGTGTGCGTGGTCAGTTCAGCGCGAGCAGGTCCACACGCACCATCGTGCTCAACAACGTCATGAAGTCGGAGAAGCTGATCAATTTCTGTTGCACTGGCGAGTAGACTTTGGCGAAGCGCCGCACTTGATATCTAGAGAAGCCATTCAAGAGAGCAGTCGTCCAGTTGGGCATCAGGCCCAAGATCAATCGTGAAGAAACAAGCCCCTCCTCCCTCATCTACAGGTACATACCCCAATGGATGCAAGGTCTGCTGTGGGGCCGGTATAGGGTTGAGGACGTAGCAATCGCATGAGCTGCTCCGAACTGGGGGCAGTGCGGTGAAGCTACAATTGCCAAATGTGCGGAAATCAACAAGCAATTTGCCGGGCTGCATCTGAGAGTTGTGGCGAGGCAGAGCACCAAAGCCATCGGGCGACACGTGTCCATGCCATTGGTACGGCGCTTGTCCGTCATGCGAAACACGCACGACATGAAGCTTACTTCAAAATAGCTAGACACGTTGCCACGAATGTGACGAGGCTCATCAGAGAAGACGAGGGGGTCCTTCGTTCCCTGGTTGGCAGTAAAAGAAAGGGGGAGATCAGCTGCAAGAGAAGCCATCTGGCTGGGTCGAAGCCAAGAGCACTGTCAGGCTTGTGGCATGACGGTCGGCGGTACCTCTTCGGGCTGTACAAAATAGTGAGCATCCGTGACGTCGGCGATTTTGATCGTGTAGGTGGCATCGGTGCTGCACAAGACGGCGCCTGCGTTCTCGGTCCCAGCCTTGATCTCCAGCCTAAGAAAGACCACGGGTTGTCAAGGCAGCAAGCATTGCAAGCAGGATCAGTCCAAGGGGGCAAAGCCAAGCGCAAAAAGGCCTGAGCTGGTTTGGTCGGATCCCCGTCCGAGCTGTACGTACGGGGCACCCGCGTCAATCTGTTGGGCCAGATGGTCATCGAGCTGCCAGAGGGAGATGTCATTGGCGCCAAAGGTCTCGCCAAACACCAAGGGCGTGACCAGGCGCGACGGAGCGGCCGCTGGAGCCTCAGCCATCGCACGTGGTCTCACTCAAGAAAAAGTAGCGCTGCAAAAAGGACCACCACAAATACGACAAATCAAAGCCCGCCCGTTCCAACTCTTCTTCCCACACCACCCGGTCACACGCTGCTGCGCCAGCGCCAGTCGCGTTTTTTTTTTCTTTTGTAACGGTCGAGAAGATGAAGCAAAATTGCTGACAACAAGTGAGAAATAAAGAGCAAAGACACAAGGGAGAAGAGAGAGAGAGAGAGAAATAAAGCGCTACATGTACACGACGAAACAGCGTCAAGCTGAATTAAGAGAGAGAGAGAGAGAGAGAGAGAGAGAAATGAGAGAGAGAGACAGAGTATTTTACAAGTTCAAGGTCTCCAGCTGCGCGGGGCGGAAGCTCTGGATGGTGTGCACTTGGTTTGGTGTTGCGGGTGTTCTGATTGACGGTTATCGGGGTCTGTTGTTCGAGACAGCTAGACGAGGTGGCTGAACCGGATTGGCTAACATGAGCAGCGCCACGGCCGTTGCCTCGTTTGAGGTGGAGGCCAGTTACTGGCTGGGCTATCTGCGCGGAGGCTGGGCTCGTCGTTGCTTGGTCGTTGATCGAATGTACCTGCACGTGAAGGAGTCCTTTGCCACACTGGCGGATGAAGAGCTGCTTCTTCTGGGTCAGCTCACTCACGTACAGACCTACAACAAGGAAGAGCGCTTTGGTGCCTCCTTTTCAAGTCCCGCGGGCAGCCACTACATTTTGTTTGATGATCAGGCCACGCAGCTTCGCTGGCTCGTCATCCTCCGAGGTTTGTAGCCAGTCGCTTGTTCCAAAGGACCTTCCTTGCCGCTTGTTCATGCCATCTGTTTTCTTTTGCACCGTTTGATTAACAGGTGGATTGCCGCCAGCAAATGCCGAGAGTACCCCTGTGGACCGCCTGCCCAGCTATCGCTCGGCAACCACAAATACAAAGGCTACATAGCCCGTCGTCCTAATGACTTATGTGAAACCTCATTGTATACATCTGATGTAGCTGAAAGCATTATACCTCTGGGTATTAATTGATCCCGTCGACACTGCTTACCCTCGTTTGTGGTCGCACATTCTTTGCAAAAAGCACATCGAAAAGTGGCTGTGAGGACACCAGACCGACCGCGCAGAAAATTTGGAAACGCGTATCAGCGAAATGTCAATCAGAGCAAGACATGGGCTAGACAGGAGTTTTGGGGGTATTTGGTGGCATTTCGAGGCATAGAGCGCTCTCCACAGAGAAACCCCTTAGAGAAGGTAGGACACAAAGCCGGCCAGGAAGCCAACCACCACTGAAACGCCCACCACGTTACGGCGCTGTTGGCTAATGTCCTTCAGGTTGGACTTGGTCGCCTTGTACAGGTCCTTCAAGCGCAACTTCTTTTGCGTCCAACTATAGGCGCAACACGATTGTCCAAAATGTAACCACGGTAAGAGAACGAACGGAAGGCGGCAGAGGGGCTGTGGTGCACCGGGGGCCAACTCCAGTAATCAGACCACGGGCAGGAGCTAAAGGATTGGAAAAAAAATCCAAAGATCCGATATCGTCCCCTCTCAAAAAAATCCAAACACGTACAAGTCATCGAATTCAAAGGGGACGCCCATCTCGGCAATCACCGGGAAGTCGACCTCAAGCTCGCTCTTGGCGGCATAGTGTCTGTTGCAGCAGGAGGCACGCCGACAGATCAGATCAAACACCTGTGCAATGAGTCAAGACAATGTCCAGCCACAACCCCTCCAAAAAAACATACTCATCAAAAGCCACTAGAAGGTCCTCGGCGTTGCGGCTTGGAACCTTGATCTCAGACACCTGGCCTTTGTGCAGCATGTACCAGCGTGGCACGCCAGGGCCATTGGGCGACGCCTTGTGGAACTCACGAAGAGGCTTGTTGTGCTTGGCAGCCATGTCCACGCGCGCCATATCGTATGTTTTGCTGCGAAGCTAACGCAGTGCCCCTTGAGTGAGAGCTCGCTTGCCGCACATATCGCTCAAACGCTGGGTCAAGGATGGCTGTTTGCTTACCGCGGCCAGCGCGGCTGCATGATAATAGCTGGGCATGGCCGACTTGCAAAATCGGCACACGTTGGTGTCTAAGAAACATGGCACATGATTTAGGTCACGTCACGTCACAGCAAAAGGCGGGTTGAAAGCCGCAATCGATAGGGCTCAGCGGACCACGCTGGCGCGAAGAAGCGGGGAGGTTGGAAAACGAGGGGATAGCACGTACACATCATCAAGACCGTGGCCTTGTCAGAGTTGGCTACATCATTGGCGTTGGCGCTGGTCACCTCCGTCACCAAGAGGCCCTGGCCTTCAAAGAAGAAAAAGGGAAGGTAGGCCACCAGGGCCAGAATCACTAGCTTGCCCAACATGGTTCTCAAGTACACGGCCAGCAGAACAGGGCACCCTACGATCAAGCACACAACCCTATGAGTCTAGTCACAGCACCCGTGCCCCTCTCTGTCTCATTTTCATTCGGCCATCAACAGGCCAAGCGCCAAAATCTGCCGGTCGGCAACCCGAAGACGGGCTCAAGCCCAAGACAACAAGGCAGGGGCGGTCGGTCGACCGCCAGCGCCAGCGCCAGCGCGGGATGAGGCGGGGACGGGGACGGGGGGGGGCGGCAACTCACTGACCCTTTCGATTGAATTAAAAAGTTAAAAAACAAGGGGGCTGTGGATCTGATCAAAGTAAAGATGTCGAAGGTGTCGAAGATGTTGAGGATGTTGAAGATGCTGTGCCCCGTTGTTGGGCGTTAAGCTTGTACTTATGACCGAGTTATTGTTGGTGTAAGTGTATTTATTGCAGCGTGCTCGTTCGCCTGCTTGCTGGCTCACTCGGTACGGGTGTTTGAGGTGATTTGGCAGCGGAATGGGTACGATGGAGGGCTCATCAGCTCGAGCACCGTGGATCCTGGCTGTGCTGGCACTGGTGGTCGTCGTGGCTAGGGGTATTTCCGTTCAGGTACCCAAATCGGGGGGGAGTGCTGCATGGACGGTCATCCCGCACAAGGACATTGCCAACAACAGCTACACCCTCTACCGGGCTGTCACCAACTGCGGCGAGGTGCAGCAGTTGCCCCCGTGCAATACCACCGCCCTTCGTGCTATTTGTGAGAGTACCCCAGAATGCCTGGCTTTCAACACCAACGGCTATCTCAAGTCGACCGCCAGCACGGCACACATGGTTGACGCCAAATCAGACACCTGGGTGATGGCTGGGGGCAAGCCTCCAGTCACGCCCATCCACCTGCCCTACGAGATTCCCCCGCAGAAGGACCTGCACTACTCTGAGGGCCTTCGGAATGCATCGGCACAAGGTCCACCCAGTCTCCCCGCACTGCTCCAGGACGGGCAAGCCCCAATTGCCACCTGGGCTCGGCTACAGTGGAAGGGCTCCACGATCAATGCCAGTGTCGAGCAGATGGTCTTTGATCGCTGGCAGTTTCGCGGTCTTGCACCGGGCACGTTGCTGAGTCCCGACGCGCCCCTGGTTGCCGTACTGGAGTACCAAACAGACCAATGGGGCTACCTGGCCTTTGTCACCTCCGATCCATCTCAAGCTCTCGTGTTGCGACAGACAGTTGGTCGTCTCTCAGACATTCAACAGGCCGTCTACACCATGGATGAGGTAAATCGGGCCCCGGTGCCTCATCGCTCCGCTCCCAGTCCTGCGAGGCATGCAGGCGGGCAGGTCATGCTTGTCGGCACAGCGGTTCCACTCCCGCTCCCTCGATTGTTTCGTTTTGGCTGATGGCTCATGCATCCATGTCAACCCGTCTTGGCGCCGCCTTTTCTCCCTCGGCACCAGATGTATTACGATCTGCTCAGTGGCAGTCTCACGGATCTGGTGGCCACGGACATTCTCGCCAAGACGTCAGAGCCCACCTCGGAGGAATTGCTCAAATACATGACCCCCACCCCCGATTACGGCCTCCTGGGCACTGTCAAGAGCACCATGAAGTGGACGACCGCCATTGTTGGGCGTATCAAGCGCGCCGATGACTATCTCATGGAATTTCCTGCCAACCTCAGCTTCCCCTCACCAGGTAAGAACGGGCTCCAGGCCAGCAATCGAGGTGCTTCCTCGCCCATGTTCGACCAAGTCAAATCAGGAGAGAGCTGAATCCCTGCCCTCGCCCGTACCCATCCTCGGTCTGGTGTAATCCTTGCCTCCGCCCCTCGCAGGTTCGGTGGTATTTGATCCCCTAACGCATCTCAAGAGTCGCCCTCAAAATTACTCTGTCGTCAAAAACGGGCTGTTTGGGGGCTATTACCGCGTCGTCATGACCAGTGCCCGTAACCCTAACACGCCACAAGGCTTTGAGCAAGTGGCCTTTGCCGCGGATCTAGCAGACAGAAGCACACAACTTTTTATTCGCCTCTACGATATGGAAACTGACGCGACCACTTACTACCAGCAATCGGGAAACGTCAGTGATGCCCCGCAACCCATTCCGGCGAGCCTCTTCTACCAGTACCTGCTTGTCTACCATGCGAGCTTGCAAGCCACACTGGCCACCAAGCGCCCGATGGCCGTGACCTTGCCATCGACTGAGCTGCGGCAAATGGACATGGCCATGGGAGCCCTGGTTGAGGGCCTGACGGTTTTTCTTGACCTGTTGCCCAATTACGGGACTGGCTTTGACTACTGGAGCGTGCGTGTGGACCGTGGCTCGGGTCTGCCGCTGACGTCTTTTGCTGTTGACAACGCCCTCAGCGAGTGGGGCTTTCCCGCCCTTGCCGAAGCTCGCGTACAGTATTATATGCAAACCTTTGTGCGCCCCGACGGCACTATCAACCTCTACAACTGGTCTCAGCCGCCGTGCCCCATGCCTGAATCACCAACCGGTCAGTTCAACGATGGCTTGGCCGACTACGGTCGCCTCCTGGATCTCTACACGACTACGGCCCTCCTCTCACAGAACATGGATTGGGCCAAGACCAACCTACCGAACATCACGCACGTGGCCGACTACATACTCAGGCTACAGAACACCACCTCCAACGTCACCGATCCCAGCGATTGGCGCTTTGGCCTCATTTATGGGTCAGCTGAGCACGACACCTGCCAGGATCAAGACTTTTACGTCGATGTGCAAGCTTGGTCCTGGCGAGGTTTGTTGGAATTTGGCAATTTCCTCAACCAGACTGGGCTGGGGGATGGGCAGCCTTATCTAGCCGCTGCACACCTCATGCAAACCAAGCTGTTTGCACGACTGCCCAACGTCACCGTCTTTGATGAACAAGGCAAGCCCGTCTTTGTCAGCGCCAAGCTGCTCAACACCGACCAACCATATCGGTCTATGGTTGAGAGCCGTGAGGCCGAGTACGCAAATTTTCGCTATTGGCCGGAGACGGTTCTCGCCGGGGCTCTACCCGACGGTTACGACGAAGCCATGCTGGCCTACCGAGACACGCACATGGGCATCATCAGCGGCATGTCGCGCTGGTCCGATCACTTGGACGACATGCCCAGCCTTGGCTATGGCTACGGACACTTGCGCTACAACCGCCTCCCCGAGTTCCACATGCTTCACTATGGGCACATGGCCAATTACATGTCTCCAGGCGTCTTTTCGTCCACCGAACAACTCAGCATCTACGGCGCCGATCGGTTCCGCACCTATGTGACCCCAGAGGTCGGCTCTGAGCGAGATCTAGACTTTTGCGTCGTCAGCGCCAGCCTCCCTGCGTTTTTCACAAAGTGGCAACTGGTGTTTGCACCTCGGGATCTGAACCAGGTCGAGTTGGCCAAGGCAGCCCCACAGCGCTGGTACGACGCGGGCAGCTTCGGCGTGTCTGCTGCTCGCACACGCTGGGGCGTCATATCCTTCTCGGTCGAGGCCACGCACGATGCAACACAGCTTCAACTCACCTTTGAGCCCAGCACCCTGGTGAATCAAAAGTGTCCGTCGATTGTGGCCAGCGCCAAACTTCTGAGTGACCTCGGTGCTTGGCAAACCGTGGTTGTGGACGGGCCCATGGTTGTCACGGATACTGACACCACCTTGGGCACGGCCACCCTCGAGTTCACAACGTGTGCCAATGCCATAAATGCCACTGTTTACTTCAAGCCAACCAGGGGGGCATAGGACTCGAAATACCGGACTAGGGCATGCATGCCACGGCGCGCCCGGGCCGGCTCGTGAAACGTTTTGTACCCATTATCGTGAAGAAAATCAAACTAAAATGTCAAGGTCGTTTAAATTATCTTCAATCTGAGTAGTGCAAGATGGGAGGGATTTCAGGTGACAATACCTATGCTACTGCTGGGACTGGAAGCAGACTTTGTGATGTTGAAGCAGAAGAGAAAGGAGAGGATAAAAAGAATACAAATCCCAGAAGCAGCATGACGGGCATATAGGACAGTGCAAGCTCAACCCAATTTATGTTCATGCGCGGAACTGATGAGGTCGCGCAAAGGAATCTCGACAAGGTCTGAGTTGGGCAGGGATGTGTTTTTCACCAGGTTCAGCAAGGCATCGTCGCTTGCCGTCCTGCTCGCAAAGAAAAACACACAGCATCGTTGCACCACAATGAGCATGCAGTCAAAGGTAAATCAACAAAAGTCCGCCGTGCCACATGCCCCTCACGAAAAATGAACGAGCTTCCCTTACCGTTGACTGCCGTGATTAAGCGCACTCTGCTGTTGTTGATTGTACAGGAAAAGCAGAAGAGACACCACCGCGGTATACTGCTCTTGCTTGGGGTCTGTACTACCCTGCGAAAAGCTAATAGCACATAGGGTTAGGTCACACGAGAGTGAAGGATACGCAGCTGTGACCATGCCTCGAAAAGTAAAGAGGGCAGGAAAGCATGCAAAGCCTAAACCTACTCGCTGACTTCAACCTGCAGTGAATAACGGCCCACATAGGGGCCCATCTTGCGCTGAAGCAAAAGGCTACGACCCAGGGCAAAATGAGATGGCGCCCTTGCATCCGATGAGCTATGGATGGGACACACGCACCGCTGCATTTCGGGCAGCAGAAACTGCTCAAGCACATCGAGGGGAATTTCCTTGAAGAGGCCGCAGCGATACAAAAGACCCAGATTGTACACGTGATCACTGTGCCTTTGACTGCAATGGGTGAGCCAGCAGAGAACCCAGGAGTAGGCGTCAGCATCTGTTTGGCGACAAAAGCACAGAGAGGCGCTTGCTTCTGGCTGAATACTACTAGCAAAGCATTCCGCAACGCGCACCTGTGCAGGCTTTCGTGCAAGCGGGCCAACACAAATTCCTGCGCGCGGGTCAAGCACCGACGTGAAAGCCTTGCTGCAGCAGGACGCGGGTATCATACGTCACTGGGGGTCAGATGATCGGTCCAGCACAGCGGCTGGGCCCATTCACGCACCTTGCTCATTTGTAGCACGCCTGCTTCGATGTACTGGACAAAGAGGTCCTTGGGTAAGCAGCGGTGGCCGAGCAAAAGAAGTTTTTCCCGAAATCGAGCTGGAAATGGAAACTGCAGACGCTGGAGCACAAAGTACATCTTTTCCAACGACTCGAAAGCAATGCCCACGTGCACAGGATCTAGCGGCTCGCCCTGCTGCACGAGACCCATGCGGTTTAGGTTGCAGCCACACATCCATGGCCAACTTTTGGCTTAATCCACGCGCCAACCTACCGATAGTCCGTTGATGAACTCGTCGCTGACAAAGATATCCATGACCGCGGAAGTCTTGAGCAAAAGGGCTTCCTCATATTCCAATGCCACACGCATGTGTGTATCTTGATTGTCCGACTTGATCATGGACAATATTGCGCTAGCAATGGAGTCACCAGACCCGAATTGACAGGCGAGCTTGGCGAATGAGTTCAAAACACAGTGCTGTGGCCCAAAGCATGCATCGCACGCCAGTAGTACAATCCTGTTTCCTTGACGTACTTTGCATACCAATGCTCTGGGCGACTGCGATGCGCTGTTGCGGCCTGAGCATGTTTGAGAGCAGAGCGCTTCTCCGTGGCGCTCGTCTGTAGAGCGGTGAATGCATGAGTGTGGCGTTGGCTGCCTGGAGTCTGAAACAGTCACAGAATTGAAGGGCATGTGTGCGTGTCGTACCGGTGTACTTGCATGACTTGCAGCGCGGCGATTAGTCGAAAAGGAGCGGAAAAATTCGGAGATCTGAAGAGCGTCGACAGCAGCGAAAGAATATGAGTTGTGTCCTTGTTTTGTTCCTCAGGGCGGGGCCAGGGGTTGAAAACTTGCGCCGAACTTGCGCCGACGGCCAAATTATGAGCAGCCTGCTAGCGATACGGTTTGAGGCTTACCGGCGATGAAGAGTTTTGCTCGCTGCTAGCAGATGCTGTCTTGGCATGCCGGACCAAGGGCGCCGAGGTTTGGCGTTGGGCTCGCGATTGCGCCAACTTAGCAAAGTCCACACGCTTTGTGCGATGCGGGTCTTTAAAGTACATGTCGAGAGAAGCCTCAAAATCGCTGTCATATCGGACGGCAAATGCGTGCTTTTGATACTCCACATCCTGCATGCCAGTGGCCAAACGCCCATGAAGACAGTGTAAGTTTGTCTTTCAAGTTTACCGTCAGGGTGATGCACCGCATGGCTTGGTCCCACCCAAGACACACATTGAGCAGCGTTTAACGATAACCGGGAGGAGTGCACAATCAGGTACCTGATCGGAAAGGCAATCATTCAGGCCAGAGAGTGGAAGAATGGCCAGCAGACGCTTTGCGCTTTTGTAGCGAGACACGCTATTGTACGTTGTACCGAGCAACACCTCTTGGATTACGCGCACGTTCAGCAGGCTAGGTCCATTTTCCCGCAACTCCGTAATCGCATCGAGTACCAGGCGTTCTCGGCCCATGTGCACCAGCAGAAAGTGCACGGCTGCAGCGCGCACGTCGTCGGGCGCCGGACTTGAACAATGGCGGGCCAAACATTCATTTATCATCGTGAGGCGAATGTGCGGCAGCGTTCGTTTGGTGCGAGCAAGTCCATCCGGACATACCTCTCAACCAACTCCTGAAGTGCTAGCATATCAATGGCTGTTTTCATCAAGGGACCGTCGGCCATGTTCAACAACACTGCGCACAACGAATGACGTGGCAGGCGCGGCCATGAACTCTAATCGCATCGCGACTCTGCGCAGAAAAAAAAAAAAAAAGCACGCTATCGGCGCGCAAGAGGTGCCAAATCGCCACTCACTAGCATGGGCAGGGAGAAGCAGAGGCAAGCGATCGAGCTCAAATCGCTCTTCAGGGGTACAGAATCGAAGGCCGACGCGGGGCTCATGTAGACAGCCACAGTCGACAAAGTCGAGACACCATTCCGAGAGATGGACAGCGATTTGCTCCCCTGGGGGTAGGAGTGGGGTGAAGCAAATACCCATTTGCAGGCCAAGGTCAGCGTGAGGCCTGCAAAGATCAACTCTGTTGCGCTTTTCAGAGGGTTGGCCGCTACACATGCCAGTCCGCCATGTTCACTTACGAATGGGGAAGAAAGCCAGGCGTGGCTGGATACACAGGCTGTGTTCGCCATTGGTTTCCGGAGCGGCTAGCAAGGCCAGTGGGGCTGATGCCACGGGCGGCTGGCTCACCGATTGGGTGAGGCTGCAAGACCAGTGAAAGGCCAAGATGGAGTAAGATATGGGCTCGAGGAAGACAGTATCGCCGCCAACGTCGTCGAATTGAGGGACCGTCTGCAAGCAGAGGCAGGCAGCCCCGTCTCCAAGCTCAATGGCGCGGAGGTTGAGTGACTCGTAGTGGCAGCCATCGGCCAGGGGCACGTCCAAAAAACGGCCCACTTCAAAAGTTTGTTGGACTACATCCGGTAGGCACTGCTCTGGAAGGTGGGCGCTGATGAGGCGGGTGAAGACGCCCTGGCGCAAGCCGAGCGTCGCGTAGCTGAGCCGCGAGGGCGAGCTTTCATCATGGCATAGGACGTGAAAGCGCTGTGCCATCTCATCATACTGGAACCAGTAGATCAAGGGTGAGTAGGATGATATTTGGTGGGTGTGCTCCATGTCAACCTTGTACACGCCGGCCTCGGCCTCTGCTATGCAGATGTTGTAGGAGATGAGCGCGGGCCACTGATCCTTGGAGTGGTCGGCGTCGTAGGTGAGATTGCGCACGCGCACCACCACTAGGCGCGCCAGGCGAGGATTGGGGCTTTCCAAGAAGAAGACATGTTGTGTGGCGGCCGTGGAGCAGAGAGCCGAAGCATCTGCCAGTTCTTGAAACTCAATGTTGAAGGCGTCCTGTCGTAGGCCTGCGAGCCAAAGATGATGCTTGCTTCCGTGAGCGGTGGTGTGCTCTGTGCCCGAGGCAGCTTCGTGCCGCGTGGTGTAGCAGACTACCGTTTCCGTGGGGTTCACGGTGGCTGATACAACGTCACAGCAGCCAAAGGGAACTAACGGGGTGTCGTCACGAGCAAGGAAGTGCATGTGAGATGTGAGATGCAACAGCGAGCACCATGGGCAGGGGCATGCTCGAGCCTTTTGAATAGCCGGTCCAGACTCAAGCTGATGACCGCGTACCATTATGGATGTGCTGAAGGGGACATGCATCTTCGGGGTTGTACAAGAAGATGCCGGTGGTTTTGACGTTGTGGTCCTTGAGCTCAATGTCGGCTGTCAGGATGATTTGCTGTGTATTGTTTCGAAAGCCCACAAAGCGTAGACGCCAACGCTTGGCGTCGGCCGAGTCCAGGAAATGGTGGCTGAGTACAGGGATGGCGGGCGTTTCCAACTTGAATAGGCCGTGCTCATCGCTCGCTGGATCAAAGGGCTTGCTCAACGGGCTCACACCCTCCAAAGCCTCCAATTGGGCGAAGAGCCCGTTGAGGTCTGCCACCTCAGTCTGATCGAGCATGGTGGCGAATCAAGCAATCAAGCCCGAAAGGAGACCTCGCACGCAGCAGCAATCAAACCAAACCAAAGCCGCAATCACTCTCCAGCCCAGCATTCCCCTCCCCCTCCCGCACTTCCCTCCTCTTGATCCAAGACGAAGCACTGATCCCTGCTGCCCTCTCTTTGAGTCACTTTCAAAAATGCACGCGAGCGAAAGAGAGAGAGAGAGAGAGAACAGAAAGTCAGACGACAAATGGAAACAAAAGAAACTTGACTCACACACACACACACACACACACACACACACACACACACACACACACACACACACACACACACACACACACACACACACACACACACACACACACACACACACACACACACACACACACACACACACACACACACACACACACACACACACACCACACACACACACACGTTTGCTTGATGCAGCATGCGAGTAGGGGTGCTAATTTACTATGGGGAGGGTGAGATGTGCGTGGATGACTGATGGGCTGGCGAGACCCGGACGGTTGGTGAGGTGAGATGGAAGTGGTCGGCATTGTGCGAGGGAGTTTTACGGCTGAGGAAGAATTCAATTT
The DNA here is from genome assembly GCF_000002865.3 of Monosiga brevicollis MX1. Lineage (NCBI taxonomy): Eukaryota > Choanoflagellata > Craspedida > Salpingoecidae > Monosiga > Monosiga brevicollis. The sequence goes on along the minus strand of NW_001865039.1, from coordinate 2,438,400 downwards.
GGGTTGTCGTGACGGGATGAGCCACAAGGCACATAGTGAATATGGCGCCAGAGCATTGCCCACGGTGAGGCTGAGCTGTGTTGCCGGCAAGCCCTGGGCTGAGGCAGTCAGGATGGCAGTGCCGTTGACGACGCCGTCATAGAGCTTCGAGGGCGCACAATGGCCAGCAAGGCCCCCGCCAGGCAGTCTTGGTGCTCTGGGATGGATCGTGCAAATCGTTGGGATCTCCAGCACCAAGAGCGATCAGCTTGGCCGCCCCCGTGACCTCAACTGACACTCTCAATGAGGCAGCAGCAACGGTCTGGCCTTGTGCATCCACCACCAAAATGGTGCAAAACATCAAATTATACCGACTGGCCAGCAGGGCCTTCTTATCCGGCTGCCGTGCCAGCGCCGCCGGCGCTCCGGCCGGAATGAAGGAACGAGACGCCTGAAAGACGTTGTTTTGGTCCAAGGCCACAATCGTGAGGTTGCCCGGTTGATACGGCACGTTTACTGTTGCACGGCGGCTGGCCGAGTCCACGGCCACGGCCGCACCCAGCGGCACGCCATTCAAATAGAATTGCACGACTGGCCAGGTTGCAAATGCCACCACACCCAATTCCCCAGCGCCCACGGGCCAGGTCCAGCTCTGGCGCTCGTCTGGGTAGCCCCAGGCGGCAATCACCTAAACGTGTGAATCAACCCCGGCTCAAAGTCATTCGAAACAGGGCTGGCTTGACAGACCTCGAGTCCAGCGGGCTTTTCGCGCATTTCACATCAAGACTTGTTCCCATAGTCAGATCTACTCTATCTTGCAATTTCTCTGCATTAATTTGACCGGGTCAGTCTACTATATCTCCTTTCCACCCCCACCGTCTCCGCTTCAACTACCCTTTTTTCTGCATCGACTTGGAAAAATCATTGTCAGATTGTCAGATTGTCAGATTGATGTCTCTCTGGCTTTTTGAGATTTTTGATGAAAATGGCGTCGCTGCGACCGGATCGGAAGCGCGCCGCCCATTATCGGGTGGCCGATCCAATTCGGCGGCTGAAAATCCGTGTACAGTTGCGAAAAGTGACAGCGGTGGGCTTGACGCAGTTGCAGAGTGCTCATGTACCGAGCACTGCCACAACGAAACTGGATGACGCTGCTGGCGAAGTACCCGGGGACTCTGGCCCGCACGAGGTTCAGGCAGAGGTGCCGCGCCAGCCATGTACGTCGGCACTGCACAGTAGGAGAGGGTCGACGGCAACACACACTGCTTGCTTGTTTAATTTTTTTTTTAAGGAGGGGGACACTTCTCAAACCAACCTCATGCTGATTGCCCGCGACTCGTGATAGATTTATTCCGTGAAGCGCGCATCGTGTCCTGGCAAGAGAAGGTTTTTAGTCAGGTCAGTCAGGCTGGTCACCTCGAACTTTAACTTACGAGACTCGCCTGGCCAGCCTTGCCGCCTGGTGTTTGAGAGGAAATGTTTCTCGCTTCTTCTGATGCTGGCATCCCTGGCCCCAGGAGGAGCTCGAGTATTATCGTACGACTCCAGAAGCGGAGCTGCAGCCCGTTGAGCAACAGCTGCGCGCACAGGCCCTGGCACTCCTCGATAACCCGTACGTGCCATGCCGTACAGCCCGTCACCCTTGCTGCTTCAACAAAAATGATTGCTGGTGGCGCCCAGTATGTGATGGTCTGTGGCATGCATTTTACTTGACCTGGCCTCTGCTATCGACAACCTCTGCGACCAGGCCGGCCAACGTGTTTGAAACTTGTTTGTACACCATCGTGGACTACGACCTTGAGAAGATAGAGGCCAATGACCATGAGGCCGATCTCTTGCGCACGGCACAAGGCCAGCCAGCCGTCGTCACAACGGCATTGCAGCGCCGGATGGCCCTCACCGACCGTCGGCGGGGTGACCGTTTTCGAGCCCTGCGCCGCTTAAAGTAAGCTCGAACTCACCTGTACCATTGGGCACGTTTCCTCCTTGATGCACTCTTGCTGCGCGTGGCTCATCATTTGTGGGGCTGGGGACTTGAACAGACAAGAGGAGCATGACCCCGAGGAAGTGGTAGGTCTGGCCAGTGATCCAGCGGCACACGTCATCGATACCCCGTTTCAGGTGATGCGCATCATGGCAGCTGTGCGCAACCCACAAGACGAGACGGATGTACAGCACACCACGCTTTGTCGCATCAAGGTCAGCTCCCGCTGTTGCTGCTGCCATTGTTGTTGTTGTTGTTGGGTTTGTGTTATCTTTGGTTGCTGTGGACTATCTTGCTGCTAAAGAAGAACTTAAAGAGATTGGCTTGTCTGGTCGCTCCAGTACGACGCCTCACAGGTGCTGCAAATAACCCCTGACTTTACGAATCGGAACCTGCCCTATCGCTTTGGAACGCCGTGGGGCGATTTGTACGAGTACGAACTGTACCATGCCTCCAAGAGCATATCAGCTACCGAGGCAGCCGCTGATGCTGAATTTCAGCATGGTCAGTTCCTTGTGTGCTGCTGTTCTTTCGGATTGTGGACTGTGTTTTTATTGACATTTCGAAGCACTTGTTGGGCGTAAGCTTGGGAAAATCTGGCGGATCATTGACGACATTTTTGTACCTTGTCTGGTCGTAGAACTGGCGGCTCGTCAGCGACTATTCAATAGCCAGCGCATCGGCACTACATTTGAGCCAGCCCCACACGGTCGCCTTGCCGTGGTAGGTTACTTTCGCCCTTGCGTCAAGACCCTGACATTGCTATCTAGAGTATTGCTGTTTGTTGGAGAAACGGAGAGGGAAAGAAGAAGCACCATTTGAATGATCTGGCTCGAATTATTATCTTTGCGGGGAGGCGGGGTGGGGGCCTGTTTGCACCGATGGAAAAAAGCACCTCACCATTTCCTTGTCAACGTGCATCTGGATGTCCATGGCCAGCGCTTAAACTTGATGGGAAGTCTCCAATACGTGTGTCAATTGCCTACCAGTGTCACAAACGCCTATGCAACATTTGAGATCGAACCCTTGCCTGGCTGGCATTGGAGTGGCGGGTACGTGGCACCATGTATGTGTGTGTGTGTGTGTGTGTGTGTGTGTGTGTGTGTGTGTGTGTGTGTGTGTGTGTGTGTGTGTGCGTGAGTGCGTGCGTGTGGAGAAGGAGTTTTGGGCTTGTTGTCTGGTTGTAAGAGATTCGTGAGCGAGGCAACGCGAGAGAAGGCATTGGCAACTCACTCAAGGGGAAACCTGATTGTAGACAACAAGTTCCCACGCTCGTATCTCAATCAGCAGGGATTGATTCAAAAGGTAGGCCATCCCCGCCGCTTCGACTTGCCCTTGGTTCTTGTGGTGCACATGAGCTGTTTAACACCAGGTGCTTTACATAGGCGTGGCTGCATTTGGTTTGCCCTTTGAGGGGGCCTTGGTATGGAAGGCGGCTTCAAACGCAGAACAGCGGCCCACGCATGCCGCGGCCGTGTATGTGCAGGTGGACTCGCTTGATGCGTGGTCGCGTCGACGTCTTGAGGTGTGCACCTTTGTCAACCATTCACACAAAGCTGTACAACAAGCAGTGTGCTGCTCGGAGGTGTAGGCATCATGGGTGAATGTTGCTGGAATAGGGTGTGGCCTCGTGGCTGGTCCCAGTGGCATCGGGTCGGTGGGAGGAGACCCTGTCATCGTGGCGGCCCTTGGAAACCACCGTGACAGAGCAGATGCGGTATGTTCTGTTGTGGGAGACTCCTCGGGTCATGGCAGTCGCAGCCCATGGATAGCCAAGCCCACCTTTGGGGTGGTTGGTTGATTTGTTTGAGGGTGAAATCACGTGGTGCGCGGGGTGTTCATTGATAATTGTAGGCGATTCTTTGTTGGAGGTGCGCGCGACTTTGAGGAACTGCGGGATGTTCGCTTGAAGCGGACAAATACCTCGGTAAGGTGCTATGCGTAGGGCCATGAGCTCATGCCAGCCCCGGAGGCCATACGAGCAGGCAAGAGCGACGCAACACGCCCAAGATGGCGTGGGGCTGGCACGCCAAGACATGACGTGGATATAATATTATCGGACTGCTTGTGGTTTGACGCTTGCCGCTAGATTGAGAGCAAGTTGGGCCTCGCCTCGACGCCAGGACCACGGGTTGCTTTGAGCATGAATACGGTTGTGGTACGTCCACGTGGAAAGCGTAACACGGTGTTAGACGTCCTGTTGTGTCTGCTTGCATTGACGCCTGAGAGTGCTACGCTGCTTGCGTGTGCGACTGGAGGGGGGGGGGGGGGCGGGGAACAAGGCCACGGGGGATCTTCGAGTCCGTGCTGGTGTCACCTCACTGTCTCACTCTTATCGGTTTGGTGGTGTTTGGCACCCCTGTCCATGGGCAGCATTCAGCCATGGCCGTCTCAACGGAGCAGCTGTTGGCCACACAGACCATGCTGGGACCTGATCGAACGCTGACGACACAGCAAGTGGTGCAGGAGCACGTACGGGCCCATACGCGCATGCTAACACTGACGCGGAATCTCGACGCTGGTGTACCTTATCCTTCGGAAGCATGACACACGACCGCGGGCCCCATAGGCACCAAATGTTGCTACGTATCCGTGCATGTGTGTGTGTGTGTGTGTGTGTGTGTGTATCATGTGACTTCAGGATTTTGATGTCACGAGCATTGACTTGCTATGATGATGTTAGGATTCCCATAGGAACGGCGAAGAGCTGCTGTATTTGCAACTGCTCTCATGACATTTTTTTTATGCCTGCTTGTATAGTTTGTGTAAAACCATTCACACGATTGAGGTCAAATGAGCATTTTTTTTACATGTTAAAGAACTCTCTCTCACACATTGAATGGCTTGGGTGAGTCGCCACAACGTTGGAAGGCGAAATGGAGCTGTGAGCTGCTAGTGTGTGGTGATGTGGGAGAAGGAGCGGTGACTACGGCAGCGCAGGGCAACACATCTGTCTGGTAGCCACAAAGGGTCGATCAGGTTGAGAAGGCAGGCGCCCAAGCACACCCCTGTGGCGGCATGCCCTGGCTGGCTGCCATGAAGCCCCTTTTGGCAGAGCGGATAAAGCCAAAGGGACTTTGGTCGGCAGGCAGGATCTTGTTCAGAACGCACGTACACATGAACATGTGATGATGGGACAGCTTCTTTTTTTCACACAACGAACCAAGCATCACTCTCGATGAAGATGATGCTTTTTGTTGTCATGCTGACGGCGACAGCTGTTACACCTGGGCACACTCTCTCACACGGTGATTGTCACCTTTTTTTTTCTCGTAGGAACCCGAACCATTCTTGTCACCAAGTGCACACGTAAGCCACAAGCGTTGAATTGTCAGACTGAGCATTCATTCTATTGTTGGCAGTTTGCCAGCTCAGCGAGTGCTGCCTGTAACTTGGTCTACGTGACGTTCGAGGGAATTTACATGTCCTCAACGACCGAAATAGGTGATCGCCAAAGAACGGCAGCGCACGACAGGTTGGAACTTGTTGGTTGGAGCAAGGTACAAGCATTTCGCTGCTGGATCTTGCAGTGCTGTGGCCAAGGGCCTTCTTCATTTTCTCGCCCTTGGCACTTTGCTCGTCAAAGCATTTACAAACTTCGTTGTCTGTCTCAGCCGCCCATTCCTAGCGTTGACTACATCGCGCGCTTTACCACGTCATCCAAACTACCGAGACCCAACTCAAGCACACAAGCAGCCGTCGCCCTGGTTCTCGGCTCAAGAATCAACTGAACATCTACGCATCCCACGGAAGCTGGCGGCTGGCGCGGTCGGTCCTTGGCCCTCCTTTCCTCCACAACCATTCGTCTGACTTTCTGGTTGCAGCCACGCACACACCTTGCGCCTTGCACACCCACCCGGTCTCTCTGTGTGGCATTTTCCTTATCCTCTTGGCTCCTGCGTCTCGATTCTTCCGATCCTCCCCTCCCCCTTCCAGTGTCGCAGCGCTGCCTTTCGGCCCCTGATCGACTGATCTAGCTTCACATCAAGTGCATTTGGCAGCCTCAAACCGTGCGTATCTGCTTTGCCCTCGTTTCGCTTGTTGTACCCCCCCTTGCAGACAGACCACTCTGTGCATGTGCCAGCCACCCACCTTTTTTTTCAATTCTTACACCAAGTCCCAACAATATCACATCATTCATCATTCATCATTCTCTCCAACACACACACACACACTTTTCAAAATGATCGAGAAGCAAGCTCTTCTTCTTCACTGTGAGTGTGTGTGTGGGCTTTGTGGCTTGTGCCTCGCGCCTGCCTCTTCGTGCCAAAGGCTGTCCCCCGTTGAGGAACGACGACTGTCGTCCTGTGTCGTTTCTCCTTCCAACTGTCCTTCCGCTGCCATTTTCCTTCCACCGCGCACCCTCGCGTTCGTTCTCACTTGATCATCATCGCTTCGCACACTACCACACACACACACACACACACACACACACACACACACGCACTCTTGGTGGTGGCACGTTGCCCTTTTTTCTTCCTTTTTTTCTTTCTTTCCCAGCTCCGTTCTTTTTTTTTCACCACTCCTCTGCCTTTTGCCATTTTTTCCATCTTCTTTAGAGAGTTTTCCTTCCTTGACGTGCATTCGTGCCGTCAACACCACCATGCCCATTTCGTCACAGCGGCTCTCGCATTCATTACCAAACGTTCCCGCCGCCGCCATTGACGAAAAGTCACTCTACTGCAGGATACCACTCGATGCCGAAAACGCCACGACCACCCTGTCGTATCACTCCAGACCTTCTCCCACAACCTCCATCATGGGCAGTACCCAGCAAACCAAGACCAAGCCTGACTTGGCATGGTCCACCGTTCCCAACACCTTTGACACGGCGCCGTTTGAAGTCAACGGTGCGGACTTGGAGGTGCCCGCGGTCCCAGCCCTGGCTTCTTCGCCCCCCTACTCTGACCCCCTGTCGAGGAGCTGGACTGCCAGCCACGAGGCAACTGTCCCTTGTTCCCCGACCACAGGCTCAACGGCAACCACATCCAGCCCTCAATCCACCCCCGTGGGCTGGGCCTCTGCTCTGCTCTTTGCCCCCGCCGACCCTATCGATACAACCCATGATGTCCACAGCGATTTGACCGTGGCCCCTGCTCTGGAAATGCTCAACATGCTACACCTCGGCACCTCAGCCACCCCCGGCACCCTCAGCCAGCTCAAAGACCACCTGCAACATCTGCAGGAGCAGGATCGCAATGCTTGGCTTCACTCTGAGGGGGCTGACGACGATGTCGATGTCAACGCTCTCAAGCTCAGCTCCACCCGCAACAAAGCCGCCCAGCTCATTCAGCAACACGTGTGTCACGTACTCACCCAGACCCAAGCCGCCCTCGATACCCTTTTGAATGCCCTCTCCAACCACGGCGCCCATCATCCGCACAACAACATCAACAACGCGAGTCACGGCAACAGCAGCAATGCCCTCGTCCACATGACCAACGGCGGCAAAGGTGGCCATCACCACCACCACCACCAGCATCATGCCTCCCCAACCTCCCCCCTCGATACCTCGCAACTGCGCACCGCCGTGGGCAACCTTCTCGAGGCCATTCAGTTTGTGGAGGAACAGCTCCAAAGCCACCAAACTGAGTGGGTGGATGCCGAAACCGTGGTCCTTAGTCTCCGTGGCACCGCCCTCATTCATCGCGTTGAGGACGCCGTTGCCACGGGTCCAGCTCTGCCCTTGGAAGCGAACCTATTCAAACAGCAACAACAGCTGGCCACCCTTCTGTTTGACAACCTCGTCCGACGCGTCACGACCATTGACTCGACCCTGCGGGACCCCGAGGTTGAAGCCGCTGCCCTCACCGCCGCCACCGACATGAATGACGTGGCCCGTTTCTGGGCCTTTCTCGAGGCCATGAACATGGAGAGCCCCGACCTGCGCTCGCCCGCGCTCCCAGTCGCCCATGCGCTGTTGCGAGGCTTTCTCTGCTTGCCCGTCGTGCGCCACGTCGGCGTTCGCCTCGAGCCGACCATGTGGAACCTGATTGAGGCCGCTGCTCACACTCACACCCACGAGCCCAGCCTCTACATTCAGGTATTGCAGGTGTACCGTGCGTATCGCGGCAATGCTGCAGCTCAGAGCTACCACCAGCTGCACGGCCGCCGCCATCAGCACTCCATTGCCAGCAGGCCCGAGTGGGCGAGCATTGTAGCCCAAATTCAGCTGGGCGTTGTGCTCGAGCTCTCGGCCGAAATGGATCAAGCCAGCGCCACGGAACTTGTGCGTCAACTGCCCCAGCAAGCACCGGCCCAGGACCTGGTCAACATGCTGCTGCAGCTGGCCCCGCCCTCGCACCGTCTTTGGCAACCCCGCAGCCTTGGCTACCTGCTCAAGGCCATGGCCGACCAATGGAGCGCCCGACATGCCGAAGAGGTGTTGCAGCTGCTCTTGGACGTGGATTGCGCCGAGCTGGACGCCGTTGTGTTTGGCATTGTTATGAAGGCTGTTGCGAAAGCCCCCGATCACCACCGCACCGCCCGCTGCCAGCACTGGATCTCAGTCATGCAGCAGCGCCGTTTGCAGGTGGCGGCTGCCCCCTACACGTCCCTCATGCTCAGCATGTCCAAGGATCATCGTCCCCGCGACATGCTCGGCGTAGCCCAGGAGATGGCCCGCCTGAACTTGCTCGATGACTTGGCCCGCGCCACACTACTCGAGCAGCTCTGCGAGCACAAGTGTCAGAGCGAGGTGCAGCAAGTCCTTCACACTCCAATCTATGGCCTCCGCTCACTGCGCTCACCCGTGGTGGAGCGCGTGGAAGGTCGCTTGCGCAAGCAACGCCGCTTTCGGGCTCTGGCCGTTCTCGAGGCCGGTCTGCGTACCTTGCCCTCTGGCAACCCATCGCAACTCCAGATGACCTCCCAGCCTGCCTCCCCCCCTCAGCAGCAGCGTCATCTTCGCCACCATTCGCGCCAATCCCAACAGCCCCACCACCACCATCAACAACAACAACAACACCACCACCACCACCATCAACACCGTGTTCACCAGGCTCAGGCTCAGGCTCAGGCTCAGGCTCAGGCTCAGGCTCAGCTCTATTTGCCCATGAATATGGGCATGGGCTGGCCCATGGCGGGGAGCCCTCCGCGCTGGAGCAACGCATCCATGACACCGATGCTGCCCCCCACCACCACTGCCACCTCGACGGCTGCTGCGTGGGACGCGTCATCAGCGGGATGGGAGACGCCCGCCCCAGTTTGGAACATGCCCCCCTCTGTGCATCGCTCGTCGTAAAACAAGCGTTTGCGCACACGCACACGCACACGCACACGCCCCTCTTCCATTTTTGTCAAGTTCTCGTCTGTCGTGTGTCAGCTTGAGCTTATTGCGGTATGCGATCGGTCTTTCCCATGACCGACTGGCTCAAAGTCTTGTCCTCCCAAAGCACCAATGCGTTGCGTTGTTGAATTTTTTTGTGGGTCGCGCTTCTTCTCCGCGTAATTGCCGTGAACGCCTTTCGGAGATGCTGTTCAGTGGCGTGGTGTTTTTGTTGTGTCTGCATTTTTGTGTGTTTAGTCTCTTGTCCCATATTGTAGTTTCGAGTAAACCTGTGTGTAAGTGCTGCACATGACACGCGCCAGATTTTGTTCATGTGCCCTAGCTTCCCCGATCCAGCTTTTGCAACTTTTTTTTATTGTAGCTTTGATTATTTTTCCGTCTTACCAACCAACGGATGCGCGCGTGCGTGCGCCGCGAGTCTTTTCCAGAGCCCGTGTGATTGTTTTCCCGGTTCTCATTCAGGTGCTCTCCCCCTTCTATTCCGAACAAGTAGTCCTAATAACGTATCGTGTTGTTGCACGTCTTTATCTCCTTCCTTGTCAGGCACGGCGCGGCGGGAGCAGGATTTCTCTCGCCTTGTTTGCCGTTTTGCCTTTGCCTCGGTGGTTTTCTAGCTTGAAGTCTACGTGCCTGATCACTATGGACAGGGCGCAAGCGTCCTGCGTCCACTTCTCCCGAGTTTGCCTAGTGTCTTCATCGACCTCAATCGAGTTTCGAATTCATGTCTTAGCATCATCATCTCGTCAAAAGAAAAATTTAATTTTTTTTGGATGTTACACGAAGTTCACGCGCTTCTGTGTCTTGCGCCGCTGCGGCGCGGCTGCACTCAAGAAACGCCCCTCCCTTACATGCGCATACGCACACACCCCACGGTGGCATATGTAGCCGACTGGCCGAGCGCCCTCTGCAGCAGCAGCACCCCCACCCTGGTTTTACATGTGCCCTCCGGCATAGGCTTCCTTGACACTGACAGAAGCATCCTTGTCACACACACACTGACAAATGCTCACACTCATGAATACGAATAGATACACTTACACCGACAAATTCACACGCTTAGACCAACAAATTCACACACTTTGACCGACAAATTCACACACTTACAAATTGATATGCGTACACACTCACTCTCTCTAACAAATACATAGGACACCCTGGTGGTCCTCGCAGCTGCGTCGTGGCTGCGTGCAGTCGAGGAAGAGGAGGGACGCCGTTCCGTGTCCTGTGATCAATACTTGTAAACGTCGAAGCGGATCACGAGGCATTTTACAACTGTCTTCTCAAGCCACTACCTTTCTTCATCCCCGCTTTGACTGCCTTTTGCCTTGCGCACTGCCCTTGAAGCCTTGTTTATCTTTTTTTTAAATTTTCGAGCCCGACTCTTCGACCTAAATCATGTGCAAGCAAACCTACAACCATGGCCTTGTCGAAGCCGTGCGTCGCCAGAACTTGCCCGGTGTCAAGCGTGCCCTGGCCAGTGGTGCGGATCTGAACCACCGCAATGGCTGTCGCGGCGAAACTGCCCTGATGGCCGCCGCTCGTTACGGCAATGATGACATTCTTGAGCTCCTCCTGGCCCAAGAACCGCGCCCTGACCTCCACGCTCGATCCCACTGCGAGGGCCTCACCGCACTCCACTACGCTTCCGAACGCAACCACCTCGCTTGCGTGGACGCGCTCCTTGCCGCTGGCGCCGACCCACTCCTCCAATCTGGTCGCCCTGACTCCAAATGCACTGGCCGTACCGCCCGCGAAGTCGCAGGCCGCCGCAGTTGTCGCCGCGAGCCTCGAGTGGTGGCCCTGATCGATCGCGCCATCGCAGGCCTGGAAGTCCGACCCCTGATGGAAACGGACGACGCCGTCGCCTTGACGCACCTCCTACCTCAGCTGTCCCAGGACGACCTGGACATGGCCCTCACTGAGGCCGCCCGTGCCAACGCTTACGAAGCTGCGACCGCCCTGCTCCAAGCCGGTGCCAACGCCAAGAACCGTTTGCGGGATGGTCGCACCCCCCGCGCTTGGTGCGGGCAGCGCCGAGTCGACGGCGCCGATTGGCGCCTTGTTCAACTGCTGCAGCGCTACGAACAAAGCGACAAGGCAGCCTTGGTCGATCAAGACGTCTCCGCCAAGGACCAGCTTCTGCTGCCACCCTCCCCCGTCCATGCCCCGCCCGCCTATGACCTGGCGACCCCCAGCCCAGTACCCCAGCTCTGAGATGTGCCGGTGATGCCCTCGTTAGCCCTGCGCACCCAAAAGGATAAAATTTTAAAAAAGAAAAAGACAACAGAAACAGCAACAGCAACAGCAACAGCAACAGCAACAGCAACAGCAACGGGGCGACAACTACAACTTGATGCGACAGCAAGGCATCTTGCTCCTCGTGTCACAACCATTTATGCTGCGGCTGGTCGATTCCACGAAGCGTTTTGTGTTTTGTGTGAGCGGAGAACATGGCCACTTTCGAGCTTGCCTGGTGTATATAGTATCGACAATCAATTGATATTCTATTTGCACTTTGCAGCACTATCCGCCTGCCCCTTCTCGTTCTAGTATCTCGACTATGGCCCGTCTTGTCAAAGCGGTGCACAGAGCAACGTCTCTGATCAAGCCCCCAAACCCCCACCCTTTAACCTTTGGCTCTGACGGAATTGTGATATGTACACACACACGCAGGCCGTCTCATGCTGCCGCTCTTGCGGCAGTGAGCGCTGCAACACCAACAAACTCAAAAATAAACAAAGTTGAAAAGGCAAGTGGGGATCACATGGCTTACGATCACACAGCATCCGGTTCGCACTTGCCCCTTGAAGCAAGACGCGAAGGGCTCTGACACGCCGATCAAATGACGATACGCTCCGTTTCGATAGCACACTTCAGGCATGCATGTAAAGCAAAGGCGTCGTCGCGCACCGACTTGACCGTGTCCTCGTTGGTGATGACGTCCTGCCAGCAGCCCATCAGCAAATGAGTCCCCCCCCCCGCCCCCGCCACGTCCGACACAAGCCCTTAGCAATAGAAGATAGACGTACAGATAACCACGGCAACGCATTTAGTTGACTCAACTGCCGTGCCGTCAGGGCATCCTGACACAGTCGCAGCAGCACATGAAGACCCATGGCCGTGGTCGTACTGTCTGCATCTCCCTTGGCCAAGATGCGCAAAATTGTCACGCCCACTAGCCCGTTGTCACATGACACAACCCCCACCAAACAGCATCAATCACAGTGAGGCTGCCACCCAACGACTATTCGTGTTCTGCCGAGGCCAGCCACTCACCATCGGTGCGCATGGCCATGAGTAAGTGGTCATGATCGGCACAGTGGGCCAGAATCTCCATGCAGGCACGCGCCAGGCGTGAGCCTTCCCCGCCGCTAGTCTCATGGAGACGCAATAGTACGTCGTTGCAAAAGCTCAATACCCGCTGCGCCTCACCAACTTCCATGTCCTACGCACGCACACGCACAAATACACACCATCATCACCACCACCACCACCACCATGTCAGTCAGCACACATTCATATACCTCTTCACGCTTCAAGTGTGGCAAGCATTCATTGCTCGGTAGTCTTCTTACCTTGCCGTGCCGGACCAAGGCCACATACACACTGGCCAAGGCGCAGAGCACATCATGGCGTTCCGCGTGCCGTTGAGCCACTTGCTGAAGCATGCTCCATAGCTTAGGCTGACTGAGCAGGCGCTCTGCTTTGGGATGTTCGCGAAACAAGTGAGCCAGTGCCTCGAGCACGTGTGCTGCCACATCCGGCTGCTCCTCTCGCAATTCGCGAAGCACGCTCAACAAAGCCTTGACCATCTTGTGTTGCAACTGACAAGCACCAAACCACATCAATGCGCGCAGGGCCACGAATGAGTTTAGAGCTTGAGAGGCATTGATGAATAGCCTCACTTGCGGCAACACAAGCGAGGCAGACGAAAAGAAAGACACGCCATGATATCGTGGCGTGGCGTAGCGTGACGGGCAAGCCCTCGAGGCAACAGCTTGAAGGAGAGCACCGCGGCAGTGTTATTGACGCACCAACGTTTCGTGATACGCACGCGTCTTGCAAAGACTGCGGACGTGATTGGCAGCAGCCAGTCGCACCGCGTGGTCAGGTGCGGTCAGGCACCGGGTCAAGTATCCCAGAATGGTGGGTGACAAAGCCTGACCAGACGCAAGAGTGTACACAATGTCGAGATGGCTCATGCATGGTGCATGCTGATACCGCATGGCCGTCGCTGCAATCACCTCGGCAAAGTTCGCCTCATGCATGGATGGGCGGTGCGGTGCGTGCTGAAAAACCATCACCATCAAACTCATGGCCCTGACACAGTGGAGGCGATGGGATGAGACTTGAGCCTTGCCTGCCAGTGCGCTTTTGCTTCAGCAAGGCCACAAACTCGCCAAACGCAAGCCGGACGGGAGGGGAGACAACATACTTTTGCCAGGACTCTACTTCTTGGCTCAGATGGACACTCTGTTGAACGCACGCGATGAAATCGGTAGTCAACTTTTGCCTCTGTGCCACAGCAGGCCAGCAGGCTCGAGTCAAGGCAATACAGGGCAGCAAGAGTTGTGGTGGCATCTGCCGTGGCCCGCAAGGCAATTTCAAACGCACACCACACAAGGTGAGAAAAGTCGCAGCATCGGCTACCAAACTCGGTCCTCAAGCCCATCGTATCCACTCAAGCTCCCCAGCAAGGAGGGCTGACCTCGGCAACGTTCAACAAGGTACTGAGCGCGCGCAATACGCCGGCGTCCATCAGTGCATTGGCGTGAGACGCGTCCTGGCGACTGAGGTGCGCCAAAAGCGTCAACACTTGGACAATGGTCATGGCCGAGCCCATCTCACGATCTCTGCATGGTCATTGGAAGCAAAGCAGCAGCTTGTGAGCGTGTGCAGGCAAGCTGCCAAGCAGCGGGTGGGGTCATGGCATGACAGATCACCGTTTGGCGTACCGCAGGTAGTTGAGAAGAACATCACGGCCATGTCCGCGCAGAAGCTGTGCCTGACCCGCCGCATTGCGCCAGACGAGTGACGCCAGAGCATTGAGAAGGCTTTGCATGACCTGTTTAGAAGAAGAAAGACGCCAAGATGAGGCAGCCTCGAAGGAAAAGCTCGAGCCCAACGCTTGCATTCAGTCCGTGTGCTTTAGAACAATTGGAGATAGGCTCACATGGTGACGTGTCGTCTCGAGCTGATCTTGTTGGAGGCAGTCGGTCATTTTGAGGATCAGACACTTGACACCACCATAACGCTGTACTTCGGCGCCGTTGTGTTCCAGGGAGAGGCCCAGTGTGAGGAGCGAACCTGATAGCCGTCACGAGCATGGGTGAGAGCCCTTTCCCGTCATCAAAGCGGCTGGATGCAAGTTTTTGACGCATTCTACAACCACTCTCCTCCGTTCTCCATTTCAAAGAAGAAAACAAATCTTACTCAAGTGAGCCACTAGGCGAGGCTCGTCGGCAAAGTGCAGGCGGGCCACCACTTCGCGGCACGCGGTCGGTGTCAGCAGGGTTTGCATCCCTTTCAAATCGTAACGAAAGACAATGTGCAGTAGATCAATAGCGGTAATCACAATGTTGAGGTGGCTGGAATGCAAGCTCAAGGACAAAAGTTGGCCCGCCAAATCGTCGTGCAGCGTGGTAGTACAGGCTGGAAAGGGGGCCACGATGGTGCGGAGAACCTGTAACGCCAGGTCGAGGGGATGGTCTCTCTTCTGAGTTGCCAGGGGGCTATTCGTGTGGAAATCGGCCGCGCCAACGATGAAAAAGGTGAGGTTGCGAGGCAGGCTGGATTTCAGCAGTTGCTGGGCCTCCGTCTGCTTGTTCTCGAGTCGCTCCTTGATCTGACGGAGCGATGAGTAGAAGAGGGCCTGATCGTGCTTGTAGACAGACGTGGCGGCGATCAAATCCTCGAGGCGCTGACTGAAGCGCACAGACGCATCCGCAGACACGGTTGAGGGTGTGTGATTGAGGGGATCAAGCAAGTTGTCATGACTCTCCCTTTCAGCAGGAGCAAGCTCGTGGACCACAGCTTTGTCGGCCATGGGTTTGGAGTCTAGATGAACCGCCTCACGATTTGTCCGATCGCCCAGGGGTCTGATTCGCCGTCGGGGGGCCTTGGATAAGGCCTTGCTAAGAGGAGGCGGAGCGGCATCTGCCAAACCAGGAGCGTTGGGTTCAAGAGCGAGACCCAGCATCTTGTGGGTAGTGCAGTGGCTAGGTGGGTTGTGTGGCGCTGCCCGTCTGGGCAGCGGAGCAGTTTGATGATTAGCACTGCCAATGCAGCGCTCCGAAAGCGAAGCGGCTGGCGTGGCTTTTTCGCGAAGAGCTGAGCAATTCTCAAGAAGCGTGCTCAAGTCCAGGGAGAGGAGGTCCAACTGAGGCTCTTCCGCGCGCGTGTTGGCACTCATGCTGCTCGCCCCGGTAGCCTCGGTGGACTTGTGTGCATGTAGAGTGCACGGGCCGAGGGTGGGTTAGTTGTCAAGGAATCGCGTGCTCGGGCACGCGTGCTCAAAGTTGAAAGCAACCGCAGAAGAAGCGAAAAAAAAAAAGTGTGGCAACATGCAAGATGCGTTTCAGTTGACCCGTCCGTTCATGTGCGAAGGACAAAAGAGGCAACAAAGTTGTGATACAAATGGCAGAGCAGAATCGTGGTGTTTGGTGAATTTTCGCCAAGGCGGGCGAGCGTGGTTGGTGGTGGTGGTGTGGTTGGGTGAAAAGATGCAGGTCAGTCTGGTGGGGTTGGCATCATCGTGGCGTCTCACGAGGCGTCGTCGGCAGCTTGCGTGCAGGCTTGCAACCCCGGTGCGCCATGTTCGTCCGGTATCCGCCCTGTCCGCGTTGGCGGTCGATTTGAATTTGCGCGGAACCTTATAATGTCAGATAAAATTGAAATGTCAGCCAAAAGTAATTAACTGTAAAAAGTGAGGCACTTACGAGGATCGAACTCGTGGCCTTTGGTTTACGAGACCAACGCTCTACCACTGAGCTAAAGCGCCGTGCATGTCGATGCGTGGTGTAATTGTATATATAATCTACATTCTTATCAGCCAACATTCCTAAACCGCGTCACCCTGCTGCTGCTGTTGCTGCTGTTGTTGTTGTTTTGCATGAGTTGCACAGTTTGCGCAGTGGTGCTGGAGTTGTGACGGCGCACTTGAGAGGAGGTCAGGTGCTCGGAGACGAAAGCCGACCACGACGATCAGAGCGACTTGAAGCAGTTTTCATTGTCACTGATCAAGCAGCACACGACCAGTCAAGATGTTCTTCGACCAGATGAATGCCCGTTTTGAGGATGTGCCGACGGATGGCGGCATTGCCACTGAGCCGTTCCTCGACGCCTGTGCTGCCCTAGTTCCCATCTTTGGTGCGCTCTCGATTCTGAGGGGAGGAATTGAGGAGGAGGGAGAAAAGGACTCGTTTGCACATGTGCGGGTGCAGTCTTGTCTCATGTCCATTGGATCGTGCATGTGTGGTTAGACGCCTTGGGCTCCACGGCATTTGCGCCGATCAAGTCAGACATTAACGGCAACATTAAGGTTTGTTGGTGGACATCGCCTGTCTCGACCTGGCTTGCTCGGCTCTTCATTGTGTCTTGTTTCTTTGTGGGTCCGCAGAAACTACGCGGCTGGCATGAGAAGGATCCGGCAGGCACTGCTACTCTTGAGGGCATGGTCACCAAGGAGATTGACGCCAAGACCACCACGGCGTCGGGCTCTGCTACTGATGCTTTGCTGTGGCTCAAGCGGTGTGTGCCTGCTTCTCGCTCGCGCTTTCCCTTGCCCCCGCTTCCTGGCTGCTCCCTCCTCCCTCCATTCTCTTCCATTGACCGTGTCGTTTGTTGCAACCTCGCTGCCCCTGCGGCACAAATAGAGCGCTCTCTTTTATCTCTGTCTTTCTGCGTGAATTGGTTGCCGGGGCTGAACCTGCCACTGCGGCTACGACAGCCTATGGCGAGACCCTGCGCAAATACCACAATTTTCTTGTGCGCGGCATTTTTTCTGTGGCCATGCGCGCTTGTCCCACTCGCAAGAAACTCATGGACACGTTGGCCGGCGATTCGGGCGCGGATGATGCCGGCGTAGTAGAGCGCATTCGCCAATTCCAGACGTCGTTTGATCCACAGCTCGCGCAGATTGATGCCTTTTACCAAAAGAATGCCTTGGACAATTAAGCTGAATCAGTCTCTTTTCTTCCAACCCTTTGCTGTGCCACTCGCAAGCAGCCAGGAAGCGTGCATTAAATTGTTACCTTGCCTCAACCCAGTGGCTCTGCTGAGTCGCGACATCGCACCATGTCGAGAGCGGCAGAGGCTTTCATGTTGTGAATCAACCTGTTTTTTTTGGGCAGACAAAGAAATTGTGAATAAATTCAGCCAAAACTGCGCGTAGTGGCGAGCTTATGCTTGAGCCGTGGGTGTGTACACACATACACACAGTAGATGGTCTCCCTGCCTTTTTTATCTCGCGTCCTCCTTCTACGGTGAATGCGGATTGAATGGATAGCCCAGACAACTCGCCAAGAGCAGGAAGAGAATACCCAAATGGTTCGTGAAAAGGATTGTTACACCTCCATCAGGCATTTGGGATGAAGGAAATATACCATAGCAATGAAATTGAATGGATCACGCCTGATACTACAGCAAGCGAGTTTCACGGTACGTTCCAGCGCGGCTGGAGCACGCAGCACTTGTATCAATCACCAGCAGAAGTCACCACAAGCGTCAAAGGTGAACAGAGGACGGTCCCACGACACAGCTACACGAATCAACGACATGAAAGCATGGGTTCTACAACAGATTGTCGGTCAACGTGCTATCGGTAGGCAAGCTTGCAGGCGCAGCTTCGTGTCCAGAATCCTTGCTGTGCTGTCGTTTGGCGTCAGCACGCGGAGTACCCTGAGGCGTTCGGAGGGAGGGGGTGCCTCGTGGGGTCACCCGCGGAGTCGAGCGCGTGCCAAGTGCTCGGTTGCCCGCCGAGCTCGTAGCTCGCCGCAGTGCAGAATTCAAGGAGCTGGAAGACGAGCGGTTGGTGCCCAAGCGTCGAGCAAGCTGCTGAGCGGCCGGTGACATTGATGCCAGGCGACGGGCTGCCGGGGTATGTCGACTGGAGTGCTCGACGGAGCCAGCACGAGTGCGCGCCTGCGCGGCATGCTGCATCTTGCGACGCTTGGCTGCCGTGTCCTCTGCCAGGCGACGACCAAGCTGGTCGCGTGCCGAGGGCTCGGGTATGTTAAAGGCTGGGCCCGACTGCAGCGGTACATCCCCTGCATCCAGGCGGAATGGTGTCCCATCGATCTCACCCCAAGTCAGGTCTGGATCCAAGTCCTGGCCGGGCACAGGCGAGGGGGTGGCCACAAACTTGTAGCCATTGACAGCCGGCGTCCCATCCGTACTGCTAGACGGTGTGTGGCGGGCGTGCACCGAAGGTTTGTTGCCATCGTCTCGGAGAATGACCACGCCATGTTGGCTGGCGCCCGTCTTGGTGCCAGTCTTCGTTCCGTTACTTGAGCCAGTTGTGGGAAAGGGAGCGCGAGTGAAGCGCGTGTTGGCGTGTTGAATAACGTTTTGCTTGCGTTTTGAAAGTGCAATCAGTTCCTTGGCTGTCGGGGTCTTCTCGGAGGGCGCCCACATGAGCTGATTGCGCGGGGTGTGACGCCAATGGTCGAGAAAGTAAGACTTGTAGGCATCCTTGTCACCGTCTGTCAGTGCCAGGCGCTGTGCCTGCTCTTCTGCGCGCCCAAAGAGGCTCTCAAACTGGGCTCGAAGGCGCAAGTTGGTCTGCTCAATAATCTGGTCAAACGAGTCGTTATCTTCGGAGGTATACTTGTCCAGGAATCGGTCCAGCGATAAAGTGGTATCCGCACTGGGTTTATCGTCTGCCTTGCGATTGCTGCCAGCAGCGCTGACACTGTCAGCACCATCGGTGCCGCCTTCAGCCCCAGGCAGGTGCAAGTCGCTCCCGCTGCGCATGCCGGGCGTGCCGGCACGGCTCCAAGGAGAGGCAGCATCCTGACGTGCGCCGGGTAGAGGCGTCTCAAAGGATCCGCCTGCCCTACTAGGTGTGGTTCGGCGCGAGCTGGCCGTGCTGCCTACCCCGGGGGTGCCGTAGCGGCGAGAAATGTCCCGCAAACGTTCAAAATCGTTGGCTTCCAAAGCCTGCAAATACTCTTCCTGTGCTCGCAGCTGAGGGAGTTGGGGATAAAAGTCACGCTCAATAATCTTTTCCAGTGCGGCAACGTAGTCGTCCTCCTCCAAGACTGTCTTGGGCTTGCGTCGTGGCAGGCCCTCGGGGGCGCGAAACACGGCCAGCTCACCAGTAGCCCGTCGCACCACAAGCCGGCGCTCGGCTGCCGCAGCCTCAGTGCCCTTTGCGCCACCCTGGCTGTCAGCCATCGTGTACAGTTTACAATCGGCAGCCAACAGACGTGCCACTAATGCTTCAACCAACAGCCAAGTACCTGGCCCCGTTACCCCTCTGACTCCTCCTCGAGACGATGGCCCGACGCGCTGCCGTCTCCAGCCCGTGTTGGCTCTTCAAAAGCAGAAGAAGCAAAAAAAAGAAGAAAATGTTTTTTAAGAATTGCGTGTGAGGTGCTTTGTTCTTTCTGACAAATGTACCACGAGAAATCCTAAAGTGCTCACCATCGGCAGTGGGCCCACCCCGCCCCGAACGGGGAGGGGAGTACAGAAAGAAGGATGAGTAGACGACGACGGTACCTTGATGTTCGGAGATGTCTTTCTCGTCGCCGTGTCTTCGTCGTCGACTGAGACTTATGGTGCGCTGCCATTTGAGTTTTGAGCTCACGTCTTGTTTCAGATCAGAGCAGATGGCTTTGTTAGATGTTGACAAAAAGCCTCGGCAAGGAACAGACCGCAAACGGTGTTTCATGGTCGTACAGACCTCACGGAGAAGTGAGACTCAAGACGGTCACAACAGAAAATTGGCAAAAATTATTGCAGGCTGGCCAGGAACCCAATCTGAGGCGTATGGCTGCCGGGACGGCAGAGCAAGTCCTAAAACACCGGCTGCCATATGATTATTTGCCACTCAACACGAACAACAACACAAATTTACCAGGAGCGAAATCAGTGATGATAACAAATTAAATATCAGAAGGCGAACGCAGTGAGGTGGTCGTTCCACGTGCGCGGTTGCTTGATGACGCAGCAACAACAGCAACAACAGCAGCAAGCAAACGACAATTTTTGACGGCGTGCTGTTGGCTGAAAGCGAGCGTACCCGTCTTGACGTCTTGGTCGGCGCGACTGGTGGCTGGGGTTGAGGGTGTTGGTGGTGATTTGAGTCTCGTGGCCTGGAAGTGATCAAAGCCATGGAAGCTGGGACAGCCTCACGCTATGGCGTGCTTGTGGCCCTGACCGTTGGGTTGACCGCGTGGATCATGACCTTGATCCCGCGGGCCATTGCGGCCGGCTCGTGGCTTGATGCCCTCTTGGTAGGATGCCTGCTTCTGGTCGACAGTCGAGCACCAACTCTGCCCATTTTACATTGCGCTTTCCTGTGGGGCCCCTCTTGCTGAGGGTCTTGCTGAATGGCCTTCCCAAACCACCTCGACTAACCGCTTCGATGCATGACTCGTTGGTGGTCCCCTCTTGCCACTCTTGCTAGGAGCTTCGTGGTCCAATCTGGGTGATTGGTCTCGCGCTGTATGGACGTACCCTCTACGAACATTACACCAAGCCCGTGACCTTTGACCCTGCGTAAGTTCCGACCGTGCGCAAGCCGGAGAAAAACCCTTGGCTCTTGTTCCCCTTTGCTGCTGCCATTCGTGAGCTGTCAAGACGACTGACCAATCCTCGTTCGGACACACTTTAGGGCATTTGAGCGTCGCATGCGCGAGGCACAGACAGAGGAGAAGCGTCAGCGCAAGGCAGCCGAAGTAGTGGCCGACCGCGCTGCTGCTACTGCTGCCATCACCACCACTACGACCACGACAGCTGCCGCACCGGCAGAGCAGCCAAAGGCAAAGGCTGCCACCGTCACACCTGCTCCGGCGCGGGTTGCGCCGTCTTCCAAAAGTGTCCAACCATTGTACAAGACTGTGAGCAAGCCGCTGGCAGCCGATGCGCCTCAAGTCGTCACCATCTACTATGGTAGCAAGACTGGTACAGCCGAGGTTAGTCTCCTCCTGGCAAGGTGGACAATCCGCCTAGTGTCGACACATTCAACTCTTGGTGAACCGTTTTTCTTGCATCTTATTTGTTTTTCCAATGGGTGTGCCTGCATGCTTTCAATGATCCGTCGACCGTGCTAACTTCTGCCAACGTCCTCGATAGGGGTTTGCGAACCGCCTATCCAACGCGCTGAGCCAAGCTACGACAGCCCCAGTCACCGTTGCCTCCCTTGCCGAGTACGACATCGACAAGCTGTCGGTGCGTTGCCGGCCTGCTTTGCACACGAGCCGCCAATGGTGGATGTTTGTGTCTTGTGGCTACCAAGCATCAAAGCTGACTCCATCCTGGAGAAGGCCACATCCAGAATCGTTGGTATCCGTCATCAACGCCGCAAAACTGCAGCTCACTTGTCCACCGAACCTTGAACTTGAGTAGGCAGAGAAGGGCATTGTCATCTTCATCACTGCCACATATGAGCACGGTTCTCCGCCCGACAATGCAAACTGGTTTCACACCACCCTGCTCGACGCTGCCAAGTATGCTGAGCCCCTCGAGTCGTCGCAGTTGTGGTCTCGGTCCAATATCTGCTTTTGAACTTTATTGATTTATTTATTTTGTTTGTTTGTTCGTTTGTTTCCCCTGTCTGTTCAACGGGCCAGCAAGCGTGCAGGCAACCTTGTCTCATGATTTTGACTTTGCTTCTTGCTCCATTTTCAGCGACTTTCGGGTCAAAAAGACACAGCTCGCCAATGTGCGCTACGCCGTCTTTGGTCTGGGCAACAGCCTTTATCGTGACAATTTCAACCGCGTCGCACGCGAGATCGATGTTTCCATTGCCGCGCTTTCCGGCCTTCGCATCGTGCCCACTGCCCTAGGTGATGAGAACGTTGCCAACAGCAAAACCGGAAGCCTTGAAGGCGACTTTGAGGCCTGGTTGCAGGAAGCCGTCGCCCGCATTCCTGCTGCTCTCCAAGGCTCAGCAGTGGAAGCCTATGAGACGGATGGTGAAGCCGACAGCGAGGAGGAGGATGAGGCGGATGATGGCATGGTTGACCTCGAAGATCTTGGCAATGCTCTTGTCAAGGGCCGCGTACGTTTCAAGATGAATGAGGGGTGGAATCGCGTTTGGTAAACCCTTTTCAGCTTTCTTGCTTCCCAGGCCTTGTTTACTCACGGTCCGTGGTGTCTTTTCAAACAGGCGCAGCGCCAGGCTCAGGATCAAGACGCGCGTGTGGGCAAGCCTCGTGCTATGATCACACCGGCCCTGCGCAAAGCCCTCACTAAGCAAGGATACAAGCTGATCGGCTCGCATTCGGGAGTCAAGCTCTGTCGCTGGACCAAGAGCATGCTCCGTGGTCGCGGCGGCTGTTACAAACATACCTTTTACGGTCGGTTTACTCTTGTCCTGTTGTTGTCGTTCGTCAAACAGGGCTCGTCTTGCGCAGGTTTTGGTCCTGTTTGCACCTGTTCCCCTTTTGTTGGTCTGCTGTTAATATCTCTTGATATATCTGTGTTCTCTACGACAGGCATCGCCAGTCATCGCTGCATGGAAACGACCCCGTCTTTGGCCTGTGCCAACAAATGTGTCTTCTGCTGGAGGTATTTTCTATCGCTCACGTTCATGGACGTCTCTACGACACCACTGCCTTTCATGCCCGACAATCGCCCGGCGACCCTGCCACTGTTCTCTTATATTGGCCCAGTGACCAGACACGGGTTCACAAGTAGCTCAAACTTTCATGCCATTTTGCTTCCGTATTTTAGGCACCACACCAATCCCGTGGGAACTGAGTGGCGCTGGCAGATGGATGAACCCATTGAAATTGTCAACGGAGCCATGCAAAACCATTATGACATGGTGCGCCAGTTTTCGGGTGCGCCAGGCGTTATGCCTGAGCGAATGCGGGAGGCTATGGAGATTCGTCATTGTGCACTCTCTCTGGTCGGCGAACCCATCATGTACCCCAAGATCAACGAGTTTCTTGACCTTTTGCACGACCGCAACATCTCCTCCTTCTTGGTCACCAATGCTCAATTTCCCGATGCCATCGCCAACCTCCGCCCCTGCTGCCAGCTTTGTACGCCTTTCTGCTTCTTTTGCCAATTGTGCTTGAGTTCTTTGTTTCCTTCCATCCGCCAGCTTTCTCTCACTGTCCTGTGGTCGGCGGCATCTCGTTTCTTCCGCACCGGCAGACGTCAGTATCGATGCTAGCAATGAGGTCAGTCCACAGAGTTGTTTCCCGTTGCGGGCTTTTGTCTCCCACGTGCTCTCTCTAAGTGCTTGAAAACTCCTGCACTCTTGCCATTGGCTCACCCCCTCCCCTTTGTTGGCACGTTGCAGCAAAGTTTGAAGCAGATTGATCGGCCTCTGTTCAAAGATTACTGGCCTCGTTTCTTGGAATGCTTGCGCGAGCTGGGTCGCAAGGTATCACATGACAGACCATCTTGGTTTTTCCATCTCACTCGTTAGGTTGATGGGCAAGAGGCGGTGCAAGAACTCACTCGCCGCATGGATCTGTTCTCTTCTTTAGGGCCAACGTACAGTGTATCGCTTGACCGTGGTCAAGGCATGGAACGATGATGAGATTCGTGGCTACGCGGACCTCGTCCAGCTCGGCGAGCCAGACTTTATTGAAGTCAAGGTGCGATTTCTTGCTTGCAATTTCACAATCGCATCTTTGGGTGTTGTTCCCGCTTCCCTCCCTCCCTCCAAGCTCAGCTCAACTTTGCTGGCGTGCTCCACCTGCTCGTAGGGCGTGACATTCTGTGGCACCTCCAAAGCCTCGTCCCTGACCATGGACAACGTGCCCTTTCACGAGGAGGTGAGTTATTCAGCTGTTTCATATTTCGCGCATTTCAAGCTTTTACACAAAATTGCAAGCACGTCGTCCATGTACCCTATGCGCATGCACCCCCACCCATATCCTTGTATCAAGATATCAACTGACAAGCTGGAAGTCACTTCCACTCATGCGTGTCGGGCTGCGTTTTTTTTTCCGATTCATCCAATTCGCCAATTTTTGTCAACCCATTTTTCTTCTTCACATCGTCATTTCGACATGCTTGTACTTCCCTCTCACTTTGCCACCATATCTTTCTTCCTTCAGGTGGTGGGCTTTGTGCAAACACTCGTGGATATGCTGCCCGATTATGAGCTCGTTTGTGAGCACGAGCATTCCAACTCCGTGTTGGCCGTGCACAAGCGGGTACGATCGCACATGCAAACTGTCCTTCTGTACCCCTCTCTTGCTCTGGTTGGCTCAGGCTCACAGTGGGTTGTGCATACTTTGCTCTGTCAGCTGTTTGTTGGGGGTCGCTGGCACACATGGATTGACTATCCTCGCTTCATCGACCTTGTTCGCTCTGGCAAACCGTTTTCGACCGTCGATTACATGGCCCCAACGCCCGAATGGGCCATCTTGGGTCACGGTGCTCGCGGCTTTGATCCGGTTGAGGTCCGACACCGCCGTAACAAGCCAACCGGCTCGGGTTGCTGACACACACGAGCGTTTGCACAATCTGTCTAGTTCTCTGGGTGTTTGCCTGGTGATGAATTTTTGCCGGCTGTTTGCAGCTGTGGTGTTGATGTGTGCAATCAAAACTTGGTTATTTTTTTTTTTTTATGTTAAATTTTTTTCATTTTTGAGTGCATTTCCATCGTCTCGGACAAGTCAAAAAGGCAAATGATCAAGGAAAAAACAAATCGTGCCAATGCCTGAAAAGCTTTGGGAAATCAAGGGAGAGTGGCGTCGACAGCTCCGAACCGGCCCCTCACTATCAGTGTGGGGCCAGAAACTTAGCGACGACAGTATACGCGCAGTCCATCGCGAGGCACCAAGTCGCCAAGGCCATCGTGAAGCTGACCCAAGGACAAATCACCCAGCAAGCGCTCTGTTCCCCGCTCATCCAATGCAAACTGCCAAGTGGTGTACCTAAGATGAAAGGGAATCCACCATCGCCAGAGTGTCAAACAAGGCCCCCAAAGAGAAAATTTTCATCAATCACACGCTCACACATGCTCACACCACATCAAAACAGAGGCTAGCAACGCATCATCAAGCATGGGCAAATAACGGGGTACGTACTGTCCATGGTCATAGTCACAGATCATTTGGCGGAGAGTGGTGTCAGCGCTCACAAAGCGGTACCTGACGGTTTCTTCATCGCGAACAACAAGATGTACGATGGGAATGACTTGGTCACCGGTTGGCGCGGAAGTGGGCGTGGCTTGCTGTTGCTCATGCTGGCGTCTAATCAGATCTTGTAGTTCTTGATTGCTCTGCAAGAGCTGACGCATCAGACTAAGCAGCCAGCACGCAAGGCAGGTGACCAAGCATTTTTTAAGTTTCCAGGTGATGGGCAGAGCGGGAGGGATCACGAATTAGTGAAGCTTTGAATATTTGCCCAATTTTCTCTGGCACTCACTCAGAGAGCTGTTGGGATGTTTGCGTGCTCAAGGGCACATGGTCGTCCAGTCCACTCGTTTGAGGCTTGCGATGCGTTAATGGCAGCTGCTGTGGTGTAGACAGCTGCTGAGGTGTTGTTGCGGACGACCGTGCCAGCTATCAACAAGATGGGTTGCGATCGTGAAACCAAGACGTGTCAACTGCAGGCGGAGAACCTCAGGGGTTCCCAGCAACGGTCAAGGTGGAGACGAGGGTGTGAGTCACGCACTGGTTGGGGCACCGAGGCTGGGGTCAACGTTGGGGCAGCGATTGCGGGGGCGTGGTTGGCTTGTGGCAGGGATGCCGCAGCAGTCTGCTGCGCAACCATATCTATGATGAAGACGGGTTTGAGTGAGTTATTAGACAAGGGGTTGGTGTGCAGCTCCCCTGAGCCAATCCAAGCCGGTCGACGAATGCTGACACCAGAGCTCTCTCGGCACCCAGGGACGAGGGGAAGACCATCAATGTGACAAAGTCGCCAGGCTGGCCGGGCAGCTCGCTGAAAATTCGCACCTTCTTGTTTGCGCTTGAGGCTGGCCAATTTTTGGGCGTCGGCATGGCGACCTGCTCCAGGGGTGGATTTGAGATAGAAGAAGTCGGGATTGGCCAAGTAATTGGGTGTGAAGCCATCCTGCTTTGGCGCTTCATCGGATGATGGTAACTCTGTGACACCGGCAGCGCGAAGGATGGGCAGTACGGCCGGGTGGGCCACGTCTACAGGTGTTTCATTCTTGCTGTTGACGGTCTGCAAATTTCCTCCATTTTCCAGGAGGACGCGCAGGACGCCACCGTGGCCACGTTTGGCTGCCCAGTGCACAGCCGTCCTGGGAGATGAGGCAGGTGCAGCAAAAGCCAAAAGGTGAGCAAGGCATCTTTAACTGTAAGGGCCAACCACCGTGGGAGCCCTCTTCCGAGTGGTCGGTCCCCCAAAGGCAGGAAAGCGGTGCCATGCCAGCGAATGGATGAACCCTAGCCAGGCGGCTACTCCATCTCATGGTCCCAAGGTACACCACATCAAGCGAGCACACGCACCAGCCATTCATGTGGTTCTGGTCATTGGGATCGACGCCACTACTGATAAGCTCCTGGACGGTGTCAGTGTCCCCTGCACAGGCAGCTTCACGCAGCGTCTCCGCACGCTGATCCAATACACGACCGGCCATGTCGTCCCCGTTTTCAAATCAGCACGTCCTGTCACAAGCAAAAACACAAAAAAGAAAGTGTGTGTGTGTGTGTGTGTGTGTAAAAGTGAGACAAAAACCACACTACCGTACATGGGGCAGTCTTCTCTCTCTCTCTCTCTCTCTCTCTCTCTCTCATGAATTGCATCCCCGCCCTATTTTTTTTTTTTTTTTCCTCTGCAGGACGAGCAGTGTCGGGCGAGGTGAGGGCGGGCTGCAAGCGGGTAGAGGGCGAGCTTGTTCTGGCCACGCGTGTTGAGAGTGTACAGGCTATTGGTGCTGATGGGCGGTTCACCGGCTAGCTTGTACTATCCAAGGCTATAGCCAGCATCCACAGGGCTCTGGAGAGCCACGCTCAACTGTGAAGTGTGGATGTGGGTGACACCACCCAGCTGTCATGTCTGGTGTTGATGACTTGGAGGCGCAGCGGCGTCGGCGGCAGGAACAAATAGATGAACAGGCAGGTTTTCAACATGCCTTTCTCTGCATGCGATCAAGGTGGCGCTGCGTCACGGTTAAGGGCTGAGCTTCATTCGCTTGTTCAACTGAAATAGAAATATGACCCGGGCGTTTTTGCTCAAAACGTTGCACGTTTGGAATTGAGCAAGGTATGGCTTCAGCGCGCGCAGCGTGTGCTTGTGTGGTCGCCTCGCCTCACTCTCATGCATCATGGCCTCGAATGCAACGATTGCAGACGCCATGCCTAAAGGAAAGCTTTGCTCAGGGAGCCATGATGGGCGCCACCGTTGGTGCCATTCGCTTTGTGCGATCAAGTAGGTTGTGTTGCCACCTGCACCCAGCCCAGTCGCTGTCCGTGTTGATGCCAACTGCCTGGCTCCTTTTCTGTGCGAATCTAGAATACATTGTCTCAGCACTCAAGTGGGGCACCGCCACCTTTATGCTCTCAACCATGGCTGCGCTGTACGTTGCAATTTCTGTGTCACCCGTGGCCTTTGTGGCGCAGCGCTCTCAAATTTTGCCCTCACCTCATGTCTTGAATCTCAATCCATCCATACTACAGCGAGTTTTGTCGCTACAACCGGCAAGCTTCAGAGAGTCGTTTGGATAAAACCGTGGCAGCCATGAATGAGTATAACCGTGCCAAGGCTGGCAAGCAATTGCCCTACCCACACGACCGAGATGTGACCTCCAAGTAGTCCACTTTCTTTGGCTTGTCGGTCAAACCTTAGTCCATCATATAAAAAGTGGTTGAGAACGACAAGCTCGACTATCTTGTTTATTCGCGATTAACGAACAAAATTGCTGTTCAAGTATCAATTAATGATGCTCGACCGGTGTGCTGAAACAGCCGGGCAAGCATGTGATCCATCAAAGAGCTTTCGGCCTCTGAACCGCGCAGCCTCAGGACTGCGACACTCACATCACAGGGTCTGGCAAGTTGTTAGGCATCATCAAGTACCGCGTTGCAACCATTCTACAAAAGAACCTTCGACAAGGTATCGGAACCATGGTTGGGCCAGAAGAACTCACGGAGGGCTGGTAAGAGCGCTTTCTTGATAGTCATCAAGGGTGTACAGACCAGGCTCGGAACATTGTACAAGCATCACATCAATCCACGCAGCACATCGGTGCTACTACGACCGCGCTCGAAAGCATCAAGAGAAAGCATCATCAAGCCATTTTGATCTGGGCTCGAGCTGGTGCCAAAGATCAAAGCTTGGCGCCTTCAACACCGGTGGCCAAGCAGAGGTACTCGTCTCATGGGTCAAACAGAGCAGGTCATGATTGACCAAATGCACTGGCACCGGGCGTATTGGCACCAGCGCTTGTCATGCATGTGTCAGCATCGGGGGCACACGCGTCCGTCAACGCACGACAGGCACGTAAGATGCGTTTGCGCGCGTGCAAAGTCATGATGCCGATGGACTTAAGATCATCATTACACAAGTCAAGCAGGTCACAGCCCTGCAACTCTTCGCGAGCAAACAAAGGCCCGTATTCAGCAAGCCCCGCTTGTTCGAGCCAAGCAACCACCTCACTACTGGTCCAACGCAGTGGCTCAAACGCCTCCTAAATTCAAAACGCACCAAAAAGAGCAACAAAACAATTAAATAATGCCATGGCAGACAACGGCGCATGCGACGCCCCAAAACCTGTTTGACACTCGCATTTGCGTTCATAACAAACGGGCGTACCTGTGTCTCTGCATACGCCGAAGCAATGGATGTAACAGAGGCTGTCGACTTTGAACGAGGCAACGAGTGCCCAGCATTCGAGCTGCCTGGGCTCGCGTTTACAGCCGGCACTGCATCTGCCGTCGATGCGTGCTGTGGGTTTGGGGCCGAGCTGACTCGCGTTGTGGCCGCCTTGGCCTCGGCACCAGTCGCAGAGCCATCGAGTGCAACCAAAGAGGAAGAGCTTTTGCCCTCTTGGTGCTGCCGCGGAAAGCCTCGCGGAGGCTTTGGCAACTCACTTTTGTCTTGCGAGGAGCGATACGGGCGCAGGGCTGAGACGCTGGCTCCTGAAGACTGTGTTCGACCCCGAGAAGGCAATTCATGCCCACCAGCTGCACCGGCGGCCAGTGTTTTACCTTCGGGCGCTGGTTGCACAGATTGGACAGCTGGACTAGCAGCTTGCTCATCGGATGGCTGCGACTTTCCTTGTGCCTCTACGGTTGTTGATGCGGTTGAGGGCGACGCTGTTGTTGCTGTTGCTGTTGTTGTTGTTGTTGTACCTGCTGCTGCTGTTGTCGCCTCGGGTGGGGCTGGAGCTGATGCGCAATCATTTACGCTCTGCTCCATTTGCGTTGCAAAGCGGTCTGCCAAGTCGCGTGTGGTCGCAAACGAGGTGCTGCGTGTACGGTCAGACCAGGTTCGATGCTTATAGTCAGCGCCGGAGACTTTGGGGTCTGGATTGGTGCTGACACGAGCGCGCCCCGTTGGGTTGCCATCACGATCAAAGTGCAGCGAGTGTGGTCGGTTCCGTGACACCCCTCCAGCAACAGCGTCGCCACTACTGCCAGAGTGTAGTGGGGTTGCCGTCACACCGACGGCTTGACTGTATTTCTTGATGCGGAAAGCAATATCTTCGCTCACTTCTGTGACAGGCATTTCACCAGGGTCGGCAGCGGCGGCTTGTTTTGGCGAGGTTTCTGAGCCTGCGCGTTCTCTCTCCTGTTGCAGCATTTGCGTCGCATCAGTGCGCACAGACAAACACATGAGTGCTGCCGGGAGGTGAGAGCATAAACACAAAAACAAGAGTGCCGCATGGAAGGGGAGACGGGAGCGGTGAACAAAGGTATCGGGCTCAAGCATCAAAAAGACAAGATGGGTATCCACCATCGTTTGCCTGCATACCGTCGTGCCTGCATCTTCGAGCGCTACCTGAGAACCCCTCTCCGCTGCCACCCTGTTGCCCAGCGTCCTGCAAGTGAGTAACATTGGCACTTTATAGCCTGTCTGAATCATTCATTGAGAATCGCAGGCCTGGCGAGGGCGTACCAGGCTCGCAGTTCGGGCGCAGGCGTGCTGGGGGGCGTGGATACGGGCGAATCGGGCGGTGTCACTTTTTTGATTGTGGGCGTCACGGGCTGACTCAGAGGGATGGGGGCATGAGGCGGCGGCTTGATGTCGAGCTCGGTACCAAAGGCACCGGAGCGCCGGGCAGTCAGCATGCCCTCGTACATGACGAGCTGAGTGCGAAAGCCCTCGTTGGGCTTGATAATTCGGCGCCGCTTCTATCGACAACACCCATTGAACGCAGCTGGGGCGTGAGTAGACTGCTTGATCGAGGTGAGCAAAGCATCAAGGAGACAGACAAGCCGGGGTCAAACCTTGACAAAAGCATGTGCTTCTTCGAGCGACCAAGAGTATTGCTTCATGGCGTAGGCAATGACCGTTGACGCGCTGCGACTGACGCCCATCTTGCAGTGAACAAGAACAGAGGAGCCGGCTTTTCTTGCTTGGCGGATGAAGTCGTAGGTACGATTCCAGTTGGGCCAGATAGTTGTGGTTGGCACATCCCAGACGCTGCGTAAGCAACACATCAAGTAGGAGGGCACAACATCTGCATGTGAGTCTGGCACTCTGCTGCTTGTCTTTGAACCATTTCTCAAGGCTAGACGGCACGCTGGCATTGCCACGACAGCCGCAGGATAGCACGCCGTACCGAATGTTACAGTATTTGATTTTGTCGGGAAAAAAGTTTTCAATCTCACAGGTGACGTTGATGATGTACTGACAATTGTTGCGACTCAGCTCCTCCCAATTGCTGGCGTTCCATTCCGTGCCGAGATAAAGGTAGTCGAAAATCTTGGAGGAGGGCTCCATCTGACGACACCCCACAGTATAAAGCGAACGCTTAGGGGTGCACCAGGAAGCGCTTCGGGTTGAAATCGCAAGCAAGCCCTTTGCGCAGCAGCATCTGACCAACCTGGCCCATGACGGTGATCATTTGCTGATCAATGATTTTGCGATACTTCTTCAAGTCCATGTCAAACTCAGCTTCTAATTGGAGCCGTAGCTGCTTGCTGGTGATGGTATCCAAATCGCTTTTGAACATGATCTCCTTCAGCTTGCTGATGATACGCTGCTCCAGCTCCGAGTCAAGATGCGGCCCCTTGTCCCTATGATGCCAGGATGCGAGGCAAGGTGATGAGCATTTGGCGTGGTCACTGCCCCACTCCCTCCCTCTTGATTGAGTATCATGCTGCACTCCCCCGCCCCTCTCTCTCTCGATTAAGTATCATGTTCGTCACCCATGGCGACTCTCATATCCATGCTGGCGGCAACCAACCTTTGAAGAGCTCCAGCTTGCTGCTTGCGAATCAGCTGAAGTTCCGAGGTGCGGGAGGGAACGATGTGAGTCCAACGTTGGAGCTGCTGTTGAGTGTCGTTGATTTTGTTGCGATAAAATTCGAGCCAGATCCAGTCGCTATGATCACGACCCGAGCCTTCGCGGATCTTGAGAATGGCTTGGAGCGCATCCCAGAGATTTCGAATGGAGGCAGGGCGAAAAGGCATGAAGCGTTGCTCTTTTCCTTGTTGTGACTGATAGACCAAGCCACCGTCTCCATCAAGAACGATATCACAGGTGTGGTCGACGGCAAATACAACGTCCACCTGCAGAATATCCCCAGAGCCGGGGGTGGCTAATTCCATGCCCAGTAACGCCCATTGATCCGTCTCATCATGGCGAATCAAAGCCAGGTAGCTGTTGCGCGGTAGCTCCGTAGCCGACTCGTTGAGGGTGGAGTTGTCTGCGTTGGAAAACACATACATACAGCTATCGCCCACGTTCAGGAGACCATCGAGGTGATCTAGCACGGGATGCATGCGACTATCTTCGTCGGTGGTGATGCTTTCTGCGCGCGAGGAGGCGCGCGTCTCATCAACGACTCCACTCGTGGAGTCACCATCGTCATCCTCATCGATGGCTATGGCTGCCGTCGACGTGGTGCGGTACGTGGCCCTGCACACCCATAAATGCACGTCCCCAGAATCAAAGAGATGTGAGAGATGAAGTGGTGCGATGCCAAGGCCTGTTCAAATACAGGGACTCAACCAGCAACCCGGAAAAGCAGGCTACAGGGTTGTCACATGTTATTCGTACCGATCTGCGGCAGGGGTGTGCTCAATGTTGGACTAAGGGGGGCAGAGGTGGCAAGATAGGCGGCGGCGCATTCATCGGGTCGGGTCAGCAAGCAGTAGCGAGGAGGAGTGTCACGAGAATCGACGAAGTTGACTCGGCATGCAAGCTGGCGCACCTCTCGTCGCTCAACAGAGTAGAGATGGTAGTGTTCATGGCCCTCAGCACTCGGTGAGAGGCAGTCCTCGGCAATCAAGAGCGCGTCTGGACGATCGGGGTCATGTTGACTTGATGCCATCATGGAGGCGCATGGGGAGACGCAGAAAGGAGCGCTACAGAGCAAGAGCGCCCGACAAGTCAATAGAGCGTGACCTTGCCCAATTTACGTCCGTCAACCACCATGCACAAACCACTCCACTAGCTCCGTGTATCTCAGAACCAGTGTACAACTTGTCCTCCCACTGAACGGGCGGACGGGTCGACAGGTAGATGAGCGGGCGGAAGGCAGTAGATCGACCGATCCGCCCCTGAATCAGTTCACTGAGGATGGTGGTGGTGATGATGAACGAATCGAATCGAACGCTCGTGATGAACGAAAACGTCAGACAACAACAACAACAACAACAACAGCACCAAGAGCAACAGGAGCAACAATCAATGTCAGGTTATGTTTTGCGTCAGGATGAATGGCTGGAGCTTGGCGGTGCCCTTTCTGATCGCAATGGCGTTGTTGGGGAGTGCCGAGAAAGAGCAGCCACGGTAATGCAAAGCGTCATTGTTGAGTGAGATCTTTCAAGTTGGGAACAAAGTTGAATTTGAAACGTTAAAAGAGTCCTCGTGAAGAGACGGCACTGGGTGGGCTCCCACGGCACTCAAGAACTAGAAAGAGCTGAATGAAAGCGCGTTTTCGCGACTAGGTATGGGTTCTCATTGGCGCCAGCTGGCCTTCTCCTCAGCCGTGGGGAAACGAGTCGTGGCGGTGAGCTGAACGACCTTTTTCTCCGTGAGTTTGCCTTGCTGAACCTTGCTCGGCTCCATGCGGGCAATGTCGACGGTCGAGCCAGGCACGGGGTTGTACGAAGCCTCCACCGCAGCAATGGCCACATAGTTGAAGTCATCGTCCGTAAAGGCAAAGCTTGTCACGGTTCCCACAGCCCGACCTACAATCCAATTCAAACACGCACGTGGAAACATGAGCACGCCGATGTAGTTGGGGGTCCCGGTCGCGACCAGCGAGGGCCACTCCTCAGAGCGGAAGTCACAAAGTCTATGATATTCGTACCGTCAACCACGACGGTGTGACCGGGGCGAGCAGCCTGGCGGCCCTGGCCGTGCAGGCGCAGCAAACGCTTATTGCGAGGGTGTGTGCGCTCGATGTAGGCGTCGCGACCCACGTAGAAGGGGCGATGGAAACGCGACACGTAACCATAATCCGCCTCGGTCAGCGACAGCTCCTCGGGACCCTCCAGCTCCTGCACGGGGGCGAAGATACGAATGAGAGCACGCCAATGGCTTCATGCACGCTTGAAGAATATGATGGAAGGCGCTTGGTTGAAACGTACATGGCCAAAAAGAGGGAAGCCCGCTTGGATGCGAGTCGAGTCACGAGCACCAAGACCGGCCGGGATGACACCATCCGCCCGACCCTCGTCCAAGAGCGCGTCCCAAACCGTTTGGGCGTGATCAGGATGGAAGAACAGCTCGTAGCCAATCTCCTAGGGAAATGTAGCAAGCCACCAGGCCAAAGGATTTTGAGCTCAAGTTGATCAGGCCGAGCCAGCGTGCCGCCAAAAAAGGCCAAGAGGGGAATTGTAAACAAACAAACAAACACATGTATCAAAAAGCGACTCAACGGAATGCAGCAGTACAAACAAAATAGGTGAGCTAATCTCGAGGACGTAAACAGCACGATCCCACCTCGCCAGTGTAGCCAGTGCGGGCAGCAATGACAGGCTTGCCAGCCACGTGAATATGGTGAATATCGTTGAGCTTGCCACCGCGCAAAGCATGCACCTGCGAATGCGACGGGCAGATCAGAAGAAGAAATGACAAATGTTAGTTTGTCTGAACTTTCAAATATCGGCGACTCGAAACTTGGAGAATACTCACCTCATCCGCGCTTGCGGTGCATCGAGCCAGGACATCCATGCTCAAGGGACCCTGAGGTTGGTAGCGACAACGAGTTTGTACTGTGAGTGCTTGTTGCAGTCTTTGCAGCACGGCCACGGGCAAGCAAAGCCAAACCTGGAAGGCAATGCCGATGAGAGACTTGTCACCGGCCTCACGGAGCGGGTACACGTTGGCCGGCGTGGTCAACCGCTTGCTAGGGTTGGCGACGTCGATGCTCACACGACCCTGCGTGCATTATGGGCAGATGGTGAGTGGGGCAAGAACGCGAGTAGGGGTGTCATGTGAGATCGGCAAGAGACCCACCTCGTTGACGGCGGTGAGCCAAGCAATATCTTGTTCATAGTTGCCAGCATTGAGGACGACCATAAACTTCTCCTGGTTGAAGCGGTAGACGTAGGCATCATCCAGCGCCGTGCCATCCTCACGCAACATGTATCTAATCGCGAGGATCACGGAATGAGGGAGAAAGGAGAAACTTTTTTTGAACCAACGGCGGCGGGCAATCATATCTGAATCCTGTCAATACAATGTGTCTGCCGCTCAAACACGCTGACAAGGGCCAACAGCACAATCAACTGACGTGTATTGCGCCTCGTTATCCACGAGGCGGGCCGCCGTGTTGGCAAAGACGAGCTCCAAAAAAGCCAGCGCATTCGGACCCTCCACCGCCACAGCGCTCATGTGGCTGACATCGAATAGGGCCGCCGCCTTTCGCACTGCCCGATGCTGGGAAGGTCAGCAAGCAGCGTGTGAGTGAGACGTAGCAAGCAAAGACGACGGAAGCCTTGAAGGAGGGCAGTCGCTGCAATTTCATCGAGGCCACGACTGAGCTGAAGCATACCTCAGCTGAAATGCCTGTCTCATACTTGACGGGCATGGACCAGCCGCCAAATGGCACCATGGAACCGCCATTGGCCTCATGCCAGGCTGCGGGATAGCACAAAAATGGTCAATGACAAGCTTTCGGAGACGAAGCAGAGCCAAAGCTCGCGACGCAGCATACGGCAACCCACCATGGTAGACGGTACTCTTGTCTGTGCCGTCACTGGGCGACCAGGAAAAGGCGGGCAAAGGGGAGCCGGCGGGCGACACAATTTCTTGGCCCACGAAGAAGGGTTTGTCGTGAACGATCTGCACATCGGCAAAACCACTCTTGGCACGAATGGCATCTGCCACTTCGGTGGGCAGGTTAGCTTCTGTGCAGGCATGGACCGCCAAGGGGCCGTCCACCTTCATGTACGGGTCGCGCTTAGACAGCGAGACGTAACCATCTAAAAAAAATATAATGATGCCATACGCAGAGACATGAGAAAGCGCGAGCGCAATGGCCACTATCTCATAGGGAGGAGGCTAAGAAGTAAGAAGAAAAAAAAAAGGAAGAAAAAAGAAGGGAAAGAGGGAGGCCAAAACAGTCACCCCCAATACAAATAGAAACAAAACAGAGGAACAAAAACACAGCCACAAATCGAGACTTCAAACGACGCACAGAAAGGACCATGGCCACAGACAAATCTGTCCATCAGCATGTTTTTGCATGTGGCACTGCCTGCGCGAACGAGCGTCGAACAAGGACTCACCAGAAGCTGCTTCAATCCATTCCAACACGGCATCAGCTTGTGCATCGGGGGCAAACAGCACAAAAACATCCTCGCCGTTGGGGCCGGATGCAATGGAGTCCCGGCGACCGACGTATGCAACATGCACCTGCATAAAGAGTGTGACACACGGGCATGAGCCGTGCAGACGTGGATCATGATAAGAGTTGCGAATGTGAATGTGACGACCATAATACGGTGCCCTTCCGTGGACTCACATCGGAAAGCTCCGTGCCATCAGCCAAATACATGCGGCTGGTCACCACACCATTCTTCTCGAGAGGAAGCACGTCTGCAGTCAGAAGTTGGTCCAGGCCCAGCTTGGCCTTTTCGCCACGCACGGTGATGGCGGTCAGACCATTGATGTGAGCCGCGTCCTTCAGCAGGTCGAACTCGGCGTCGCTGTACTTGGACTCGTCCAGCTTGGGATAGGGCAGCGAGCGCGCCAAGGCGCGAACCTGTAAACAAGCAGTGGGATCGAGGA